>NC_056737.1:1655243223-1655560723 GCF_019279795.1 Protopterus annectens | reverse complement strand
AAGCTTTTTATCTTTTCTGTCAGGAAATAAATATTTTTATGTCATTTCTAGAAACAATGCTCTCTCAATAAACTTAATTTCACTGTACCAACACCTTTTTAGCTCAGTACAAGACACAGAGTTCAAGATATATTAAACTGATGAGTTTAAAGGTTGGTTAAGTAAGCAAGTTTTAATATGTAACCCCATACAGTGGAAAATCCTCATTATAATATGGCACAGAAACAGATCAAAGTGCTAATATTAATATCATTGCAACCGTTATGACTAATAACACTCATTATACAGTAATGTTCAGTATCTTGGAAATTCTGTTTTCAAAAGCTGTATATCATTATATGCACTCATTCAAGTATTCAGAATGACAACATGTCACTAGCCCAGTTTGTCAACAAGCTAAAACTTAACATTAAACATTATTTAATTTACACAGGTATACAGATACTTAGAAGCTGTCACAATGCTAATCTAACACTTTAAAATGTAAATACCATTAAGGTACTTCAGGAGGCTAAGATCCACTTCTGCCTGTTTATTTATCTGTGTGTTCATAGGTTCATAGGTTCATAGGTAGGTACTAGGCTATCGGCCCACGGGCCTACGTAAGCCTAGCCAACAAGGTTCCCTGGCTTACACCACCCAAGAAAGTTATTTTCTTGTGCCCCTGTCAAGCAGAGACACAGAAGTGATCCCCGGAGTGTATTTCCTATTTCCCATCCACTCATCAAGATTTTTCTTGAAGAGTGCTAATGAAGAACTTTGCTTGACATAGATGAGTAGCCTGTTCCAGAGTATGGGAAGTCTCTGGGACAGGAATCTATCCCTCCATCATGTCCTGTTTATTGTGGTGACAAGGTTTAGGTCACTAGAGCATGTAGCTCAGAGGGATTGGGATTTATTTAGGTCCAACAGCTCTGGGTTTGACATTGCTTTATATGTTAGGCAGAGATCACCTCGGAGTAGGCGATATGCTACAAAGTAAAGCTGGAGTTTTTTGAGGCGGTCAGTGTAGGGCATTTGTTTGAGGCCAGTAATCCTCTTTGTGAGGTACTTCTGTGGCCTTTCCAGCTGCTGCAGATGTCTTGTGAGGTACATTCCAAAACAGGCGTTGTACTCTATAATGGGTCTGATGAGTGTCGAGTAGAGGGGAACAATGACCTCTTTTTTCCTGGATGAGAACCCTTTTATGATGAGGTGTGCCACGTAGAAGGACTTCCTGACTACTGTGGTGATGTGACTATCAATGGAGAGACTACTGTCCACCTGGGTCCCAAGGTCTCTTATCACACATTCGGTGTTAAGTAGACTGCTACCTATGTGGTAGTTCATGGGTACAGAGTTTTTACCAAAGGGGATGACACTGCACTTTTTGGCATTGAGCTTGAGGCCATGGCTCTGACACCAGGCATCTGTCTCAGCGAGGCTCTTCTGTAGGATGTCCACATCATCTGGGGATTTGACTATGGCTCCTAGTTTGCAGTCATCTGCGAACTTCATTAGCCAGAGGCCTTCTGTGTTAGCCTGTACTTCAGAGAAGTAGATACCAAACAGGAGTGGTCCCAGGACAGAACCCTGTGGTACTCCACTTGTCACTGCTTTGAGGTCAGATTTGGAGTCTGCAACTTTTACAGTGTGGGTTCTGTCAGTGAGCCAGTTGGCAACCCATCCTGTGATGTAGGGATTTTTACCTAGTTTAGTGAGTTTAGCTATAATTCCAGAATGGGGGATGGTGTCAAAAGCATTGGCGAGGTCAAAATAGGCTGTGTGAACAACCTTACCCTCATCTACGGCTTTGTTGACTGCCTCAAAGAAGTCAATCAGGTTCAGGAGGCATGATCTGCCTTTCACAAACCTGAACTGGGTGAGATCCAGAGTTTGGAGGTGTCTTTGTTTTTGAGTTCCATGATGATACGTTCCATGGCCTTACAGACCAGGCTCGTCAGGCTAATAGGTCAATAGTTCCTGGGATCAGTGGTGGCTCCCCCTTTGTGGAGTGGGATAACTGTTGCTGCGCACCATTCAGTGGGCACAAAGCCTGATGCGAGGCTATTATTGAACATGGTGCTTAATTGGGGAGCCAGTTCATTCTAAAGTTCATGTAAAATGCAGCCTGGAATGTTGTCCGGACCTATGGATGCTGTGTTTTTGGCTTTAGAGAGTGCAGCTTTGACCTGCGTAGTTGTGATTACAGGGACTCTGCATTCTTCCTGTATAGATATGGGCCCTTTAGGGGGTGGGGGTGTAACGTTAGCACTGAACCTATCTACCAGGATGTTGGCAATATCAGTTGGTTGTGTAATTTTCGTGCCTTTGTGCTCTAGCTCAGAGCAGATCTGGGTGTTGCTGAGCAACTAGCCTGGAGGTGTGGATATCTTTAATAATATGGACACACCTCCGCCTTTGGGGTTTCGATCCAGGTTACATGGCTGAAAAGTGTGGTATGAGTTATAGCCTGGTAGTGCAGGGGTGCTCTCTGGAGCCTTGAACCAGGTCTCAGTCACTGCACAGATATCGATGTTCTTCATTTTAAGGAGTGCCTCGAGTGAGTGCATTTTGAGATTTAGACTTCTAGCATTGAGTAGTATTACCCTCAGTTTTTGCTTGCCTGTTCCTGTTATTGTGGTGAATTTGTTATTTGAACCTTGCCTAAAAAAGGCATTATAGGGAAAGCAAGAGCCTTAACCAGTATCCAGAATCCCAGGGGCGACAGGTGCAAGCCATCTGTGGCAAAGCATCGTGGTCTGTTGACCATGTCATCCCAAGCAGACAGATACTGGATCCCCTTAGAATGACTCCAAAAGCTTAGCCAATTGTTGAAGTCAATCATTTTGTCCTTGTACTGCGGTATCATTCGGAGTGATGGCAGAATGCTACTCAGGGTTGGGGTCATACCTGCCTGGGCTACAAGATCGGAGAGTTCTTCCATGTCTGTTTTCATGTAGTCCAGGGAGGTACGTCTCAGGTTATTCTCACCAACATGGACAATGACAGAGTCATATTTGCACTTGTTGTGGAATGACCTGAGTGCGTGGGTTATGTGGTGAATCCTGGCACCCAACAGGAAGCTGACAGTAACCTTCTCATTGTTTAGCCTGGTGAGTGGGACATAAGTCTGCCTGACTATAGAGTCACCTGTGACTAGTGTGTTGGGTACATTGTTTTGCTTTATTGGCTGCGGTTGAGTGGCACACTGAGTCTGTGGGCTATGTGTCATTTGAGTTGTGTTGGAGGATGGAGGTTGCTTGCGTTTCTGCTTTGGAGGTCTCTGTTGCTTAGACAGATTATTATTGAGAGCCTCCGTTTTACTGAGCAATTTAGCTTATGATACTTTTCTCATCTTTTAAATACTTTTCTTTATTGCTCTATTGTACCCTTGTATTAAGGGAAGTAATTATATTATACTATTATTAGGTAGCTGTCACAGACTTGTACACATTTATACATTTACTATCATATTTAAACATTTTTTATTGATGAACTTGAATTTTACATTTATAATGTCTATTAAAATTATTTTTTCACACAGAGTTAAATCTTTTGAGATGCTAGTCAACACTACAGAAAAGGGAAAGAGATCTAACTATAACACACATGGACTGACAAAAATGTAATGTTTTTTGCACTGGTGTACATAACTGGGGGTGGGAGAAGAATGAAAAGGTAGAGCACATTTTTTTTCTCTTGTGATGAGGATATAAATGCATATTTCCTGGTATACATAACAAAGTCTGATCTGCTCAACTCCTCATGGAAATTGTTGCGCTAATGGAGGTTTTTACTTCAAAGGACAGGGCATGTAATAATTTACATCATTTCTAGTAACTAGTAATAGTCCCCCACACATGTGGATGTATTTTATCCATGAGTCTTTCCTGGATATATTTAATTAGAATGCAGCATTGTTTTTACCTTTTATATTTTCATAAAAAATGTATACTCGTAGCAATGCTAATTGATTGTATTTTATTCATAACTGGTATTTAAAAGGCTATTCAATAATGGTTAATGGGAAAATTATTATTGAATAGTGAAGTATATGAGTTAAAATAGAAGAAATTTAAATATTTCGATTAGTACTTAAAATTATTAAAAACTATGTATGCTTTTCAAGCAAAGAATAATAACACAGGATAAATTAGTATTAGTTATAAAGTAAGCAGTATTGATATCGGCATTTTTTTTACTGTTAGCTGCTTTTTAGAACATGAAGTTTCTTTACTTTTTTACCTCTTTTATTATTTAATTTATGTTATAAAGTCTTATGACATTTGCTTTATAATATTGCATTTTTATGTAGATATAATGCATCATTTAAATATGATTATGTTATTTTTTAAACAAATTATTATGTTTTAAAGTTGCTTAATCCTTAAAGTGTGATGTGAAGAACATATGATGGACTATTGTCTAAATAAAAGAATTGATAGCGTGTATAATTTATTGAAGAGAATTTGGAAATGTAATTTTATAAAAGATATATAAGTTTATCTCATTTTTACTTATGTTCAGTGTATTAGTATGAGACAGATAATATGAAATGTATTATCTATAAATAAAAATATGCAACGAAAAGCAAGAAAGGGATGAAGATAAAATAGATGGATTATATTAGAGAATTATTTTATGGACCTTTATGAGATTTTTTTTTAATTACTGTTGTATTTAATTATTAACTAATACTTATGCACTATTTGTGATGTAACATATGCTTGATTTAAAATATTAAAGAAAATAATCTATAAAAGGATAAGATTATTATAATTACTACAACTTATAATTACTACAACTTGCAAGACTAGTAATTATAATTTTAGGAATGCAACTAAAATTAAGTTATTATATAATGTATGTATATCTTAATATAATAAAATGTTGGTTTAGTCATGTTAATATGGAAGTAAACAGGTAAAGAACTTCTATAGTCTCCAAAAAATTGAGATTGATAATTTTAGTTTTCAAATAAGTTATAGTAGCAAATTATTTAATTGAGATTAGGCTTAGTTGAACACTAATTTTAGTATCCATAGACTATAGGTTTGTAAATTTCATGTAATTTATTTATGTTAGAAGTTTATTCTTTTTTTTGTAGATTTATTCGAATAATTTTTAGAAATGATGATATGATGTCCACTTATAATAATAGTGATAAAACAACTGCTTTTAAATTGCTTGGCTTCTGGCAACAGGTTAAGAAGAATCTTCTATGTGATCACATGATATAAATCTAAAAAATGAAATATAAAGAGTCTAATGTTAATAAACATTGGGCAGGATTCACGAAACCTCCGTGTAAGAGTTAATATGTCTTACATGGAGGCTGCAGTTAAACGGTGTGACGTCAGCATGCCATGCATATTCATGAGGGCATGCTGAATCACACCCTAGGCTAACACAGTCCATGTAGGAAAGTAGGGGGCATGTCCGCATGCCGAGTTCTGCAAAGGGACACGCCCCCAGAAGAGTCACAGTCCTGAAAGTAAACTCCCACGAGCGAGTCCGCGGAAATGTCAAGAAACACAACACCACACATGCCCCCACAGACTATAAACCCAACTGTAATGTAAAACATAAAAATGAACAGTTTAATTTTTTTTTTATAATTTCAAAAATGTTTGCCCGTAATTGCGCTTATGCTGGTGTGCCCTTCGCTCAGCCACAGTTAGCAGTCATTGAAAAAGCATATAAGATCTAAATATGCAAATTAAGCCAAGTAGCAATAGCGTAGCGGTAGAGACGTTGGCCAAAGAGGAGGTAGTCACGGTTCGAGCCCCAACAGCATCCTTTTCTATTTTTAGTGAAATAAGCACAAAACAATCCCCTGACATATATGTATATATATATATATAACTATAATTTCAGTAAAATGTAATGAAATGGGCCATGTATTTTTGAAGAAATCTGACACAATAAAAAAATAAATTTTATAAGTGCCCATAGCTGAGCAGCGCTCTAACAAGCTGAGTATGACTGCCCGCAGGTGAGCAGTGGTTTAAGAGGTGTAATATGAGTGCCCGGAGTTGAGCAATGCTTTAACATGCTGAAACTGTGTGCCCGTAGCTGAGCAATGCTTCACACAGCGTAATATGCGTGCTCATTGCCAAATAACGTGTTAACCAGCGTAAGCCGTTTGCCCAGAGCTGCGCAGCATGCCAACTGGCTTACCGGCGGGCAACGTTGAGCAAGCTGTATCAAAGCCACCTTTACACAGACACACACCTCCTAGCCTGTCTAGACAGTAGTAAAATAAAAAAAAGCAATGCCCAGGCTCGAACCCAAGACACTATGCATCATAGTCAAAGTACTGAACCACTAAGCCATGACAGTTTTACTGAGGAATGCAGTATTAGCATATATATAGGAATGAATGGAAATAGAAGCATGACAAAGCAGGTTTTTTAAGCTGATACATTTCCAAAATGGCCAGTCACAGATAAGTGCGGGAAAAATGGCATATATAAGCCCCATAGGTGGGAATACACAGCATAACTGATTGTGGAACCTATTTGCAGTCAGGATGGCAGGTGTAGGAGAGGGCAGTCACTTCTGAGCACAGAGGTGGGCTGTTGAGGAGTCCAAATATATGGTTTGGCTCCTAGCCCATGATCATGAGACTCAACTCATGCAGGTCCAGGTTCTCTGGGGTTCGTACAAGGCAGAGACGTGGAACCGGTTGGCACATGATCTCACCAGTGCCACAGGCATACCAAGGACTGGTGAACAGGTCTGTCACCACCATGCGGACCTGAAGAGACGAAAGCATGACCAACTGAACTGTTGGATCCAGGAGGCCCGGCAAATGCCCAACGCCCCACTACTAAGTATCCATGTAATTAAGTATGTAAGAAATTATCCTAGCTGATATTATGGAGATGTATGTTCCAATATTACTTCATTTATATTACAGCTGCAGGTGTGCGTTCCGTGAATCGTCGAGCCTATGATGATAGGCTGGTGCGGTTGCGCCACCAGGCAGGTTAGTAATTATTTTGCTGTAATTGTTATAGAATATAAGTGAGACAGCTTGTAAAAGAGTTCAGTGTTGTTACATATAAATAAAGTTCAAATAACACTAGAAGAAAGATTCTGCTAGTACTGTATGATTAGATAAGTGATGCAGCCTGTAATCCAGAAATAAAAATTAAACAAGTCTGAAATAGAAATTTTCCACCTGTATTGTAATATCAGATAACTTGCTTCAGCCTGAAAATTACTGATAAACAAGCTAAAGACGATAGACATGTGTCAATTACATCCCCTTTTAAAATCTGCCATATGAAACAAGTGAGTCTGTTGGAATGGATTGTTGTAACCAAGTAAGAAATATTAATAACGCCTAGAATTAAGTACCATCTTGAATTGTAAAAATAAAACAAGTGAGAGTGTGAGAAAGAGGTATGAATCGACCAAGAAAGCTGTAATAAGTCTTGAATAAAGTTATACTGCAGTCAGTACATAATGAAATGAATGAGACAGCCACAACCAAAGAGTGAAATGTTTGTAATAAAGTACTGAAGCTGGAATGTGTCTGTCCCACAATTTGGATATGTTGCTGTACCCTTGCAATATGGAGATAGTATGGTTGTATGAAATACTGAACATCCACAGTTGTCTAGAGCCATATAAATCAAATGTAGCAGGATGCTGTACCTGAACACAGCCAGATATGAATGTGTATGAATAAAAATGCTATGTATATTAATGTAGCAGTAACATTCCCATCACCAACATTCCTAAGGGTACATATAGGAAACTGTACTAAGACCTGTAGGGTATATATATCTGCAGCTACTATAAATGTACAGCATATGTATAGGTAGTTGAAGTTGTTAATGAAATATTTATTCACCCTACCCTATTTTCACAAATAATGCCATTCCACACCAAACTGGGTATGTGTATTCACAATTAATTCCCATGGACATTTGTCCTGTTGGTTCATACATATTTGCATGTACGTTGATGCATGTGCCCTGTTCACATATCCAAACCTGATGGCCTGTTGCCATCAATCAACCCTGCATGCTGTTGGATTGTGTACTGTTGTTCAAAATATGCATGTGTTATGCTTTCTGTTCAATGTTTGGAATTCATGGGTGTTTGGTTAATGGGAATACTGATGCATGCTGTTACAACTAATTTTGAATGGTATTGTTTGTTATTAACCCAAAATGTCATAAAATATTGCTAAACATAGGACAAGAGGGAAGGCGGGTTCCAGCGGACCCACCTCTCCCACCTCAGCTGGCGAGTGCACCTGGCACTAGTGCCCAGGCCGGAACCTCCTCCGGTTGCCCTGTGCCACCTTCAGGTGGAAGTGCTGCAGGGGATGGGGCTCATCCCCCCTCTGCAAGCGTGGCCGGAGGAGAACGTCCACTCACCCTCCAAAGTGTCCGGTCTGTGGTGCGTAGCGAGATCAGGCATTCTGTGCTTGAACCCCTACGCCAGCTTGAGGCATGGGTGGTGCAACTCACGGGTGTGCCTGCCCATTCTACACAGCCCCCAGCACAGCCCCGTTCTGGGCAGTGAAGGCACAGTGGCAACTGCCCATGGGTGGGGATCTCAGTTCCACTGTTGCCATCTGTGGGCTCATGGGCTCGTGATATCCAAACATCCGTCCCCGTCAATTGTGTTTCCCCCCCACATGTGTCATACTCTGCTCCTGTATTCGTTTTGTTTGTCTTGTCTGTTAACCTCCCCTACCTACCTCCCCAAATATACGTACTTCCTGTACCTCACATTCCACTCTCACCTGAAAAAAAAAAAAGGGCACTCTGTTCCCACAAAAAAATTACGCCCCATACATAGCTGCCCATTTTGCAGACATGTCTGCTGGACATGTCATCTGGTAATTACAATTGGCTGTACAACATATTTTGTTGTCCTCACCCCTCTCTCACGGGTGGAAGGTTTCAAATTTCACACCAAATTACACACATATGCACAGCTGTTGCTGATAAAGAAATGGGCAGCTATGGGCCTTTCCTACATCCTTCCTGCAAATCCTGAGCTTGTTTTCCTACTGTCCTACCCTCTTTGTGCCCCCTTTTTCACCACTTTCCTATCTCCCCGTTTTCTTTTCTTTCAAAGAAATTAGCGCGGGTGTGCGCAAGAGTAAGTACTTTTAAGCAGTAGTCAGCGGGTGTGCGCTTGTGTGCACTTAGCTAAGCGTGTGTGCGTGAAGCTAAGTGACAGTGCACATGCGTGAGCACCGCACAAACCAGCGTGAACCAGCTTACAACTGCTTAAAAGTAACTTAGTCACTCTGAATGATAAGGCCTGTAGTCTGCTCAGCAGCAAAATAAAATTCCTCTGTCAGCCTCGAACCCAGGACCTTGGAAACACTAGTCTGCATGACTTACCACTAAGCCATGACTGATATACAAAAACTTTGTGCTGAAAGCAATATATCATGAAATAGTAGGACTGAATGTAAAGGGAATATAGGAAGGCTATTACACAAAGCTTTTCTTGTATCTTTACTGGCAATTCTTGTGGAATTGCATTACATTAGTGTGATAAGAGAAACAGCCATGCTAGTAGGTAATAATGTGACAGTAGCACCTTGCAAACCACACACACTATCAGAGCAGGATAAACACCACCATATTTGAATAGGTAAGAGGCCAGACCTCGCAACTGTGACTGATTTACAGGGATGTTCCTGATTTGCTAACAAATGTTAACTGTGCCCCACTGACTCCCTGTGAAATGTACTAACAGTAGGCAGAAAGGTGTGGAATCCCACGTAATGGTAACTCTCAATTAGTTAAAGTACACACTACTTGCATGTCAGAAATGGTGTAGCAATACATATGCTCAAAATACCCCACAGTCACAACTGCAGAATATCTGAAATATATCACGGGTGTATCCCACTGATATGTACCATTCCCTGAGGCTGCTAAAATATACACCTAAGAGTATCTGAGGCCTGCAAGTGTCAGAAACTCACAGGCATATCATCTGTCTGCTGTCACGCACTCTGTGAATAGCTGTAGAATTGCTTCCACAAGCACACCCTCATGTAGGAGTACAACCCAGAAATATCAAAGGATGTAGCCATCTAATAAAATAAGGACAGTATAGCAGTTTACAAGCACTGCATGTGCCTGATATTCATAACTGTTAGTACAAAGTACAAGGCCCCACTACTGCTCAGCAGCAAAATAAGATACCCTTGTAGGTGTCAGACCCCACACCTTGGCCTTACCAGACTTCATGCAGTACCACCAAACCACACCAAACATATAAGGAATTGCTGCTGAAAGAAATATATCATGCATTACAAGGAGTGAATGTAAATGGAAAATATGAAAGCCATAGCAACACATTCCAGTAAAGACACTTAGCAGGCCTTCAAGGAGTGAATATAAAGGCTAAATAGTGAAGCCATAGCAACAAATTGCAAGAGCTACTGTTGTATACCAGTTAATCCACAAGTCCCACAGGAAAGCACATACTCCCATGTAAACAGTATTAGTATTATTTGGTGTCAGTTAACATACACACTGAGAAGAATGAACTGGAAGAAGCAACAGTCAGGATTCAGTACAACATGCATTTCAGTGCCTACAACACAGCCTTAGATATGAGACATACCAACCTTTACACTCACAGAACAGTGTCTACAGCAAACCAGCATGGTCCCCACCTTGAAAAACTGAAAGGGCTACACCTACCTAACCTAACATTTTATAGCACTGTCCTGAAGTCACAGTGAGAACTGCAATTGACACACAGCAGGCTGCATGCAATTAGTAAATGCTGGCTAACAATTGGTGCAGAGGCCATCACATGCACATGTGCAGATACTTACAAAAGCAGCCTGTATTCCCAGTCCACACATGCAATAATATCATTGCAGCAACTGGAGGGAGAGAGAGAGAGAGACAGAGAGAGAGAGAGAGAGAGAGAGAGAGAGAGAGACCAAAAAAAAATAATAAAAAGAAAAAACCATCAAGACAGCAGCAGCAAGCCAGCAGCAAACCATACAGCAGCAAGCCATACAGCAGCAAGGCAGCCAGCAGCAAGCCAGCCAGCAGCAAGCCAGCCATCAGCAAGGCAGCCAGCAGCAAGGCAGCCATCAGCAAGCCAGCCAGCAGCAAGGCAGCCAGCAGCAAGGCAGCCAGCAGCAAGCCATACAGCAGCAAGCCAGCCATCAGCAAGCCAGCCAGCAGCAAGGCAGCCAGCAGCAAGGCAGCCATCAGCAAGCCAGCCAGCAGCAAGGCAGCCAGCAGCAAGCCAGCCAGCAGCAAGGCAGCCAGCAGCAAGGCAGCCAGCAGCAAGCCATACAGCAGGAAGCCATACAGCAGCAAGGCAGCCAGCAGCAAACCAGCCATCAGCAAGCCAGCCATCAGCAAGCCAGCCAGCAGCAAAGCAGCCATCAGCAAGGCAGCCAGCAGCAAGCCATACAGCAGCAAGGCAGCCAGCAGCAAGCCAGCCATCAGCAAGCCAGCCAGCAGCAAGGCAGCCAGCAGCAAGCCAGCCAGCAGCAAGCCAGCCAGCAGCAAGGCAGCCAGCAGCAAGCCAGCCAGCAGCAAGGCAGCCAGCAGCCAGCAGCAAGCCATACAGCAGGAAGCCATACAGCAGCAAGGCAGCCAGCAGCAAGCCAGCCATCAGCAAGCCAGCCATCAGCAAGCCAGCCAGCAGCAAGGCAGCCAGCAGCAAGCCATGCAGCAGCAAGCCATCCAGCAGCAAGACAGCCAGCAGCAAGCCAGCCATCAGCAAGCCAGCCAGCAGCAAGGCAGCCAGCAGCAAGCCAGCCATCAGCAAGCCAGCTATCAGCAAGCCAGCCTTCAGCAAGCCAGCCATCAGCAAGCCAGCCATCAGCAAGCCAGCAGGCAGCAAGGCAGCCAGCAGTAAGCCAGCCAGCAGCAAGCCATACAGCAGCAAGCCATACAGCAGCAAGGCAGCCAGCAGCAAGCCAGCCATCAGCAAGCCAGCCAGCAGCAAGGCAGCCAGAAGCAAGCCAGCCATCAGCAAGCCAGCCAGCAGCAAGCCAGCCAGCAGCAAGCCATCCAAAACAGCAGTCAGAAACAAAGGTAATGTAAACTACATAATCTAATAATCTACATATTGTGAACCCTCCATATGTGTTAGCAGTCTGTATCTATATTTATATGAAGATGTGCATAGGGCAAGGGACATACTGCAACTGTTAGTGAAGGCTGGACATACATATGTAGTTGAAGGTTGCTAACAATATGCTGCCATAGGCCCAGGGCCAATAGCATACTACCTACCTATGACACAATGCACACACACATGTACTCATTGCAATACCAACTATGTGAGGTGGAATGAGTGTGCCACCGACTGTGTGCAAGGTCTGTAATGGTGTGATTGCTCAGCATGACTTTGTGTCTGTCATGGTAGTGTGTGTCCTTGGTGTGAGGCCAGAGAAAGATGTGTCAGTTATTGAGATACAAACATACTACATTGCCATATGTTGTGCTGTGGTTCCCTGTATATGACTGCGGTGTAGGTAGGGGTATGGCCGCAAAGACTAGGGTGCATTACCATTGAAATTATAACTGTGCATTGCATGCATTGCATGGGATGACAATATTCCCCATCCATTTACCTTAATACATACCCCCAGTGTGAGGTTGTGCATTGGACCTCAAACAGTGTGCCGAGTGCTGGTGTATACTAGTTTGTTGTATGGAGTGTGGCAGGCACTGTCACACAGTTGTTGGCTGAGCACTGATATGTGGTAATTTACATGTGTATCCTCTGATAGACAGACAGATGCTATATATGGCAGTTCAGTGATATCAGTACAGTAGAGTATTATGTGTGCCATGTTACTTGCTCACATATTTTTCTTTTCCTTCCAGGACGATGGTGCATCAGCGCAACCCCTGTTATTCGGCTGCAGAGGATGAGGAGATACACCAGAGCCTGGTGCGGGATTTTTCAACACTCTTTTCCCGGACCAGCCAGAACCAGCAGGAGAGGGCTGCACTGTGGCAAGATCTTGTCCGTTGGGTAAATGACATAGGCATGCATAACCGGACATATGAGCAGGTACGCCATCACTGCAGTGATTTAATTAGAAATATCCGTCAGCGTGCGTCTGATATCCACAGGCAACAGCTTACCACAGGTGGTTGGGCACCTATACACCCCCCCCTCACCAGACTGGAGGAGCTCCTCCTAAGTGTTGCGGCTCCAGCCCAACAACAACATCCACAGATGTGTGTAATGATGGAGGCTGGAGCCACCCAGCATGTGGACATGGAGTGTGCAGGTAACATGCCATATCTGTAGTTGACTGTTCTCTGCACTGGTAGTTTATGCATGTGTGAGATGTGTACTGTGTTTGTAGCTGTTATCCTGGAAATTATTGCGCAAGATTGATATTCTCAATATCAGCAGTACACCTGTGAAAGCCAACTGTTGTACTACTGTACTGTATCATACTCACAGATCAATGGCACAGTTGTGCCCACTGACAATAACTGTCTTATTTGTGCAGGTCCCTCTGGAGTAACAGCAAGGCAGCCAATCCATGCTGGTGAGTGTGTAATAACAATACTTTTAATACTAATGATAATAATAGCAATAATACCCTCAAACAGTATTGTTATGTGTTGGATTGCAGGTGTGTTTGTGTGTGTGTGTGTTTGCATCTCATGAACTGAGGAGTGTGCATGTGCCCATGCGTGCATGTGCCCATGTGTGCATGTGCCCATGTGTGCATGTGTGCATGTGTGCATGCGTGCATGTGCCCATGTGTGCATGTGTGCATGTGTGCATGTGCCCATGTGTACATGCGTGCATGTGCCCATGTGTGCATGTGCCCGTGTGCATCTGTGGTAACATTGTGTACACATTGTAAACTGTGTTTCCTGTCTTCCTCTCACAGGTTCTGGTGTTGCTCTGGTGGTGTGCAGCAGGGAACCTGAAGCCACTGCTGGGGATAGTGATAATGATGATACATGTGTAATGGCACAGGGAGGTGTGACAGGGTCTGTTGTTGGTCAGCCAATCGACAGTACACAGCAGTCAACCCCATCAATGCGCACAGTCATCCTGCCGATACTTCCATTGTCACCAATGTCCTTAGCTGAGGGACAGCGTACAGTGGGCATTGACCAGGGTAATATGGTATCAGTGGCACATGCATCCCGTCACAGCAGCCATGGCCAGAGTCCTGACATGGTACCACACAGGCAGATGTCCAGGGGTTCTCGTGGGAGCATCGTTGTCGTACTGCCCCTGTCAGACGTGCCCACAGAGGTCTTTCAACCTCAGCTATGTTCCGGGCTGTAATGCAGGCACAGGCACGTATGGAACGGTACACCAGACAGGGTCTGAGGGAGCTTAGAGCATATCGCACTGCTATGAATGACACTATGCGTGATGTTGTGGCTGCCATCCATACTGTCGGCGAGGTCATTGACAGACGTTGGGGGGACACATTAGATCTATTCCACAACTACATGTCCATGAGCCAGGGCAATGCAGGACAGTTGAGGCGTCGACATGGACGTATGCCAGCAACATCAGCAGCTGGCAGTCATCGCGGACGACAACAAACCCGCAGCCGCTCCCATAGTGCCAGTACCAGCCCCAGCAATGCTGGGTCTGTGCTGTCATCAGACCACCCTAGGAGACCACGTGCACGTGGCTCTGGACAGTCCCAGCAGGGACATGTGTCCAGTCATCAACCAACTGCTTCTGATGACAGTACCCAGTCTGGCTTAGTACCTGATACTGTCCGTAGCACCCCTGCCAGGCACAGGTACCGTGTCCGTGGCCAGAGACAGTGATCTGTATGACCTGGCAGGTACAGTCTGTGGCTGTCCACAAACACCCGTATATGGCAGCCATGAGGTGGAACTGTGTGCATGCATACACACATGCATAATGCTAGCACCTAGGGCTAACTCATACACACACACACCGCATCAACATTGCCCCATGTTGTACTGTTGTCCCTCACTAACACACACACACACATACATGTCGATTGGATGTATCAGTGGCAGACTCAGGCATACCAAGTACACACCCTGTGCATATAATGAAACTGTGCCACCTCCTGAAATCTGTCACATTGATGCAGGAACAGGATAACATGGTGCTGATGCACAGGGTGACTACATAGATCTGTAGTAATATTATCATGTTGTTAACAGTACAGTGTAATGATATCATTGTGGGTATATCCCAGCATGCCTGATGCATTAACAGTATGATTGTCATTGTAGTTTTTTATACACCACTATTAATTACAAAAGTGTAATGTCTGCACATCTTTGCATTCTGGTGGTAAGGCTGAAAACACAAACCCACCTACATAGGTAGCACAGGGGATAAGAAAATGGAAGTAATGATACTCAATGCCAGACATGTAAACCGCAAGAGGCATGCAGACCAAACTCTACTCAGCATGGAGAATGTTGATATATGTGCAGTAATAGAAAACAGGTTCAAAGCTCCCAAGAGCACCCTAGCACTACCAGGTTACACCTCATACCATGCTTGACAGCACCAAAACACGGAACTAACTATGAAAGGAGGGTGAGTCTCAATAAATGTCAAGGATACCCACACCCCCAGGTTGTTGCCACAGCATGAAGCATCACAGACTATCCACGTGCAACTAACAGTGGGTTAAACTGACTTCCAGTTCATAGCCTGCTACAGACCACCCTCCTAAACACAGGTAACCCACTCGGCCTACTTAAGAACACATGAATATATGAAAGTGTCTCCAAACAACATTATATTGGGCAGCTGCATCTACCCACACATAGACTGGGAGCATTACTGTAGCTTCAACACCCTAGGCGAAAGGTTCCTAGAATCCATACACTCAAATGCTATGGAACAACTTGTTACCACTCCCACAAGAGGGGAAAACATACTGCACCTGATCATCACCAACATGTGGACTCTATGCTCCAGACCAGAAGTGTATCCCTCACTGGTAAGATGACACTATAGAGTAATCTCACTATATTCACATACCATCCCCAGCCCCTGCACAGAAAACCACAGTGAAAAAGTTGTGAAATGCAAATTCCATGTATTCACATGAGGCAGGCTTCACACATAGGAACTATTTAAGGTCACAGGTACATATCTCTATGTGGCACACACATACCTCATGTGTGCATTGACATTACTGCTATAATATATGTCATACAATAATAAAAGCAACACCCACCACGCATTGACAAACTGTGTGACAAAAACACACATGGCATTTGTAGGATTCAAACCCCTAACTATGTTATGACACTTGAGAGAAACGCATTAGCGGAGCGTGCTATTTGCATTACTGGGAGGTTTTTCTTCTCCTGCTATACTTATAGGGTGCTGACATCATCAGTCTTTCGAAAGAGGAATGTACATCATGTAGTGTGTTCTTCCAGTTGCCAAAAGGGCCATTTCTTTCAAAGAGAATTGCACACACCCTGCCTCCCCCAACACACACACACACTGAGTATTTGCAGGATTCAAACCCCTACCTAACTATGTTATGACACTTGAGAGAAACGCATTAGCGGAGTGCACTATTCAAATGACTGGGTGTCTTTTCTTCTCCTGCAGTATTTATAGGGTGCTGACATCATTATTTAGAAAGAGGTATGTACATCTATTACTATCCGTCAGTATGGGGTATAGCATATATATGCATTAACAGATGCCTACTTCAGGGTCACATATGCACATTAGCACTGCCAGGTTATGTTTTATACCATGCTTCGTGACCACAGGACTTGTAACACACAGCACAACCAGTTCAGACCTCCCCTCCCATATCCAGGAACCGCACTTGGCTTCCCTGGGAACAGTGTAGGATATGAAGGTGTTCATATACACCATTACAGTGGTTAACTTCAGATACAGGAATATTGAGTGGGGGAACTACTCAGGCCTCAACAACATCACCCTACAGCCACTACAATTTGTGAATCCATGTGCTATGGCAGGACCCATCACCACAGCCACAAGGGGGAATACATATTGGACCTGACCATCAGCAACATGGGGACTCTATGTTCCACACCAGAGGTAGACCACCATTGTTAATATCTGACCATAACCAACTTTCCCTGGACATCCATATCCCATCCCCACCCCCAGGCAAGGAAATCACTGCAAACAAAGTATTTATCAAAAGCAGACTTTGCACTTGTGAAGACTGGGGTGGAATACTTCAAAGGACCCATGCTGGAGGATTATACAGGCCAATCTGCAGAATCCTTGACAAATGCATTCTATGAGCATCCTGAAGGTTTGCATTGATCATGCTATCCCAAATAAAACCAAGAATCCTCCACAACAGGAGACCTGTCTGGTTTACACCAGCCATATATAAGCTGTACAACAGAAGGAGGGAGCTAATACATTACAGAGCAATATCCCACAGAGGGAGGACATCTCTGAACAGTATTGGCAAGACACTTCAATCCCTCAAAATCATCACTTGCAAGTGTTGACAGTGAAATTGTCCAGACACTGCAGATAAGGCTCCCCTCAGTCTGGAATTGAATCCCAAATAATGTTATAACTCCTCGCCAACTCTCTTCCAGCAAACTCCAGCCACATGGATGTGACATTGCAAATTCAACCCCTGGGATCTCCACTGTGTCCCTGCTTGACAGAGGCACAGCACACTAGCCTTAAGCTGTGCCTTCTGTGACCTACTTTACAGAGGCACAGTAGCCTACTGTACTGGGGAGGCAGACACCAAATACACTCTGGCTAAGCTTATGTATTCCCTAGGGCAAACAGCCTAGTATTGACCTCTACACCCATATGTTTAAGTTTCAGATGCACACTATTTGTTGCTGATAAACTGTTTGCAGGTCTTTATTGCCATAGCTTTCCCTGTTTCTATGAACAACTTGTGTATCTGTGGAAGATGTTTGAATATGAGAGGGATCCACTATATTACTTATGTCTCTGTTGTCATTTAACTGTGTGCACTGGGCAGATTGCTGTATTGTGGGAGTTTCCTGGCTTAACACATACAAATGCCAGATATGTGTGGCCAACTGCTATACTGAGACATGGCCTAAGTGTGTGAGCATGCCCAGTTCAGGCTTTCCATGGCTTGTTGCCTGACATATGTCTCATTTATCAAAGTGTGTGAGCATGCCCATTGTGAGCTTTCCATATGTTGAGATCTGAGGTCCACCACATCTGTGGTTGTGTCTGAACTTCAACAATATTTCACATTTATAGTTGTGTGTAGGAAGTCATGTTGTGTTCTTACTGCCCAACTGCTTTGTGTCTGAACCCAACAGGGATTATGCTGTGCCTGCAGGGTTTCCATGGGATAGTTTGCATACAGTTGTCAACATTCTTTCATACTGACCAAACACTGTAATATTGTATAGTGTACTGGTTCAGTACTTTCACTGTGGTGGACAGTATCCTGGGTTTCAGTCCTATCACTGCTTTAAATATTCATACTGAGCACACCAGACTGGTTAAGGGCCAGTTGTGCAAATATGACCATGTTGCATTTTGTTCAGCTATGGACTACTTAAACCAGGCTTGTCCAACATTAGTAGTGTATTCCGCAACTTGGGTGGATATTGACAAACACTAGCTATGTGCCCTAGGCCATTTCTAATGCTAGTCAGAGAGTGTGTGTTTGTCCTTCAACACACATTTTAACTGGAGTTTGCCATGACATTTTTCAAGGTTAGTATACTGTGCCTCTGTCTACCCGTGACATAAAAGTGATACCCAGGGTAAACCTACCATCTCCCATCCACTCATCAAGATTCATCTTGAAGAGAGTCAATGAGGGACTCTCTGGCTAACCTGGACTGGGAGTTTACTCAAGAGTGGAGGGAGCTTCTGGGTTATGGATCAATCACTACAGCATGTCCTATTTATGTCAGTGCTGAGGTTCAGGTCTCTCATGTGCATAGCTCACTGGCATTCAGATTTTACAAGGGGTAGCATGTGCATTGATTCCAGCTTGGACATGGCTTTATACATCAGGCACAGATCGCCTCTTGGCAGGCAGTATGGCACTGTGTGGAGCTGCAGTTTGTTTAATCAGGCAACACATGGCATCTGTTAGAGCCCTTTGATCCTCCTGGTGAGGTACTTTTGGGGTCTTTCCAGTTGCTGGAGGTGTCTGCTAAGGTACATCCCACAAGGGTCATTGCACTCAATTGTGAGGCTGATGAAGGATGACTGAAGAGGCACAATGACCTCCCCTGATCTAGATGTGAATACCTTCATGATTAGGTGGGTATATGATATGTTTCTCTAACCACTACGGCCACATGGTTGTCAAATGCAAGATTTCTATCAACCTGTGCCCCCAGGTCTCTTATTACTTCTAAAGTACTTAATGGGTTAACACCTATGTGGTAATTGGTGGGCACTTACTGTTTTTCCAAAGGGGATGACTATACACTTTTCTGCATTTAGCTTGATGACATGGCTCTGGCACCAGTTGTCTGTTTCTATGAGGCCATTTTGTAGGATGCTTGTGTCAGCTGGAGGGTCAGATATGGTGCCCAGCTTGTAGTCATCTGCAAACTTGTTCAGACACAGTCCTTATATGTTGGCCTGTTCCTCTGGGAAATATATACCAAACAAGGGAGGTCCCAGGACCGAGCCTTGTGGGATGCCAGTTGTAGTTGATTTGTAGTCTGACATGGCTGCAGCATTTCTGACCATGTCAGTTCTGTCCTTGAGCTGGTTTGCAACCCATCTGCTTGAATAGGGGTTTATATTTAAGCTGGTGAGCTTATCTATAATGAACAAGTGGGGTATTGTATGGAAGGCTTTTGCAAGGTCCTGATAGGCTGTTTGGACCACATTCCCCTCAGCAATGGCCTTGGTGACTGTTTCAAATGAGTCAAACATGTTTAAGGGGCAGGATCTGCCCTTAAGAAAGCCACACTGGGTAGGGTCCAGTGTCTGTAGGTCCCCAATATCTTTATTTCTGAGGTCCATTATGATCCTTTCCATAGCTTTGCAGACCAAGCTAGTCAGGATTCTGGGGTGATAGTTTGCAGTATCCATTCAGGCACCACCTTTGTGGAGAGGGACCACTGTTGCTGCACACTGCTCTTTGGGTACATATCCTGTGGTAAGGCTGAGACTGAGCAGTAGTTTTATTTGGTGTTCCATTCTTCTTGGTGTTCAAGTTGGACGCAGCCCAGGACACCATCCGGTACCATTGATGCTGTGTGTTTTGCTTTGGAGATGCTGGCTGTTACCTCAGCATCTGCAATGTCAGCGGGCCAGTACTCTGCTGGGATAGATATTTCACATTTTGGGGGGGGGGGTTTGCACTGAACTTGTCAGGTTGGATGTTGGCAATGTGTGTGGGTTTGGTGTATTGTTTGTAATTTTGGAGTAATTCTGAGCATATCTGTGAATTTCCACCAAGGTTCCTACCATCAGTTAAGAAAGCCTTGTGATTACCCTTTGTGTCCTGTACAATTTGTATCTTCATAGGTTCATACTAGGCTATCTGCCCTAGGGCATTTATAAGCCTAGCCAGAGTGTGTGTGGCTTTCGCCGCCCCTTAGAATGTGAATATTATGCCCATTTAGGGTTTAGTTTACTGTGCCTCTGTCTAGTAGTGATACAGAGATGTCCCCCAGTGTAAACCTACGATCTCCCATCCACTCGTCAAGATTTCTCTTGAAAAGAGTCAGTGAGGGCCTCTGCCTAACATGGACTGGGATTCTGTTCGAGAGTGTAGGGAGCCTCTGGGTTATGAATCTTTCCCTCCAGCACATCCTATTTATTTCTGTGTTGAGGTTCAAATCTCTCACTCACGTGGCTCTGATGGATTTGGATTTTCTGAGGTGGAGCATGTCCATTAATTCCGGATTGGACATGGTCTTGTATGTCAGGCATAGATCGCATCTCAGTAGGCGGTATGCGACTGAATAGAGCTGGAGTTTCTTCAGCCGGGCAGCATATGACAAATGTTTGAGACCCTTTATCCTCTTGGTGAGGTACTTTTGGGGTCTTTCTAACTGCTGCAGGTGTCGGGTAATGTACATCCCAAATGGGGCATTGTACTCAATTATGGGCCTGATAAGAGAAGAGTATAGGGGCACAATGACCTCTCTTGATCTAGATGTGAATGCTTTCATGATAAGGTGGCCAATATAGAAGGTCTTCCTAGCCACCTTGGCAATGTGAGTGTCAAATGAGAGGTTGCTTTCAACTTTTGTCCCTAGGTCCCTGATTACTTCTTCCATACTTAATGGATTACCACCTATGTGGTAATTTGTGGGTACCTTGTTTTTCCAAAGGGTATGACTATACATTTTTTGCCGTTCAGTTTAAGGCCATGGCTCTGGCACCAGTTATCCCTTTCTATGAGGCCTTTCTGAAGGATGCTTGTGTCCGCTGGAGTATCAATTATGGCACCCAGTTTGCAGTCATCTGCAAACTTTGTCATCCACAATCCTCCTATGTTTGCTTGCACCTCGAAAAAATAAATGCCGAACAAGAGGGGTCCCAGGACAGAGCCCTGTGGGACACCGCTTGTGACTGGCTTAGAGTCTGACATGGCTCCAGCAATTCTGACCTTGTGGGTTCTGTCCTTGAGCCAGTTTGCAGCCCATCTTATGACATATGGGTTTACATTTGAACTGGTGAGCTTGTCTATGATGCCCGAGTGGGGTATTGTGTTGAAAGCTGTTGCAAGGTCAAGGTAGGCGGTGTGAACTGCCTTACCCTCATCAATGGCCTTAGTGACTGTTTCAAAAAAGTCAACCAGGTTCAAAAGGCAGGATCTGCCCTTGACAAAGCCAAATTGGGTAGGTGTCTGTAGGTCCCCAATGTCTTTGTTTATGAGTTCCATAATGATCCTCTCCATAGCTTTGCAGACCAGGCTCGTCAAGCTTATGGGGTGTTAATTTCCAGGGTCCGTAGAAGCACCTTCTTTGTGGAGTGGGACCACTGTTGCTGTACGCCATTCTTTGGGTATGTATCCTGTAGTAAGGCTGAGATTAAACAGCAGCCTTATGTGCGGGTTTAGTTCCTCTTGGAGTTCATGTAGCATGCAACCCGGGACACCATCTGGTCCCATTAATGCTGTGTTTTTAGCTTTGGAGAGGGTGGCTCTCACCTGGGCATCTGAGATGTTAGGGAGGCTGCACTCTGCTGGGATAGATATTTCTCCTTTTGGGGGGGAGGGGGGGGGAATTTGCACTGAACCTGTCTGCCAGAATGTTGACAATGTCTGTGGGTTCAGTGTATTTTGTGTTGTTTTGGACTAACTCTGAGCATATCTGGGAGTTTCCGCCCAGGTTTCTAACATAAGTAAAGAAGGCCTTGTGATTGTCTTTTGTGTCCTTTGCGATTTTTCTGTCAAAGTTGGCCTTGGATGATTTTATGAGTGATCGTGGTTTTTTGCTAGTACTGATCAGAGATGCCTTCCCTTTTAGGGATTTTGCTCTGTCATGTAGTAGCTTCCTCCTCCTGTTGTAAAGTTTGTTAATGGCTGGGGTCCACCAGACAGGATGCCTGCCTTTGGGGGAATGGGTCTTGGTTTTATTTGAGATTGCAAGATCCATGCATTCTTGAAGGTGTCCATAGAAAATGTTTATAAAGGATTCAGCCGTGCGGTATGTGGTTTCCAGTGGCCCAGGGGCCTTGAAGGATACCACTTCAGTCTTAAGAAGTGTGAAGTTGGCTTTTGAGAAATTCTTCACTGTGGTCTTTTGTGCAGGGGGTGGGGGCGGGATGTGGATTTCCAGTGAGATTAATTTATGGTCTGATCTCAGCAATGATGGGTATACTTCCGGTGTGGAGCATTGTGTTCCCATGTTTGTGATGATCAGGTCTAGTATATTATCTCCTCTTGTGGGAGTGGTGACTAGTTGTTCCATTGCATTTGAGTTTATGAATTCTAGGAACCTTTGGGCTAGGGTGTTGGGGCTTGAGTAATGCTCCCAGTCTATGTTTGGGTAGTTGACGTCTCCCATTATGATGGTATTTGGAGAGACATTCATACTCTCCAGTGTCTTCAGGAAGGCTGAGTGGGGTTCCTGAGTTTGAGAGGGTGGTTTGTAGCATGCTACAAACTGTACGACAGTTTTGCCTATGGTTAGTTGCACATGGATGGCCTCCGATGCTTCGTGCATTGCCAGTAACCTGGAGGTGTGGGTATCTTTGATGAATATGGCTACTCCCCCTCCTTTTGTGGTTCGGTCCAAGTTTTGGGGCAGAAAAGCATGATATGAGGTATAACCTGGTAGTGCTGGGATGCTCTCAGGAGCCTTGAACCAGGTTTCCGTCACTGCACAGACATCGATGTTCTCCATACTGAGAAGGGCCTCGAGAGCATGCATCTTGAGGTTTAGACTTCTGGCGTTGAGCAGCATTACCTTAGTTTTTTTCCACTTGTGTTTTCTAGGGAGGAGGGTTTGTCTTTTGAGCCTTGCCTAAAAAAGGCACTATGGAGGTGGCAAGAGCCTTGGCCAATATCCGGAAGCCCAGGGGTGACAGGTGCAAGCCATCCCTTGCAAAGCAGTGTGGCTTGTCAAGCATGTCATCCCGAGCAGACAGACATTGGATCCCCTTAGAATGACACCAGTAATTGAGCCAATTGTTAAAGCTGATCATTCTGTGTTTGTACTGTGGCATCATTCTTGGTGAGGGTAAGATGCTGCTCAGGGTCAGGGTCATACCAGCCTGGGCTACATAATCAGAGAGCTCCTCTATGTCTCTTTTCATGTAGTCCAGGGAGGTACATCTCAAGTCATTCACACCGGCATGGACAATGACTGAGTCATATTTGTACTTGCTTTGGAGTGACCTGAGTGCTTGGGTTATGTGGCGGATTCTACCGCCCGACAGGCAGCTTACTGTAACCTTTTCCTTGTTCAGTCTGGTGAGCGGGACATCAGTGTGTCTGACTATGGAGTCACCTATTACAAGTGTATCAGGCATGTTGTTTGGCCTTAAGGGCTGTGACTGTTTGGCACACTGACTTTGTGAACTATGTGTTGCATGTGTTATGTTTTGAGGTAGTGGTTGCTTGGGTGTTTGCTTTGGAGGCCTCTGTTTTGGTAGATTTTTAATTAGAGCCTCCGGGAATGTTTTTGTGTGTTTATGTGTTTGGTTTGCAGTTGTGTTAGGTCTATGTGAGACTGGGTTTGTGGTGTGTGTGGTTACCTTCTCCTCCTGACTGGTTTTGCCAGTACTGAGTTCAGAGAGCTCAGCCTCCAGTTTGGCTAAATAGTTGCATCTCTCACATATATTTGTATTTGTTGGGGGGAGGAGGGAGTTGTCTGTGTACATGAGGCAGGTGTAACATTGCCTCAAGATTCTCAGATTCAACATGTTGTAGCTGGCCTTAGTGGATTTTATTTGTGGCCATATTTTTTTGCCATAATACTGATCAGTGATTACTTCCCTTTTTGGGTTTTGCTCTATCATGTAGTAGCTTCCTCCTTCTCTTGCATGGTTTGGTAATGGCTGGGGTCCACCAGGCCAGATGCCTGTGTGTATGGGATTGGGTCTTGGTTTTATTTGGGATTGCATAATCCATGCATTCCTGAATGTGTTCATAGAATGCATTAATAAAGGGTTCTGAAGTCTGGCCCATATTTTCCACAGGCACTAGGCCTTTAATGGATTCCACCTCAGTTTGAAGGAGTGCAACATTTGCTTTACACATGTTTTTCACTGTGGTTTTCTGCCCAGGGACTGGAGTCAGGATGTGAATATCCAGTGAGATTACTCTATGGTCTGATCTTACCAGTGAGGGATACACTTCTCATCTTGGGCACAGAGTACCCATGTTGCTGATTATCACATCCAGTATGCTTACCCCTCTTATGGGAGTGGTAAGTTGTTCCATAGCATTTTGGTTTATGAATTCTAGGAACCTTTGGCCTAGGGTGTTGGAGCTAGAATAATGCTCCCAGTCTATGTTTGAGTATTTTCAGTCACCCAATATAATGTTGTTTGGAGAGACCTTGATATTTTCATGTGTTCTGAAGTAGGCCAAGTGCAGTTCCTGGAGTTAGGAGGGTGGTCTGTAGCAGGCTACTAACTGGGAGGCAGTTTTAGCCACTGTTACTTGCCCGTGGGTAGTCCATGCGGCTTCTTGCTGTGGCACCAACCTGGGGGTGTGGTTATCCTTGACAATTATTGATAGTCACACTCCTTTTGTAGTTTGTTCCATGTTTTGGGGCTGTAAAGCATGGTATGAGGTGTAACCTGGTAGTGTTAGGGTGCTCTTGTGAGCCTTGACCCAGGTTTCTGTTACAGAACAGATATCAACATTCTCCATGCTGAGGAGAGTTTGGACTGCATGCATCTTGCAGTTTAGACTTCTGGCATTAGGTAGCATTACTTCTAGGTTCTTATCCCTTGTGATACCTATGGAGGTGGGTTTGTGTTTTGAGCCTTACCTATTCAAGGCATGGTGGGGGTGACAACAGCCTTTGCCAGTATCCAAAAGGCCAGGGGTGATAGTTGCAAGCCATCCATACCAGGTGGAGCATCGTGTCTTGCTCAGCATGTCATCCAAGGCTGACAGGCATTGGATCCCCTTTGACTAACAGCAATACTTAAGGCAATTATGGTAATTGATCATCTTGTCTTCATATTGTGGCATCATGCTTGGTGAGGGTAGGATGTTAGTCAGGGTCATCAAGTCTGCATATACTACATGGTGTTACATTGCTTAACACATGACAATCATGCCTCAGGTGGTGCTGCAGGGCTGTCTATGTTGGATGCACATAATACACTCCCTGTACATGTTTGAAAGCAGGTTGTGTCAACTTAGGCATCCCTTTCACTATATGTGTGAGTCAGAAAGAGGTATCATTTCCAGGGTTTCTACTGAGCCAGTGTATGTGCTATGCGTTGCCTCTTTGCCAAGGCCAAGGCATACTGGGCATGCCTCCTTCTGCCCACTGGGGCAGGCTCAGGTTGTTCCTCCTCTGAGTCACGCTCTGCCTGTGATGGCCTTGGCAATGGTTGGGGGCTGTTTGGCCCAGCCCTATGCTGGTCCTGCTGCAGCTGTTTTCGCAGAATCATATTATGTAGCACAGCACATGCCATGACAATTTGGGTACATGTAGTTGGTGAGTACTGCAAGGCTCCACCAGATGTGTCCAGGCACCGGAACCATGACTTGAGCAACCCAAACACACGCTCGATTACATTTCGTGTTTGTGCGTGTGCCTCATTATGGCTTTCTTGTTCAGGTGTGTGTGTATTTCTGATGGGTGTCATCAGCCACGGCTCCAGTGTGTAGCCAGCATCCCCCACTAAGTGACCATGTGGGATGTCCCCATTGGCAAATGTCTGGTACAGCTGCGTCAAATGCCAGATATGGGAATCATGGTAGCTTCCAGGGCAGCCAGCACACACATTCATTATTATGCCCTGGGCATCACACACAACCTGGCAGTTGATGGAAGGGAAGCACTTGCGGTTAATGTAGGCCCTAACCCGCTCACCAGCTGGTGCTTTGATGCGTATATGCGTGCAGTCTATTGCATCCTACCTCAGGGTATTCCGCTATTTGCTGGAAGAGACGCATATTGCTGACGAATACCTCACGGGAAATGGGGAAATATACATGATCACCGACATGTGCTGACATGGCATCCAGGAACTGGTGCAGTACCCTGGATGCTGATGCCTGTGATATCCCCATCATATCACGAGTTGGTCTCTGGAAGGTACCTGTTGCTAGTATTCTTAGGCCAACACATACCTTGGTTTCCACTGGGATGGGATCCCCTCTGTTGGTTCTGTGTGTGAGGCGTGGCCTACACAGCTCAACAATTTGCTGTAGGAGGTCTCTGTCCACTCTATAGCGCTCCACTATCTCCAGCTCATGTAACCCATGGTAGGTGACCCTGGGCCTGTACACTCTTCTCCGTCTCCTCACTGTGGGTTGTCCGGCAGCATTTGCATAGTCACCACCCTCAGCATGTTGCATATGTCTCCTTATAACAGCTATGGCAGCCCCTAGAATTTTTGGTCTGAGTGAAGCTTTTTCAGTTTTCACTTCTAATAGCTTACTCCTCTGTTGCAGTATCTCTTGAGAGAAACATACTGCACTGTTGTTTGCAGATGTTTAAGTGCTGGGCTGGGCTACTGTTCTGCCTGTGTAATTGCCTGCTTCTGATTGTTTTCACCTGCTAGCTCTGCCAGTATTCCCTGCTAGCTTCCTACTATGTCTTCTGCTTCCTTTTTCCTTTCTGTTTCCTCAGGGGGGAGCGACGAGCATACAAGCGCAAACACACTCACAGAGGCTAACACGTGCACACACATACTTAGACGGACTAGAATCTGCTTATTCGGGTTAAACCGCGTGCACACCAGCGCAAACAAGCTTACAGGTCTTTAAACAGGCTCCTACATGCTTACTCCAGCTTAAACGTGCGCACTCACGCTTACACGCGCGCACTCTATCTTACTCGTACCTCCCAGGGCGCACACGTGCACATGCACGCCCAGCAAGAAACTTTGGTGTTATCCATAGTGTACACCTTCCATTTCTTGGCTTTCCCATGCCTACTTGTTGACACTCCTCTTTCCATGATGTGTGACTGACATCTTTCGCATGCCACTGTGCTCCAATGAGCTTCATTTCTTTCATACATACCCTCCTGTGATGTCACCTATCTCCTACTCTGTTACTCCCCCTTATCCTACTCCTAAACTCCAGGGCATGTGCTCATTTGCTATGTGACAGTGCGATTCACTATCCTACCACTCATTTACATAGGATTGCCTACTAATGCTTAGTTACATGTCTTACACTCAGCTTCCCCCCTTAGCAACCCCTACTCGGTGGCCATGTTGTTTTCAGCCTGCTGTTCCCTTACATTGTAAATTCATGCTTTGCATAAAACCCACGTTTGTGGGTTTTAAATTTTTATTTTTCTGTTTTTTATAGTGCAGCCCATTTGCGCGGCGCTGCGCTACGTTTAAACATCGCCAAAAAAAAAAAAACATTTTTATTTCATTTTTGCATCCGGGTACGTTGCCAGTGGCCACATATTTGGCCATTGGCATGCTGCCTGGAACATATGCAACCTTTATTTGGAGCTGACAAGGCTCCATTGTGTTATTTGCAGAACGGTACTCAGTTGTCAACTGAGTACATTTCTGCAGATAACACGGCTCTTACACGGGTAGGTTTCTACTTCCTGGATTGCAAAATTACCTCATTTGCATGCTTATTGGCTGCAAGTGAGGTAATGAGCATATCCATGCCCTGTCCGTGTAATAGCCGTTTTAGGTGCTTTCTTACAAGCAAATACAGGCTGTTCCTGGATCGCTATGGCTGCATGGAGTCTTACACTACTCTTAGACTCTGTGCAAGCCATTGTGAATCCTGCCAATTAATTTTAATGTATTAAATATTGTCAGTAAGAGAAGAATATTATTGAAATATACAAATAACAAATGTGATATTAAATGCTTGCAAAAAGCACATTTGTTAAAAGTAGATATGTACCTGATGAATAACTTGGCATACAAAGATATGGTGTCATCTAACTTTGATAAAAAAAAAAAAGAAGAGGCACTGCAATTCTCTGGGAAAAATATCTCAAATTATGCCAAATACTTTAAACATAGTTTGTTTAAAAATTCCTAAAGGATTGTTCTCAGCTGTAGTTATTCTATTTAATAACAGGATACTGATTAAGAGCTGTCTAAATATTTTACAAGATATATGGAAAGGTTATCTAATTTTGGTAGGAGCTTTTAATTGCATCTTAGTGAAAGAAGATAGAAGTTGTGAGAGGAAAGTTATAATTCCTGCATTGGCAAAAGAATGAAGTAAATGGATAACTAAAAATAATTCAAAAGATTCAATTATAAAAGCTGAAAAAAACACATTGTTTTACACATTATTCATATTAGCAGGGAAGCCAAACTTGTACTGATGGGGCCTTTGTATCTGTAGAACTCATCAACAAAGTTAACACATTTAGAACTACCTCATGTACAATTTCATACCATGAAGCCTTATGTACAGATTTAAAAATGGATAAAAGCACATTTGAATTGTTAATTAAAATTCCTATTTTTTTACAAGATTTAAATAATTTAATACACATCTTGTAGAGTGAAGTGAGAATTTTCTATCATTTAATGACAATAGAGAAATTAATAAAGTACTTTTATGGGATGCATTAAAACTACACATTAGGGAGAAAAAATGGTAAATGGACATATAATAAAATTAAAGAATTGTACAAATAAATACTCAGCATTCAAGAAAAAATACATAAAGCTAGATTGGAACAACAAAGTAAAATATTCATAATAGAGAAGATTTAAAAGTATTAAGTACACAGTATCAAACTAGTTTGTGTCATAAAGTTGAAATTACTCTAGAAAAAATAAAATACATGGTTATGTAATGTCCCATAAAAAATGTCATGTTTAGCTAAGATAAGTGAGTTAATGAATAGAAACCTCAAATAAAGAATATTGAAAATGCAAACAATAATAATAATAAAATAATCATACATCAGATACTGGTAAAATGCTTTCCATTTTAAGAATGTTATGAAGAATTAAATAATAATATAAATACATCAATAAAGAAAATAATTTGAATAAATATTTTTAAAAAAATATTAGCCAATTAGATGAAGATTAGATAGATAAATATCAAATTATATATATATTTATATATATATATATATATATATATATATATATATATATATATATATATATATATATTAATGATGCTAGTAAAAATAGGAAAGTGGGTAAAGCTCCAGAATAGGATTAATAACTGCAGAAGTCTATAGATTATTAGATCCTAATATAATTATTTTGATAAGTGAAGAGTTTGATTAAAGACTCAATTCTAATCTAATGCCCCTCTCATAAAGATTTGCTTTGATTTCACCTATAATCAAACCACATAAAGAAAAAGAACAGGTTTCTTTGTATAGTCCAATTTCCTTACTAAAAATTTAAAGCAATACAGTTACAACAATATTGTCCACTAGACTAAGACAGATTGTTGAAAAAGTTTAAATAAAAACAAAACAGATTTTTTTATGAATACAGTATCATATGCCAATACTAGAAGAGCAAAAATAATAGATTTGGCCAAAATGGAAGGAAAAGTTAGCTTTGGTTAGTTTGGATATAGAAAAACATCTGGTTTTGAGGATTGGATGCTTTTATTCAAAGGTGTAATTATATTTAGATTTATAGACACATTTTTGAATTAATAAATTGTTTTATATAGGTTCTAAAGCTTTTCTTAAAATATGCATGTTTATTTTTCAAGATTTTAAGATTAATAAAGTAATCAGGCAGGTGTGCCCATTATTTCCATTTCCATTTGCATTAGTAATAGAACCATTTGCTAATTGTAGTAGATTAAATATTTTTTTTCAACCTAAGATTCAGTTATTTGCAAAAGATGTATTTTATTATCATTAGCAGATATAAGGAATACAATTAATGAACTAAATAAGGTAAATGAACAATTTGAATCAGCCTCTTATTTGAAGTTTAATCATAATAAAATTACAATTATTCTGATAAATCAAAAAGTGAAATCTATATTTTTTAAAGTAAATATAAATTAGATTGAGAAAATATTTATGTGGAAATATGGAATTGATTCATAGAGTTTTATTACACTATTTATAATATCAACATAAAAAATGGAGAATGCTCAGTGTTGAAGATGTAATAAATAACCAGAGCTCATTGGATTAATTTGTTATAGCTTTGGAAAAATTTGATGAATATTGGAAAAATGTAAATTATGTTTTAAAGGTATCTGTGTCCTTACAAGAGCATCAATTTTAACAAATGGTCTTATTCTATCAGTAACATGCAATCAATAAAGATTGTTTTTGGAGTCTTCATAAGGTGACTATGGAAAGTACAAGTAAGAAATGGAAAACCAAATTAATCCCTCTGTTTACAAATGTTTTGCATTTAGCCTCTATTTTATGTAATAATCAAAATGAAGTACTGAAAATAAGATCTATTAATAACAAGGTGAAAGCAAATTGTTGGGGAAATGTGAGATGTTGACTACCAAATATAGTTGAAACCAGACTTAATAATAATATACCTTAATAATTATCCTTTGATACAGATATGCAGTTGCTATTTGTTCCTGAAAATATCTGTACTAGCTTCCTGTTTCTTTTTTTTATATACATTGTATATATGTTAACATCTATAAAATGTTTAAATAAAAGAACATACTTATTTGTTGCAGAAATTATTAACCCTTCTTTCATTTTCCAATGATATCAATCATATGGGAATATTAAAACCTAGACCAGTAAACATGGTTTCAAAAATGTATATCCCTTAAATAATATTTAAATGTATGAATGACACTGGCCAATTTTCTCCTTAGTAGACTTATTAGAAATGACTGGAAGTGCATATGTCTTACAGAATTAGAAGATAAGATAGATATGAGGTTGTAGGACACATCAGTATTAACTTTCTGGTTATAATTTTCTTGATCTGTAATGTTTCCCTGATGTCAAGCTGTCCTGTGAGCCTGTACCTATATGAGCATTTGCTAATCTGAGAAGTAACCAACCGGGCTGCTCCTGGGGATTTGATATGTACAGAAAAATGAACAGAAATGGGAGAGAAATAAAATAAGGACAAATGGATAGGCATAATTAAAATAAGAAAAAAAGAGAAAATTAAGAGGTACAAAGAGAAAATGCACACAGTAAATTAATTTACACATAATATGCAAAACATTCAATTTCTTACTTTAAAACAATTTTATTTTTGTAAATGTTTATTTAAGTCAAACAGAATGTTTTGAAAGTATATGTGCATGCATGAGAACACTGGCATGAGAAGTGCTTATGCATACATAGGAACAGTGATATGGGAAATGCATATGTATACTTGGAAAGAATTAGTGCATTGCTATGAAGTCTTGTCAGAGTTTATATTTTATAGTCTGCTATACTGACACAAATGATAATTACATGTCATATTTGTGTCTCAGACAATTGTTTGCAATATTATACTAAAACACCCTTTATAAATATTTGTACTTATATATTTAATAATATCAGTTAAAGACAGCATACTGCATTTATACATTAACATACATCCTTTACAAATACCTGCAGTTATATATAGTAATGAAATCAGGTAAGGCAGAATATTACATTTAGTACCTCATTCATGCTTATGAGTGGCTTCAACCAATTTAGTGAGGATGCTACTTTGCTGATATTTATTACAGGCAATCTCCACATCCTCTAACTAGAGAAGGCATAAGACAACTGTTGTTTACCTGTATTTCACCCCTTCCTTTAACATTTCTCCTATAACTAGTAATGTTATGCAAGCCATTTCATTTGCTTCTGTATTTGTTTAAATAGTTATGAATATCTGAATTATTTATTCTGTGCCTTCTGTGCAGAGTCTGCATGTCCTCCCTGCATTAATGTTGGTTTCCTCCAAATGCTCCAGTTTCCTCCCACATTCCAAATTCATGCCCCTGTAGAATTTCTCCTTAGGCCTCCTCTGAAAATGGGGTCTTTCACAGTTAGACTTTCCTGGTAAACAAATGTTAAATACATAAATAAATAAATAAAGTTCCAATAATGCAAGTTATAAACATTAAGACTACATCATCCTTCAGATTGTTCTACTTTTATATGCTTGCTGTTTGTTTGAGGGATGAGTGGTGTCTGAAATCTTTCTATACATTTTCAGTCTGTGCATTGCATGCCTAATTTGCAGTTTCATGTAACGGTCTGTGAATTTTGCTCAAGTAAAAGTTGTGCACACACACAGAAAAATGTAGCAACTGGCGTAAGTTCTCAGTTCTTTTCAATTCAACATTTAAAAAACATAATACCATTAATGAGAGATGAAATGTACAGTCTTCAGAACAATAATGTGTACTTTCTGCGTAATAACTTTAAGTATGTTATGGGATGCTTCAACATTTTTATACAGAAGTAATACAGCTGGTCATTTCTTACTAAACTACTTACTGGTCATTCACTTGATCTTGCAGCACCCATTCTTTCCACCAGCCTCCACTCAAACAAGAGTGTTGTTGCCTGAGTTCAGCCATCTTCAACACACAGTTAATAATGCTGAAGAAATTATTCTGTTATACAATTGCTACACTAAAAATATTTTAGAGCCCACACAAAATAAATCCTTTCATTGTAAAAACTGTCTGCATGTGCTTCAACTAATAACTAAGGTAATGTGATACTGTAATTGAAATTATGTGGCAATGCAAACATTTTTGTTTGTGTTTAAATACATATGTTTATGTATATCAAAAATAGTAAGTGTAGGGGGCATGGCCAAGATGGTGGCTAGCTAACAGCACAAAGCTTTTGCTCTGCTTCTTGCTATTTTTCTCTGACAGGATATCATTTTTTCTCTATATTCTCACTAAAAATATTTTATAGCCTACACAAAAGAAATCATTTCAATGTAAAAACTGCATGTGCTTCAACTAATAACTATGGTAATGTGATACTGTAATTGAAATTATATTGCAATGCAACCATTTTTGTTTGTGTTTAAATACATATGTTTATGTACATCAAAAATAGTAAGTGTAGTGGACATGGCCAAGATGGTGGCTAGCTAACAGCACAAAGCTTTTGTTCTGCTTCTTGTTATTTTTCTCTGATGGGATATTATTATTTTTTCTCTATAGAATATTGATTTTTTAACATAATTACATACTTTAAAGTATATAGATAACTTTCTGATGGAACAAAATTGAATTTGGAACCTGAATTTAAAATTTTCCTGTCAGAGTACTTTTTGACTGTTCTTCTATCATGAGTCACTCAAAAGTGAACTCACAAGAACATTCCATAAAGAAGGAACTGCAGTCTATTATTTGGAGCATCCAAGAACTTTCTATAAAACTAGACAAACTGGAAAGAAAAATGGATGTTTATAAAAGAAGACTGTAAAAAACAAATGAATTTTCTCAATGAAGTGTTAAAACAGCAATCTACTCAGATTTCATCAATAGAAGATGCAGTGACAGATGTAGATGGAAGACTGACAGAAACTGAAAGTCACACAAAATTCTTACTAAAGCAAAACACTTAGTTACTTGAAAAGATGGAAGATTTAGAAAGCAGGTCATGTAGAAATAACATCAGGATCTATGGAATCCAGAAGAAAGAACAAGGGAACAATCTGATACTTTTCTTAAACAACTGGTTGCCTAAAGCTCTCAACTTGCCAGAAGTCATTTTATTTGGCATCAAAAGGGCTCATCCTCCTGTCCCTAGATCCATTATTGTTAAACTTTTATCCAGTCAGCACAAGGACTTAATCTTAAAGACTGCTTGGGCTAATACACCAATCAAATTAAAATACAATGTCATAAGATTTGAAAATGACTAAACTTTTTTAGTCATGACTAAAAGAAGAGAAGCTGTACCTTTCATGAAAAAAAAAAAAAAAAAACTGAAGAAAATAGACATAAAAGCTCAACTTGTTTTTCCTGCTAAACTAAGGATCTCCTTTCCAGATGGTCAGAAAATTTGCAACATCCTAGAAGAAGCCGTGGAATATACTAAGAAAAATAAAATCCTTGACAAGAGAGAAGACATGGACTGGGCAAGCACTAGTTTGAAGAGACATGTATCTAAAAATAATTGGACAACAAAGAACAAAAACATTAAAAAATGAAAGAGAAGTAAAGTTTTTTTTCTTATACTAATTTGTTTTTATTACCCATTCTGATGTCATTTGACAAGCAACCAGAATAGGACGCTATACAACAGTCACCTTATAAGGTAAACGTTTTCTTTTATTGCTCTAATATTCCTTAACCTATTTTCAGTTTTAATTCTCACTTCAAATTGTATATAGGTAAAAAGAAAAGAGAGAAATACATTTATAACATTTAGTATCAGACTATAATCCTGATCATTTAAACATATACATAATCACATATTCATACATTTTATTAAAGCTCTCTTTCTACCTTTAAAATATATTTAAGTTGTTCCAAACTAATATTTACATGGATGAATCTTCAACTTTTAGTAAGCTACTGCATTTCAAATAGGTGTCATAATGTTTATAGTAAGTTTTGGCCACATTCTAATTGTGTTTGGTAATGGTAAAGGAAATATTTCCTTTCTCATTTCACCTTCCTAAAAGATGTGGGTTTTTTTTTTTGTTTGTTTGTTTGTTTTTGTTTTCCTTTCTATGGAATGGAATGGGTATGAATGAATATCATAACTCAATATTGAGTAGATATATAGACTGCCTTAATAATATATCTTGTGTAAAGCTTATTTTTTCTCTTTCTTTCCATTTTTGTCCCTCAAATTATACTTATAGCAATTCAATTCATGCATTTCCTCAAGTTTTTGCTTCAAAAGTGTATTTTTTCATCATATTTCTAAAGTCTGTTTTTTATCTCTCTGAAACAAGTTAATAGGCTCATGCTGACATATTGCATGAATTTACTTCAGCTCTTTTCCTGGTCATTCTTCGCCTTTACTTTCAAACTTTGAGATGTAGCTAGATGTTGTATATCTCAAACTGCCAAATAACACCGTTAGTGTGTGTATCAGCTGTGCAGTTTAAATTGCATCAGTCTCTATGAACTTTGACCTTGCTGTTACAGGAAACCAAACTGTTTTGCAGCTTGCAACCTCACAAAGGTTTTATAACTACTTACATTACATTTATTAACATTTAAAATAAACTTGTCTGTATATAAATAGAATAACAGATCTAATAAGCCTGAAAGAAAGTGGAAAAAAAAGGAAGATAAAAATATGTGAACTAATGAGACGAACTGCTTCTTTCACTAACAGTAAGTAAGCCGTTTTAATAATACAGATGCTCTCTCTTCACCATTATGTTTTAAGTATATATTAACACCAGAAAAGACAGTCCCATAGATTTTTATACATACTTTAAAAATAAATAACTGCAACAGTATCTAGATAGATTAACACATTCTTCAGATATGTGATATTTAAACATAATAATTCTAAGCTGTTAACAGATGTTCTAATGTAAAATATTTGTCTGCAAGCCAGTCAGATAAATGCTCCATCGCTAAAATCCTGCTCCAAATGGCGACAGCGATAAAAATAAATAGGAACACCAAAGTAAAATATTTGTCTGCCAGCCAGTCAGATAAATGCTCCGTCGCTAAAATGTTCTAATGTACCTTGTAATGTGCCAAACATGGTCATATGCAATGTTTTAAAGTTTCGGGATGTCCTGTTTTATGCCAGATGGGACATCTTGTACACTATTTTTAACTGGTTAATGTACTTTTAGATGTCCTTGTGGTATTTTTGTGGGACTGGCTCTGCATTGATTTTCTTTGCTTGTTGTAGCTCAGCAGAATCACTGTGGTTTACTAAGATACTGAAATGTTAAAATGAACATCTACTGTTTTTTTCTCTTTCTCAGTACAAAATTGCAGTGGGTCATCAAACATAGTGCAATTAGATTTCTAAAGTGCTCCAAGAAATACCTACAATGGTAAGAGAGGGGTGATAGACATTGACAAAGAATAACCGAGTCTTTATTTTTACAGATTAATAATCACTATTACACTTTGCTGAACAGATAGGAGTTTGCAGAATTATTATGATCTTTGCAAAAGCAGCCTGGAATACATATATTTGCAATTATTATTTATAGGTAATAGAAAAGACACAGTATTCATCGCCACCATTTTTTGTTGTTGTCTATCTATTAATGGAAATGTCCACTCAGACATGTTGGTTGTAAGGTAAGAGTAGGAGAGTGACAAATATACAGAGAGTATAACTGATCAGAAAGTTGCCTTCTCATCCTAAACAGTGAACAGTTTCCATTGAAAGATAAGTATATATTTGTAAACTAATATTTCTAAAATGCAATTTATATGAGTGAAATAGAGCCAATACTTATTATACAATGGGTTTCCCCAGTTTTTTTTCTCCTTATATCACCTAAATTACATACAGGCATAGCTGTAATGACTGGGTGAGAAGAGTGTTGTCAGATGAAGGAGGGGAAATCTTTTCTGAAAATTACAGACTTTATTACCTTCCCAAAATAAATGGTCTATAACTATGCTTTGGTACAAGGTATCCGTGGCATCTCTCCTGAACCCCACCCTGTCCACTACTGACACTGCTTAATGATATGTAAAGAGGATTGTTATTATGAATATAGGGAAAATGGAGATGGTATCTTTGTTTCTTTAATATACCAATCAGACCCCAGAGGTACACACATGTCTTTATAGTCTATATTGGGTTGGTGATAGAACGGCTATTGTTCCTTTATTTTCTGTTACAAATTTCTGATGTATGCACATAGGGTCATGTTTCAAGTGCAAGAAGATGGAAACGTCATTGTTATTATTATCTGTTTCACTTTACCTTCAACCAAACAATATATACGTTTTTCGTCAAATACATTATGGAAAGGTAAAGTCATGATGTGTATATAGATTATTTTATGTGGCACTTAGATAATCTGTCTTAAAATATTTTCTTGAAGTAATATGAAGATTTTTCTAAACAGTTTCAGACTCTGATGAACATATAGTGATATATAGTTCAGTTCTAACAGTTTGTAGTGTTAACTCATTTTCTTTCTTTACTCAATAAATCAAAAATAGACTGATATCCATATATTCTGATGTAAAATAATTTTATGTATTTGCAACAGTGAATAATCAATACATAAAGCTTAATGTTTCTTTTAAGAAGTAGCAGCACAAGCTAAGCAGGGTTTTTATTTGCTTCAATATGGTCTGGTTGATGAGTGGTTTGGATAAGCTGTTTATCCATCCAAGAATGTTATATTCCATGATGTATGGTTCAAACAGTTTTAGTTATAATTCTTTAAGTTTAACTCCATTCTTTATGTCCACAGCAATATTTCTGTGTTACTTAATGTATCTTCTACACAATAAGTATCGGTCTTCTAAAATTAAAAAAAAAAAGTTATCTACATCCTGCATGTTTACATGTAATTGTTTATCTCTAAACATAAATGGTCTAAATAATTCAGTGAAAAGAAGCAGTTTGAATAAATATTTATTGCTAAATAAAGTTCATATATTTTCACAAGAAACTCGTGATAAAAGAAGACATAAATAGAATATTTTTAAAGACTATTATATACTAGCTGGCTCATAATATAAGTCAAAAAGGAGAGGCACAATGATCCTTTGGAGGAGTTCTATTTCTGAACCTAAAACCATGCACACTTTTACTGATAAGGATAGCATGTTAACAATAATTACAATAGAAATCAACAAACAATATTATATGCTAGTCAATACATATTGGATCCTAGGTATTGGTACGGAAATTTTCAAAAAATGATTGTACATTATTACTCTACATTTTAAAGGTGAATTAATTATAGTGGGGGACTTTAATTGCATCCTATAAGAAGCTGATACTACCAAGAAACAAAAAGGTTAACTATCATCTTCAGCTAAGCATGTAAAACATTTCATTAATGATTTAAATTTATGAGATATATATGGTTTGAAATATGTTAATTCATTACTTTACACACAATATTTATTTTGTTTTTGTACCCAAACTACTATAGACAAAGTATTCAAATCTAATAGTCTATACTCTTAAATTGATGATGTATTAATAACAGCCTGCTCATTATCTGACCATAATGCCATTTCTTTTAATCGTACCTCTAAGACTAATGATTTAATCAATAACACTAGAATTCATGCATATATTACTCAGCTGAAAGACTTTAAGGAATCGTTTATTACTGAAATAAATCAATTTATGGAAATAAATGACAATTGTGAAGTTACAGACATTATACTCAGGGATTCTTTAAAAGCCTATCTGTATGGTAAAATCAAAAGCTGGTATCTTAATAAGAGGAAAGAATGGAATAAAGTATTATTTTTTTTACAGACTAAGATAGATAATTTAAAAACAAATGTGAAACCAAAGGGTACAAATATCAATCTTTGAATCAAAAATATTTAGATACGATGCAACATATAATCACAATACAATTAGAAAAGTGGAAAATGTGTTCCTAGTCAGTTAATCCCAAAAGTTTACATAAACTAGCTATAAGATCAAAGAAAAAAATACTAATTATCTTAAGGAAATAATAATAAGCCAAAGGGGGAAAGACAGAGAAATAAATGATTTAAATGACATTTTAGAATGTTTCAGAAATCATTATGAAAATATCAATAACACTTCTAAAACTTTACAGAATCACAATACTACTAATATATTTTTTAAAGGACAATATATATCAAAGACTAACTAGAGAACAAGTAAATACTATTTACAAACCTATCTTGTCAAAAGAAACCAAAGATCAAGTTAAAAATATTAAAACAAATATACCCTCGGGTTTAGATGGTTTAATCCAAGAAACTATACAAACTTCTTCCAGATAATATTGTTAAAATTTTACAGAATATATTTGAATATATCAGAACTTCACAAGTAATTCCTCCATCTTGGCACTACACCTTTGTTTCTCCCATTCTAAAAAAAAGATAAAGATAGTAAGTTCTGTTCCTCTTACAGACATATATCATTGTTGAATGTTGACTATAAACTATTTATGTCTATCCTTGCCAGAAGACTAAATCATGTAATTCCAACATAAATTAATGTAGACCAGGCAGGTTTTATTTTCAATAGAACAGTTCATGAGAATATTATCAGATTAAACACTTTAATTGACTTAGCCAACAAAAAGTAAAAATAATTAACAATAATTAGTCTGGATTTAAACAGAGCTTTCAATTCTATTAGATGGTCATATTTATTTAAAGTACTTAAAGTATATAACTTTTCTGAATCATTCATTAACCGCATTACTAAAATCACTATTCTGCCATGCAAAGCAATGGCAGGCAAAAGATAACATGGTCAGTGAGTAGATGTTGCTAAGGGGGGAGGCTCAGTGTGAGACATGTAGCTATGTATTAGCAGGCAATCCTATGTAAATGAGGGGAATTATAGTGAATCCCAGTTTTCCTCAGCATGCTAGTCAGGTCCCAACAGTGTAAGAGTAGGAATAGCCTGGTGCAAGCCTAGGAGTTAGCTGACATCATGGGTGTGTGTGTGTGTCAGGCATACTGTAAGTGGATTGGAGCCCTGTGGCCCAGGTTTGTTCCTCGCTTAGCACAGCTAAGCTAGGGGGTGTGTCTAAATCTGCCTAGCACTCTTTACATTGCCCAAGTGGGTGTGCATGCCGCTCACCGGGTTTTAAAGGAAGAAAAAATTTAAAACAGGAAATAGCAGCTCTGTGCACATTTGAGCACTCTGTTTGCGCGGCGTGCCCCCGGGCTTAAACAGGAAGGCAATGGGAAGGGAAAACAGCAGTAGGAAGGTAATCAAGGAGAACCAGCATAGCTGGCAGGTGAAATGTATCAGAATCAGCCAATTACGCAGGCAGCAGACCAGCCCAGCCCAGAACACTACTATAAACTATACAAACACCTTCCCCTCTGGTTTTTCCCACACTCTACACCACGGGTGTAAACAAGCGGGGAACTTTTAACACTCACAACAGCAAAATGATAGGGGCTGCAATAGCTATCATACAACAACTTGTGGAAGAGGCTGAGGGTGGTGAGGATGTGAATGCTGTTGACCAACCCACAGTGAGGAGACAGAGAATATTTTACCAACCCAGGGTAACCTACCTGGGGCTACATGAGCTGGAGATAGTGGAGCACTATAGGGTGGATAGGGACCTCCTACAGCAAATTGTTGACCTGTGCCGGCCACCCCTGACACACAGAACTAACAGAGGGGAACCCATCCCAGTGGATACCAAGGTATGTGTAGGCCTAAGAATACTAGCTACAGGTACCTTCCAAAGGCCAACTGGGGATATGATGGAGATCTCACAGATATCAGCATCCAGGGTACTCCACCAGTTCCTGGATGCCATGTCAGCACATGTCACTGAGCACGTATATTTCCTCAACACCTGTGAGGCATTGGCCAGCAATATGCAACTGTTCCACCAAAGAGCTGAATACCCTGAGGTAGTGGATGCCATAGTCTGCATGCACATATGCATGAAAGCACCACCCAGTGAGCGGGGTAGGGTCTACATCAACTGCAGGGGCTTCCCTTCCATCAACTACCAGGTCATGTGCGATGCCCAGGGCATAATAATGAATTTGTGTGCTGGCTGCCCTGGAAGCTATCATGATTCCCACATCTGGCATCTGACGCAGCTGTAACAGAGATTTGCCAATGGGGACATCCCTCACGGTCACCTAGTGGGGGATGCTGGATACGCACTGGAGCCATGGCTGATGACATCCATCAGAAATTCACACACACACAAACAAGAACTCCATAATGATGCACACGCACAGACCAGAATTTTAGTAGAGCATGTGTTTGGGATGCTCAAGTCATGGTTCCGATGCCTGGACACATCTGGTGGAGCCTTGCAGTACTAACCAGCTACATGTACCCAAATTGTTCTCGTATGTGCCATGCTACATAATATGATCCTGTGGAAACAGCTGCAGCAGGAACAGCATGGGGCAGGGCCATATAGCCCCCCACCATTGCCAAGGTCTGCACAGGCACAGAGTGACTTAGAGGAGGAACAACTTGAGCCTGCACCAGTCGGTAGAAGGAGGTGTTCCTAGTATGCCCTGGCCTTGGCAAAGAGGCAACACATAGCACATACACTGACACAAGAGGGACCCAGGGAATAGCACCTCTATCTGACTCTCACACAGAGTAAAAGGGATGCCAAACATTACACTACCTGTGCTCAACCATGTGTAGGGAGTGTACTATGTGCATCCGACATAGGCAGCCCTGCAGTACCACCCTCAATACTGGGACACACACAAGGTAAGTGACTCAGACACACCAGTCAGGGGGGTTCACATACCCAACAACAATCACAGCCAGCAGGACAGGTATAGACAAACACAAACAAAGGCTGTGCTATGGCCTTTGAATGAGGCTTATGGGTAACCTCCCCCCAGGCCTACACAGACATACTACAGCAGGTCAGGCATTTGGACATCAGTTCTAAAGGGTAGGAAGTCAGAAACTAATATGTAGGTACATAAAAGCTAAGATCTGTAGTACACTGGTATGCCTCTAGTCAGCATGATAGGTAAGACTACAGAATGAAATGGAGTACCTGCCATACCAGTACAGTAATAGCAAATGTGTACAAGTGTCAGGTGTGCCCCCCATCCTAAGTAGACATGTAGTAACTGTCAGGTGTGCCCCCCCAATCCTGTGTAGAAATGTAGAAATAGTCAGGTGTGCCCCCCCATCCTATGAAGAAATGTAGTAACAGTCAGGTGTGTCCCCCCAATCCTGTGTAGAAATGTAGAAATAGATGTGCCCCACATCCAGTGTAGAATGTAGTAACAGTCAATGCCAAATGATCGACGGATACCCTGCAAAAACAGTATGTTACCTGTAGGTGTACAACACATAAGTCGGCACTGCAGTACAGACTACCAGGACTTGATCCACACAGTCAATACAGACAGGCTTACTGGGCATGTTCATACACTTAGAGAAATGAAGGCAATGTGAGTCAACAACATACTGAAAGGTCATATTGGGCATGCTCACACACTTAAACACATGGAGGCCATGTCTGCAAACACCAGTGGACCAGGCATATCTGGCAGTTGCAGATGTTAGTGCAGACACTCCTCAGTATGCACCACACATGCTTTGCACACACAGTTGACAGGAATACAGACATATATCTAAGGCAACACACTATAATAAGCCAAAGGTAGATATACATAGATGTGTGGAAGAGGGTGAATGTGACAAGGAGCCATCCAGGCCTGTCCCACCCAGCAAACAGCCAAAGGGCCACAACCGCATGAGATTCAGATGTCACTCACTGTAGATACTAGCCACTGGTATCTCTCAGCATTACAGACTATGTGGTGCACATGTTAGCTTTGCAACATGACTGCACAAGGAAGTAGTCATCTAGCAGCTGTATACACGTATGTGTGGAATATGACTTTGTGTGTGCCCACATGTGGTGTGTCAACCTCTAGATTAATGGGTTATGGCCCATGCACACACACTGCCCTCCCCATAGCCCTACTATGACAAGCCTGCTGAGATCATCCACTGTGAAATAGACCTTTGGGAAAGTTGTAGCCCAGTAATCTCTGTGGTGTGTCCCATAAATGTATACTGCTGTAGTGTGATAAACTAATTAGGTAGGAGTTCCAATCCCAGACATGGCAAATGTGTGTGTATGTGTGTGTGTGTGTGTGTGTGTGTGTGTGTGTGTGTGTGTGTGTGTGTGTGTGTGTGTGTGTGTGTGTGTGTGTGTGTGAGAGAGAGAGAGTGTTTCTGTCTGTGTAGAGAGCAATGCTTTTTTAGGGTAGTCACACTCCCTACAATTCAAATGCTCTACTTTGGCAAGGCTGTTGATGTCATCCACCTAGAAATACACCTCTGGGAAGGATGTAGTCCAGTAATCTCTGTAGTGTGTTGTATAACTGCATACTGCTGTAGAGTGATAAACTAGTTAGGTAGGAGTTCTAATCCCAGACATGGCAAGGTTCTGTGTGTGTCAGTCTGACTCTGTCTGGGTAGAGAACAATGCTTTTTAGGGTAGTCACACTCCCTACAATTCATATGGTCTACTTTGGCAAGGCTGCTGATGTCATCCACCTAGAAATACACCTCTGGGAAGGTTGTAGCCCAGTAATCTCCATAACATGCCATATAACTGCATACTGCTTTAGTGTGATAAATTTATTAGGTGGGAGTTCTAACTCTAGACTTGGTAAGTGTGTGTGTGTGTGTGTCTGTCTGTGTAGAGAGCAATGATTTTTATAGTAGTCACGCCCCTTAGAATTCAAATGTTCTACTTTAGCAAGGCTGCTGATGTCATCCACCTAGAAATACACCTGTGGGAAGGTTGTAGCCCAGTAATCTCCATAGTGTGTCCTACAACTGTGTACTGTTGCAGTGTGATAGAATAGTTAGGTAGAAGTTCTAATTCCAGATCTGGCAATTGTATATTTGTGTGTGTGTGTGTGTGTGTGTGTGTAGAGAGGAATGCATTTTAGGCTAGTCACACTCACTACAATTCAAATGCCCTACTTTGGTAATCCTGCTGATGTCATTCGCTGTGAAATTAACCTTTGGGGAAGGAGAACTCCAGTAATCTCTGTGGTGCATCCTATAACAGTATCATGCTGTAGTGTGATATAGAACCCTGGTAGTGGTTCTATCCCCACACATGGCACTAGTGAATGTTTTGTGTGTGTTTCAATGTTTGTGTAGGGAGCAATGCATTTTAGGCTAGTCACACTCACTACAATTCAAATGCCCTACTTTGGCAATCCTGCTGATGTCATTCACTGTGAAATACACCTTTGGGGAAGGAGAACTCCAGTAATCTCCATGGTGCATCCTATAATGGCATAGTGCTATAGTGTAATATACAAGTTAGGTAGGAGTTCTAATCCCAGACATGACAGGTGTGTGTGTGTCTGTGTTTGTCATTCGTATCCTGCGTGGCGCTGATTATGAGTGTGTAACAACTGGACTCAATGTGGAGTGGGTTTTGCAAACTTCTTATATGGTGGGCCAAGTATATATCACAATGTCCACCATACAGGGATAACAAATGTGAAATAGCCAAAAGGCTGGGGTGCAAATCCATACCCTTAAATGTGACATCAATGCCAGCTGAACAATGTTATCAAGCCTTGTATTACCCAGGGTACACTCTCAACCCATGTCTCATATACACAGACACTTGCCTAGGCAACACCCACTATGTTGGTAGTACCCTGCATATTTCCCCCTGATAATAACCATGGTGTGATTGCAGTGGGCTACAGAGGTCATGGCACCCTTTCCATCAGTCCAATAGGCATGTACATGCTGACAGTGCACCTCAATCATGTTCCCCACTGGACACCTGCGACACCTGTGGTGCCATCAAATGTGACCCACAAAGGACATAACATGCCTGAAACACAAGCCCTGTATGGAGAGATGCCACTGATACTAGGGAATACTGATATCATGCTACCAATGTAGGTGCAGGACCAACCCGCTGTCCATGAACAGTTCCTGCCACATGAGGTCAGGACTGGAACAACTGATGATAATGATCAATGTACACAACATAGGCCAGACACCCCAGGTACACTTTCACATGTCACTGTACATGCATGTGGGAGCTGTTAACATCCCAGACACTGTTCATATCATGGACTAAGGAACACATAAATGGCAAGCAATGCACAGCGTTGGCTGCATGCAATAGTAAGCCAGGTGACTGGATGGTGAATACAAAACCCACCTGTGTGGGCAACTCCAGACACTATATCTCTGAGCCACAATGCAGACCATTGTCATGAGGCCTGATGTCAAGGTATACCCATCACCTAGCCTTGTATAGCTGTCTGGCACTGTCAACCACAACACACCCATGAAGTAGTGCACACATGCATGTCAGTACTGGCACCCGTGTCTGTGTGGATGGTGTATGACATGTATGACCACATTCACACTCACTACAACCCCCATTGGCATACTGAAGCATGCTGTCTAATGTCAGACACCTCCACATACCCTTTGCACATATAACCTATGTATGACCCCTGTAGTGCATGTGATACCTGCATAGTACTGTGTTGTGGCAATCCCACTAGTGATGAGTTGTACTCCTGGCCCTGCCAAGTGTTGCAATTTGTGTGCATCTCTGTGAGAGTGTGGCTGTGTTGACACTGATACCTGTTCATGTGGACAGGCATGGGTACTACACCTAACGCATAGCTACCATATCCCTGTTGCAGATGTCACTCACAATCTCATATATGTTCTGAAGACTCCCCAACATGTAACCTATATGGTGCAGCCAATAACTGCATGGACATGTGATAGCACTGCATAGTCATTGGGGGGTTGATACCCTGTACTGGTAGGTGTGTGACACAAACATGCATAAGTTTTACTTTCCCACCCATCCCTGGCTTTTCTGTGCCTCTGTCTGCCTCTCTTACTCCCTCTCTAGTGGATGTGGAGACTTACACCTGCTTTGCTTAGGCAGCAGCATGTGTATTTTAAGTGATGCTCAGGATCAGCAGATGGTCTCTGCATGAATTGCAGCCCTCTTCTAGCTGATTGCATGTGGAACAGCTGTGGTAACATTCCCATAGCCAATTGCATGGAAACACACACACATATCTAGGAACATAATGTTGCTGTTGGGCCTTTCATTCACTGTGAGCAGGAACTTGATCTGTTATTTGGCAAACAGCATCTCAGATGGATTGGGGTGCACTTTTAACATCATACACCGTGGAGACAGGCCAACACACAGGAGGGGGATGTGCCTGACCTGACTACAGACTGTAAGTGCTGCTATACTGCATTTGGAGTAATGCTGATTTAACAGGGTGTGTGTGGATATGGCTGCCCTACATATTTACATACCTGCCATGTCAGTGCTATGTTAATGAGGGAACACCCATCTGTAGGATCATTTGCAGACTGGCCAGTGTGTGGTGCCTTTTGTTTCAGGTGTTACCCACTGAGCACCTATCTGTGAACTGCAGAAGGTAGTGTGAGGATTGCACTCTGTAGATGGTGACAGCCGTGAGAGTTACTGACTTCAAATCCCTCATAGGACATATGGTGCAACAAACCCTGTTACAACAGTAAATGTATGAGTTTATCACATCAACATGTCAGTATTGGCCCTGTGTATGTACCTCCAGCCACAACCCTGACAACCTGTCATGCAGTAAGGGCTGCATATGTACTGTACACCATAATTAGTGACATCATATCTGGTAACAACCCAGTGGGATATCAGACTGCTACACATCTAAGGTATAGTAGGGGTTATATTTGATGACCTAACCTGGAAATTCTATGGTTGTGTGTGCAGTACTGAGGTCTGTGTACTTATAGTGATTGTTGGCAGTGTGTGTATTGTTAACATGTACATTGGCCTGTGTACAGACTGTGGTAGATATCATTGTTCTTGGTCCTGTTCTATCTGATGTTACATGCTGCTCCACTGTATGTTACCCTATCAGCTTCCATGTTTGTAGGGCCATACACGCACATGTCCGATACCATAGACAGGCAGCAGACCACACTATCTAGCGGCCCAGTATATGTAGGGTTAGTGTGTGGGTAGCACGGTTAGTGTTGAACAGATAGTCCATATACTGTAATAATATGCTAGCATACCATATGTAGCTGTGGCTGTGTTCACATTGGTTGTGGTGATGCACTTACACACAGGTGTATGTTACGCTGTGCCGTGGCATGTCTGTAGAGCCTGCTATGCCATACAGACTGATCTGTTTGTCAGTGTGTTTGTGATGGTGTAAGTTGTGGCTTGTTATGTAAAAGTTACATCCCAGTGTGTCAACTGAGGTCTTTAACCCCTAGGGATTGTCTACAGTGAGTAGTTAGAGTCTGCTGAACTATACACCTGCATTACTTACCATTGATTGTTTGGTATCCTGAAGCTCAGTCTGTCTTTACTATTGTACTACTTGATAACCTTGGCCTGGACAGCAACATTTGTTAACATTTCCAGACTACTGTATTACTATACCTGTTTCACAGTTGCATTACTCAGTTTATATGGATGTCTGCATCTAAACAGCTATATGACATGGCATATACAACCGTAATAGTACACAAATAAAGCTTTCCCATTTATGCACACCTGTGTGTGGTGTTATAGCCTTTGATATCTCTGTGGGTATATGTTCCAGGCAATGAATGTCATTTGTATGGGTGGCTCATACAGTCTCCAGTTGGTAAGGTGGTAACTGTAGTACGAACTTATGAACCTAAAAAAAAATAGTGGCTGTTCCATATTGTGTGCACGTACTACATATGTAACTTAATGTACATATCTCTGTATGTGTATGTGTAGTTACATATATATCTATATATATGTATACATATATATGTATATCTGTATCTGCATATATGTGTCTGTGTATATGTCTCCTAGGGATGCTCATACTGTGTCTGCCCCTGGTTATGGGATCTGCAACACTTGGTAGGGTATTGTAGGGGGGACATGTTTGATTGTTGGGGGGTATACCTATTCATACAAGATGTATATTGTTTGGGCCCTCTCAACCCCATTAACGTTGCATGTGGACATATATGCTTTTGTTATTTCCCCATTGTTATATAAGGATGTATGTCCATATATACCTATGTATATATATGTATGTATATATATATATATATATATATATATATATATAAATAACTATATATATATATAGATATATATATATATATATATATATATGTATATATATAAATAACTATATATATATATATATATATGTATACATATGTTTGCTGACATATATATAACCTGCGTATATATTTAGACATATAGATGTATACATACATATCTATAGATGTAGGCTTTTGCATGTATATATGATTTTATATATATATATATATATATATATATATATATATATATATATATATATATATATATATATATATGGTGTATCTGTATAGATATTAATAGATTTGCACACACACTCATACATCTAAATGTTGGAGTACACTCTCTGTACTGTTGAATGACTGGATTGGATGATATGTTTTTGAAAACATCAGGGTTATGTATATCTGACATGGCTTAGTGGTAAATCACTTTGGCTATGGTGTGCAGGGTACTGGGTATGAGCTTTACAAAGGCTGTTTATTTTGTTGCTGGGAAGAACCCTGGCCATTGGATACAGTGTGATTAAGGCACTTTAAAGCAGTTGTAAGTGGGTTTGCACAGAGGTAAGCCCTGCTAATTTCCGGTTACAGTTTCTTATACTCTGTTAGTTTCTTAATTGCTTAACCTGTGTAGGCATTGCTTTCCCCTGCGCAAACAGGCTTAAACCCGCTTAATGCTGCTTAAAAGTGCTTACTCCCACTTACCCCCACTCTAATTTCTTTAAAAGAAAAGAAAAAGGGTTGATAGGAAAGTGTTGAAAAAATGGGCACAAATAGGGAAAGACAGTAGGGAAAATAGCCAGGGATGTGCAGGAAGGGTGCAGGGAAGGTCCATAGCTGTCCATTTCTTCTACAGCAACAGCTGTGCATATACACTGAATCTGGAGGTAGACTTGGACACCCAAACCCCTGGGAGTGGGTGTGGAAAACAATAATACATTGTCATGCCAATTAGACCAGATTACATGTGTCCAGTGGACACATGTGTGAAATGGACAGCTATGAATGGGACGAGATTTTTTTTGTGGGAACAGATTGCCCTTTTCTTTTTCAGGTGAGAGTGGGATGTTGGGGAGGGATATTAGGTATATTTGGGGAGGTAGGTTGGGTAGGTTAACAGACAAAACAAACAAGGCGCATACAGGGATGGTATATGACACATGTGGGTGTAAACACTTGATGGGGAGGGTTGTTGGGATATCAGAAGACCACAAGCCCCCTAGTGGTAATAGTGGGACTGAGGTCCCCACCCATGGGCAGTCACCACTGCACCTTCATGGCCCCGAAGTTGGCTGTTCTGGTGGCTGAGTCGCAGAGCCAGGCTGACACTCTAATCATGACATGCGGCCCTTGGGCTGGCATAGAAGATCACCAAACTGCTGGTCGATCTCTCTATGTACCACGACCCTGACCTTGCAATGGGTGAAAGTGCCTGTCTGTGCCCACTCCCGGGGGGCAAGCCCCATCCTCTGAGGCAGTTCCACCCAAAGGTGGTGCAGGACCAACAGACAGGGAGGTCCGGGGTTCGGCCCCAGACATGCTGGTGCCTGGTGCCAAGGCCATCTGAGGTGGGACAGGTGGTTCCGCTGGGACTGGCCTTCCCAAGTGTGATATAGTGTTTAGATTTCATCATATGTGGGTTAGTAATAGTCAAAACATTCCAGGGTTAGGTATAACAGCATGCATAGATATTCCCATTAACCCAGACACCAGATACAGAAAAGTTGCATGGCAAACAGAACACATGCATATATGGGACCACAGTGGTAATAAGAATAGCATGCAGGTACATTGATGGCACCATGCCACCAATGTTGGAATAATTCAATATAGCGTATGCATGGGAACCATTAAAATATTTATCAAACAATTGGACATTATCAGAGTCATTACATACCAGTTGGGGTGGGTATGTTGATTATTGTTGGAGATATGGTGGGTGGGAGAGAAAGATGTCAATTAACAACTAGTATATTCCTGTAGTCCACATTACTTTCCTAGTCAGTGCTGTTATCTGTACCATACAAGTCTTACTACACTACCCTATAGCCTTAGTTTGGAGAGTGATATGGCTGTTGTCATCGTTACAGATAAACTGGTATTACCTGCAGTATACACCTCTTACCTGGTATACCTGTGGAGGGACTGTTTGTTAACACTGTTTCTACACATACTTCCAGATTCCAAGTTGATGTTTTGCACATAGGTGTCCATCTTTTCCTGCACAGACTCTGGCCATGTGTTGACCACATGCTGGTATGCCGGGACATATCTAGAATATTGCCCTCTTCCACCTTTAGTGACCTGACACACACATATGCATGCTTTCCTACACAGTTATATTATGTAGCACAGTGTGCGTGACAGTGACCAGTGATACTTTTATTATTCAGAGAAACTGCAACACTCACAATTCCCTACAATACCAGAATGAACAGTACCTGTGCAGGTTATAATGGTCTGTATTCCTCAGCACAGTGTTCGTATCCAACATACCTGTGGGAGAAATGTTTGTTAGCACTATCTGTTGCCACACAAAGTTCCGGATTACACATTAGTATTATGCACATACATTTCACTCTGTTAATGTACACACTCTGGTCACAGCTTGACAACGTGGGAGTGTAGATAGGACATACTTGAAATATTACTCTCCTAACAGTTTGGGGGGTTGCTACAGTGACAGGTGTGTTCTCACAGATGATTGACAATCACTTGTATTCCCTGTTTGCTAACTAAACATCTGGGATAATCCCACAGACTTACCAAGGGGACAGGCAGCAGATATGGGCACATATATTGGACATTCTGGCCTCATCTGTACAGTTGTGGGGTATAATTCTGTATGCAGCCTAATTCCACTCCCTGGATTCAGACCATGGCTGTGACTGCTACAACTTAAACACTGTCCATCACAGTTGTGTCTACTATATAGATATTGCTATATATCTCTGCTTTCTGTCTTATTAATCCCCTGTACTTTTGCATTCTGACACTCTTATACAGATTTCCTAGACTGTTATATGTTGTAGGACAGTGTGGGTGACAGTGATGTGTAATACCTCATTATCCAGAGCAACTGCATATCATTCTTGTATTTCTGGGCACAGTGTTGGTATCTGACAGACCTGTGGGAGGAATGTTTATTAGCACTACCTGAATGTTCCCACACACAGTACCAGATTCCACATTACTATTATGCACATACATCTCACTCTGTTACTGTACAGACTCTGACCACAGCTTGACAAGTTGGGGTGTAAACGGGACATATGTGGCTTCTTACTCACATAAGGTATTGGGGAGTTACTAGTGTGCCAGCTTTGCTCTCATAGATGTGTATCAATCAGTTGCATTTCCTGTTTCCTGCCTATACATCTGGGATCATCCCACTGATTTCCCAAGGGGGGACAGGTTGATAGGCAACAGATATGGGCCACTTTACTGGACATTCTGGACATATCTGTTCAGTTGTGGGGCATGATTCTGTATGCAGACTACTACCACTGGCAGGATTTGAACTGTGGCTGTGTGTGCTATAAAAACAACAATTCACATCTCAGTTGCATGTGATGTTCAGTTTTTATTGTCTGCATTTTCCCTGTTTACTGTCTATGTATCTCTCAGTTGTACTAAATGGCACCTGGGGATTACACCTGTCATATACAGGCATTCCAACACATTCAATTTATGGTGCATGGTGTGGATAACAGAGTGCTTACTACAACAGTACTATTACATGATTGCAAATCTACATTACCATATGATACCAGAATATACACATGCCGTCCAGCAGTTAGACCTGTTTTATCAGGCTATTACAATTTTATTGACATACAAACGATATGAGACTCTTCCTGCCATATTTTCTAGTGTATGCAGTACTTGTCTTGAACAATACAGGTTTTATACATGCAATTAATTTACTACTACTTTTAGTTTTATTTCCTATGACAGTAAATGCGTGAGTATTACTGACCTGCCTCACATCACAACCTTGCCAGATGACTGATGTGGGCCTCCTGGTTTGTGGCCTGCTCCATTGCAGCTGTGGGAGACATAAGAGGAATATTTAGCCATACGTATCCGTGATATACCTGAGCTGGCATTTATTACACACATACTGGGGTGATACTTACACATGACTGGAGCATCCCTTGCCACTCTAACCTCTTGGAGCCACTCCTCCAATAGGTCCCCCTTATGCCGCTTCAGGTTGGCATAGTGGTGTCTGACCTGCTCACCAGTTCAGGGTATGTCAGTGACACTGGTGAGGTCACAGGCGAGAGAGTCCCAAGCCTCCTCCTTATATTGGCAGCCATGGTACTGGCCCTGCAGCAGTCTCTGATCATGGACTTTGACAAGGAGTCCTGCAATGAGCTTGGACTCCTGGATGCACCAGCGCTGCACCCGAAAGCTCACAGCTTCTCCCCTTACTGCCATATTGCCTGCAAGGGGAAGCTATGACCAGTTATGAGATGTATTTCCACCTTTTGGGTTTAAGTAGGGCCAGTTTTCCGCACTTTTCCGTGATTGGCCATTTTTGAAAAGGCTAACCTATGGGGAAACCTGCTTATCTTCGGTTGGCATTGTTTAAAGGGGTATGCCACTGGGCACAATGAGTTAGCTGCCCTACACATTGCTACACCTACTAAGCTGCCCTGTGCAATGCTTAGCGTTGCTTACATTAGACTTTGCATTATAATTCCTTTCTGGCATTGAGTTATAATTCATTACACCTTATATGTATGCTTGGTACACATGATTAATGTGTATGTACATTCTGTGGGGTCTTTGTGTTTTATTGGGGATTTCAACACTCTATTATAATTACACCTCACTTCTGGGCTTACTGCTGTACTCCACTTCATGTATTTATGTTATGTAGTGGGTTATGGAACATATGACTGTATACTGATTCCTTTCACAGGTTCAGTTTTGTTTTACTATGGTGAGGACTTGTTTGCTGATACCTGATTCTTCTGTATTTCTGTGATGGCTTGGTGGTTCACTACTGTGACTATGATGTATAGGGGCCTGTGTTCAAGACCTGTATGGATGTTTATTTTGTTGATGGGCAGAACAAGGATGGTTGGATAAAGAGTGATTAAGGCACTTTTGAGCATTTGTAAGTGGGTTTGCGTGATGGTAAGCACTGCTAAGCTGCTGTTACATCTGCTTACAGAGAGTTAGCTTTACAATTGCTTAACCAGTGTAGGAATTGCTTACCGGCATGCAAATGGGCTTAAGCCCACTTACTTGTGCTTAAATATGCTTACTACTGCTTATTTGTGCTTAAACCTGCTTACTAGTGCCTTATTCATTATGACACTGACATCTCACATGTGCCTTTACTGCAGTACTCCAGTTCATGAAAATATGTTATTTAGTGGGTTATGCAACATAAAAATTACTCATAACATGCTTTGCCATGGGAAATGGAATGTGCTCCAGTGGGACGAGAAGCAGGAATGCCTGCTTGTAAGGTGAATGCTCTGCCCACTACACTATTACTAAGCTAGTTCATTTGCATATATCTTCCTTGTTATCCTCTTCAGCCATTTAAGCTGCATTAACCGTAGCTAAGCAATGGGCACACCCGCGCACCTACGGTTAGCATTAATCGGATTTTTAAAAACAAAGAAAGGGTTTCTTCATTTTATTTATATATATATATATATATATATATATATATATATATATATATATATATATACTGTTGCTGTTGTACACAAGGGGGACTGTTGGTGGGGATATGCGGTCACCTATGAGCAGTCTCGCTCATTTCATACCACTTTCTGCTGTTCTTCATTGTGGTGGCATGTATATTCTGAGAGCTCTGCTCTCAGACACACCCCCTGCACTCTTGAATGCTGTGTAAGCCTGGGACCTCAGGCAGCGAGTCTCATTACTATGCATGGTGCACTGCCGTCCTGCTCCTAAATGGCTGCTTCCATGCAGGACTAAGCTAGTCCTGCACGGAGGAATAGTAAATCTGGGGGTCAGTTTCCCTGTTCCATTTCAAGGGGTTACCTACACAAGGGAATTCCTCAACTTGAATAGCTTGAAACAGCACTTCTCCCGAACTTACTCCTGACCCGTCTGTATATAATGAAAATTATTTGGTAAAATGAGGAGTTAATATTAAGAGCTTAGAACATAATCTTATTTTCTGTGCAATAAATGCTCTGTCCTCCTCAAGAAACCATGGAACCTTGACAGGAGCTTAGTGTTTTTTGGATCTGTCAAAGTACAGACAAATGCTGAAGAATTAAGGACAAAAAAAGTCTTCTCTGTACTTTATTTGAGAGTATATGCCAGTTATTTATGCCCTCTAGTTTTGATTGTTGTGTTTTTCCATGCATCTTTCAATAAGGTATTCCAAAACACTTGACTTTCACAAAGTCTGGTTTATTTTTCTTAGATTTCTCAGTCCAAATCAACTGCCTTATGGATTGTAACACAGCCTGCAGTTTTTGAAAGTCATGCTCTCAGACCTCTGAATGAATAACCACATCATCCAGGAATGCCATAGCACATCATGAATGGGTCTATAGTGCTTGGTAATATGATGATACTGGAGCAGACATAACAGTTTTTATTTCTTTTGTCAAAGGGATTAGGATTTTGTCAATACCCCTTTGTCAAGTCTGCTGTTTTTAAATATCTAGCCTTACACAGGTTCTCTATCAACTCATCAGTTCTGAGTGAAGACCTTACAAACTTTGAAATTGTATTCAGTTTCATAAATGTATTACAGAATCTGATACCTTCATTGGGTTTAGAAAATGGCAGAATAGGATTTCACTCACTCTGCTATAGCTAACCATTCCTAGTTTGAGCATCTTTTAATGTTCTTCTCATCCTAATTCTTTTAGTGACCCAAATACTCACAAGGTCTCAGCTTAACCTTCTCTCCTGGTATTATCTCTTTCTTATGTATTATCAGTTTAGTTCTGCTATGCATTTCTGGAGATACTCTTTTAGTTATTTATGTAAATTATCCTACATCTTTTTTTTTGTACTTTTGACATTGGTTCCTTTAACTGTACTTTGGGTTGGGATTCTTTGGTTGCTCCTGTATGAATTTCAGCATGCATGCAAAGCAAAGAACATGCTACTATTTCCATGGCTGTAGTAGATTAATGTAACCAATCTGCCATATTTTCACTTTTAGAACATGCTACTACTTTCCATGGCTATAGTAGATTAATGTAACAATCTGCCATATTTTCACTTTCTTGGCTATCTGACCATTTTTTCTCTTTCTTAGGTGTATGACCTTGTATTTCTGTGCATTTGTTTTTTCACTCACCTGAAATGGCAACTGCAGTATAACAGGTATGTATTTTCCACAGGGAACACAAACACTGGCACTTGATCACATGGAAGACTTGATCTAAGTCAGGAAATGTCATTACAAAATAATTATTTGCATTTCCTGTGCTCTCTGCCTGTGTTCCTTTATTATAGGCATAACCAGTTTTTATCCATTCTGCACAATGATAGTCATATCTCTCAACCTGGAAATATCAAAAATCTGGACAAGGCCCATGAAAAATAGGTACAAATCTGTACGCTGATTAACATCTAATTTGCATACATAATTATGTAACCCCACCCACTCCAATGGAATTGTGGGATACCAACTTATGAACGCAAATTGAAGAACAGACAACCAAAACATGGCACCAGACCAGAGTCCCCCTGCAGCCATTCCAGTGTCCTGTTACCTGGCTATTTTGCCCCATTTGCCATAAACACTAATGTATGCATACTGCTTTACTTCTACAATGATTTGAATTTTATTTTTACATTTTACAGCACAACAATGCAGAAACACTAAAAGACATCATCTGGTAAACAAAGCAATACTGTCTCACAATGAAAATAGGCTTGACATTAAACTTTGCCCTTGAAACTCACATTCATTGAAACAGTATTGAAACCCACACCACATCCAAAGAAAATGCATCTGGCCAGTGGTGGATAAAGATTACCTTTGGGCTGTTTATCATTGGCCCCTTGCACACAAAACAAGAAACGTACATGTGTTCTTTTCTTTATACACCTTCCTGACTTTATTAAATTATATTCCTTGTATAATACAACACACATGTTAGAGCGCATTTTAAATTTATTGTTTGAACATTTTACCAGTAATCTGTACTGTAGGCAATGAAACAAAACACATGAACCAATAATGACAAAACTGCCCAATTCAGAACTTTTCCATCATAAAAGTCTGCGTCCACACCCACACTATAAATAGAATGACAGTAGTGTAAGCCATAGGCATCTTGAACAGTGTTTCACACTTATTTTCAATTTCATTTTTTGGGGGGGGGGGACAAAAGGTCAAAAACCAGGGACACATTTTAAACATTGCTTGTATAATTTTGTAAAGTTGCTAGAATAAAATGGCGCTACCATCATGCATTTCACTGACAGGTTTCAAACCCAGGACTCTATGCACTACATTCAGAACAACATACCACTATCCCACATCAACAGCTGCCTAAAAAGTAGGAAGACTGAAACTTAATAGCCATCATTTAGTGAATTCATTTCTCACTTCTCAACATAGCTCTTAACCTCAACACAAAAAACATGGACAAACAACAAAGCCAATAATGGGGGAATACAAATTCAGTTCTCACTTCTCACTCACCATATCTCTGAACTATTATCACAAAAACAATAGGGGAATACAAATTGTGTGCTCACTTCAAGTTCTTATCATAGCTCTTAACTCTTAACACAAAAAAGGTGTTCTTACTTCTCATCATAGCTCTCAACTCAGTCATCTTCTTATCATAGCTCTAAACTCTTAGCAAAAAAAAAGTGTTTTCAACTCAGTCATCTTCTTATCATAGCTCTAAACTCTTAGCAAAAAAAAAAAGTGTTCTTACTTATCATAGCTCTCAACTGAGTCAGAAATGGTGGTGGCTAGGGATAGTAGGCTCTTTTTACCCTGTACTAAAGGTACAGGGTTTGAGCCTGAATACCTCTAGTCACCAAGTGTATTATATGGGGGCATTTTCACACACACAAACCAACCCACTTATCAAAACTATAAATAAAAATAAATGTACATATGTAAGCTAAGAGATATTTGGTAAATGGGTATCTAACTGCCCCCATCCAAGGGTAATGTAACTGGTAACACTACTTAGCAGAAGTGTAATTTACTAACTTCTTAATATTTTATATCAGCAGTTTACAGAAAAGTATGCAGATGAGCAAAAAATATAACAGATATAACTTGTCAATATATTCGAAGTTTGTTATCTTCTAGTTTACTGGTATGGTTTGAAAATAACACAACAAAATAAAAAATCCAGAGCAGATAACCAAATGAACTTGCATAGTTCATCATGAAAGAATACAGTAGTATAATTACTGAATGTGTGTATCTTAATGTCCATGACTAAGTAGTTTGCTCTGCTGTCAACCAGAAAAAGATATTACAATATGAAAGGGTGCATGGATCTAGTATTAACTATTTAAAGGGTTTATAGACCATTTTTCAAACGTCTGTAAAGATTCAAAGTTTCAAACTTGTCAGGGTTTCTACTCTTTTTGCTTGCCAATAACCTGCACTCTCTGTTAGTAAGCATACTCATAGGCTGCAGTTGTAGCAAGCTAAACAATACTTACATCAAGGGATTTATGTCCATTAAAATGTACTAGTGTATGGTAATGCACTGTGCCCACATAGGTAACACTGGTATTCATTCTCCTACATCAGTTCTTCAAGCTAAGAATCCTCTATGAATCATTCAGCATTTCCAAATCATAAAAAGAAGTCTGAGCAGCACACATACACACCCTGAGTAGTGCCGGCTACGCTCTCCACTCTTCATGCCGCCATTAATCCCGGCTCCATGCTGCTGCCATCCATTTCAGGGCTGCCAGTGCCTTCATCCCGGCTCCGCTCATCACATCCATTTACCTGTATCAGCTTCGTCGTCCCCATTAATCCCAGCCCTCTGTATCAGCTTCGTCGCCGCCATTAATCCCGGCCCCTGTTCGCCATACTGCTGCCATCCATTTACCTGTATCACCTTCGCGGTTAAAAGTTAACCGCCAGCCAGCTGGAAATGATGATGTGAGCTCCTTGAGCTCAATTCTGACTGGCTGGTAGCCTGACAGCGCTGACGTCAATGCGCACGTGATGACGTCAGCTCTGACAGCGCGAAACTTTTAAAAAAGAAAAGAAAAATCTGAAATTAAGGGGTGCCACTCGGGAATCGGAATAGTTGGGATGTCTGGATACAGTGTTCTACTGCACTTTTAATTAGTGCTGTCTCTTCTTCCAGAGTTTCTTAATAATGTCAGTCAGTTCTCTGGGATGCCTGCTATACAAAAGTTCAGATTGAGCAAGCCCAATTAAAGTGCATGCTCCTAGGAGTGTAGCTAGGTGGAATGAAGGAGGAAGCTACCCCATGAATAAAGTGCTAGGGTGAGTGATCAACAGATCCCAACTGATCTTAAAAGGCTTGACGACAGGGTATTGACAGAATCCTAATCCCTTTGGCAAAAGAAAAAAAAATCATGATGTCTTCTCCAGTATATAGTACCTGTTTGTTATTGTACTGCTGTTAGGTTGCTTTAACAGTAGACTGATATTTCCTAACCTCCTCTGATACTGCAAAAGCTGTTCTGAGTTTGTCAAAGTTCTCCTGGGTCTGCCAAAATATTTCTAAGTTTTGCAAAATGTTTGTGTGTTGTGAACATTTCTAAGGGTTAATTAACTTATTTCCAAGGATTCCTGATATTGCAGGAATTCTTACTTCTTTTGTAAAGCATTTGTTGCCACATTTGAGCTCAAGCCCAGTTTGTTTTACATTGGGAGAGTTTTTTGCATTCTGGTGGGAACAGAGAGCTAAATTCAACCCATCCAAGTTGGAAACTACTGGTCAATAGATTGTTGTAGTTTTATCTGATTGGCCTGAGGGTTTAACCTTATAGAAGTCTTTCATCCTGCTGGTATAAAAGAATTACATTTTTATGGGTTTGGGTTCATTTATTCAAAGCTTCCTTGCGCCTGGATTGAACACCCATGACTGCAAGACTTGGATTGCTTCTAAAAACATCTGGACCTACACAGCTGATATAAGTATATTTGTTGCACTTGCTCTAACTGTTTTGGTGATATTTAACACTTCTGTGCTGCATTTATTTATTTGGTTGAATTTATCACTATGTTTCAGCCTGAACTTTTTGAAGAAGCTCCAGCCGTGTTACTGTGTTACTGTACTGCTCTTAGGTTGTTATAACAGTAGTCTGATATTTCCTAACCTCCTCTGATACTGCAAAAGCTGTTCTGAGTTTGCCAAAATTATCCTGTGTCTGCCAAGTATTTCTAAGTTTTGAGAAGTTTTTGTGTTGTGAACATTTCTCATGGTTAATGAACTTATTTCCAAGGATTCCTGATATTACAGGAATTATTACTTCTGTTGTAAAGCATCTGTTCCTACATTTGAGCTCAAAGCCAGTTTGTTTTACATTGGGAGAGTTCTTTTGCACTCTGGTGAGAGCAGAGAGCTAAGTTCAACCCATCCAAGGTGGCACCCCATTCTTGCATATAAACAAACCTCTCCAGTTTAAAATCCTCTATAGGAAAGGCTCTCCATAGTCTCCCAGTGTTCACAGCTGCTTGAAGAGCTGCCAGTTTGTACAGAGGGTGGTACCACTGCAGGTCATCTAATAGTATACTACTAAACCCTCACATTTTGACCTTTAAGTAACTCTGTCTTACTCCTTCCCATCTAAAAATTGTGTTTACTTGCCTTAGATAGCATAGGCTAGATTCAGACATGCTGAATCTAGACTGTTTGGTATCACTGTACTCTTAAACTAGCCCTCTTACATTAAGAGGCCTCTCTGCACCCTTGTGGCAGACGTGTGTAGCTCAGGACCCATCTGAGTTCGGGATTGCTGGAGAAAGGCTCAGTTTTTGGCTTTCCCATTGGTAGTTGTGTTAAAACTGTTTAAATCTGCCTGTTTGCACGGGTTGGCACTGTGTTTACTGGTGCTGCACAATATTTGGCAACTTTAGTCAGAGGTCTGCAGGGCATCTGCACTGAAATCCAATGCATCCACTGAAAACAAACTGAAAAATAAGTACATTTTAAGCCAGCACTGTACTGTTAACTTTATTTCTTTGAATTACTGCTTCATGTTTGCTGTTTGCAAATAAGTCCATCTAGCACACTTCCTTCCTGAATACTACATTCAGAAAAATCCTGCTACAATGGACGGGCAATTTTTCCCATTATTTCTACTGCCAGCGTGATTTATATGGGCATCTTGGGGTAATGTAGCAATTGCTTCATATATGCTGACAACTATTTACTCTTAAAATAAATTAACACCTTATGTGAGAGATGCAAATACACTGTGGAATTAGGGTCAATTCTCTTGTATAAAAACAAACTAGATCATACAGGTTGTCAGCACACATGCTTCACCTCTCACACAAATTTTACCTCTCACACACAATAAGGTCATGACAAACAAACCCACACATATGTGGAGGTACTCCCTAAAAGCCTAGCAAAAGAACAAATACCTCCTAAATGCACACAATCCACACTCACCATTAAGCAAAAGAAAACCCCAACATATATCAACACACACACCCGTGTCTTTACAAATAAGCCCCTAAGGCAAAACACATCAAATGTCTTGGTCATAGGCGACTCTATAGTGAGACACACATATGTCTCCCTCACCAGCCTGGACAAGGAAAAGGTCATGGTCAGCTGCCTATCAGGTGCCAGGATCTGAAAGTCACTCAAGCACTCAAGTCACTCAGCAACAAGTACAATTATGACTCTGTCATACTCATACTCCATGCAGGAGTGAATGACTTGAGATGTACCTCTTTGGACTATATGAAGAGAGACATGGCAGAACTATCTGGTTCTGTGTATCAGACAGGTATGTCCCTAGCCCTAAGCAGTATCCTACCCTCACCCAGTTTAATGTCACAATATAAACAAAAATGATTGACTTCAACAACTGGGTTAGCTTATGGTGTCAGTTTAGGTGGAATGCCTGTCAGCCTTGAAGGATATGGTAGACAGAACTCACTGCTTTGCTAGAGATGGTTTGCACCTGACCCCCTAGGCTTTCAGATATTGGCAAAGGCCCTTGCTTACCCCATAGTGCTGTTTTTAGGCAATGTCAAAACAACAAATTTTCCAATGTAACAAAATCTAATTGAGACAAACTCAGGGTAATGCTGCTTAATGCTAGGAATTTAAACATGAAACTGCACTCCCTGGAAACACTCCACACCTTGGAGGATGCTGAAGTTTGTGCATTTACCAATACATGGTTCAATGGCACTGAAGCACCCCTGCTGTGCAAGTCTACAATGCCTACCACACATTCAGACCTCAAAAATGAGCATGAAGGAACCGAAGGTGGAGGTGTATCCATCTTCATTTTAACCAAATATACTTTAAGACTGGTCAAACAGCATGACTTTCTCAAACTAGTCCATGTCCAATTAACTATTGAGAAAGTAACATACCAGTCATTGCTAGCCATAGATCCCCCACCATGAACCAGGATAAGCACACCGCCTACATCGATTTAGTGGAATCCCTCTCCATATCAGCCCAACACCATAGTCATGGGAGATTTCTACTATCCTTCCATAGACTGGGGAACATACATCAGTAAAAACACCCTATCCCAGAGGTTCCTGTACTTTATTAACACAAATAATTTGGAACAGATAGTCGGTACCCCCACTAGGGGAGCTAATGTTCTGGACATTGCACTCACCAACATGGGGGGGGCGGTCACTGTACTTCTCCAAGCATAATGCCCTCCCTGGTTAAGTCAGACCATATCCCAGTCTCTTTTGAAGTAAATACTGTAACCGACACCCTCACAGGAACAAAAATTATAAAACACTTTACCAAAGCTAACTACAGCCTACTAAACAATGTTATAAAAAGCTTCATACCACCAGCAATCACAGACATCAATGATCACTATGCAGATGTGTACACAAATGTCATGTACAAACACTTATGAGTGCATAACTCTGCTGTACCTGACCAGATCAAAACCAGTCTTCGTGTAAAAACAAGCTGCCATGGTGGACTTCAAATGTAAACAGATTTCTATAACAAGAGGAAGAAACTGTTGTTCAAAAGCAAGAGGGAACTCAATCTCCAGAGGAAGAGTTTCCTCTTAAGCCTAAACAACAAAATCAGAAATCTTGTAGTACTCTAAAGCAAATTATGAAACTAAAATTGCATCCCTAGCCAAGGATAATCATAAGGATTTTTTTAACTACATCCAAAGTCTGAAAGAGAATGCCCAGCTATGTGCCAAACTGGTTGTAGACAGGATCACTGATACTATACCGGAAGATATTGCCAACCAACTAGCTGACAGATTCAGCAAACCCCCCTATCCCCACCTACAATATCCCAAAGCATAACTGACTCTAGCTGTCTGCCTAGTATCTCGGGAGAACAGGTCATCTCTGTGCTCACCAAGGTGAAAAACATGGCCTCAGTGGGACCAGATAATATTCCAGGTTGTTTACTAAACAATCTAAAACAAGACCTAGCAGACCTACGTGGCATTTTCTTTAATCATAGCTTGAGAAGTGGCTATGTTCTTGCAGAATAGAGAACAGCAATAATAATAAAAAAAAAAAACAACTAGTCACAGACAAGACAGCAAATTTAATAATATACTTAGCACTTTGGCTTAGAAACCGCCTTCCAGGAGTAACAAACAACAACCATTAATTCATTTAAATAACAGGCTTAATTAAATAAATAACACTGTTACTTAATAACATGCTTTCAATTACATTCCTTATTTAGGCCACAAGGCTCTAATGTGTTATACTTTAAACAGCAACAGTAATTCCTCTGCACAAAGGAGGGCCATCAACTGACCTTGGGAACTACAGAGCCATAAGTCTAACCAGCCTCATCTGCAAGGCCATGGAGATAATTATCATGGACCTTATCAGCAAGGACATAGGTGACCTCCAAACACTGGACACAACCCACTTTGGCTTTCTAAAGGGTAGATTATAGGTTCATAGGTTCATAGGTGTGTACTAGGCTAATGGCCCTGGAGCCTTTACAAACCTAGCCCATAGGATTACCCTGACATTGTGCCACCCAACCTTAATTCCCAGTGCCTTTGTTGACTAGAGCCGCTGGAGTGATCCCCGGGGTGAATTTTCTATTTCCCATCAACATATCAAGGTTTCTCTTGAAGAGGGCCAGTGAGGTGCTCTGTTTGACATGTATGGGAAGTCTATTCCATAGCAAGGTTAGTCTATGTGTTATGCACCTGTCCCTCCAGCGCATTCTGTTGATTGTGGTAATGAGGCTGAGGTCACAGGAGCATGTGGTGTGGAGGGATTGGGATTTCTTTAGATGTAGCATTTCTAACAGAGCTGGATCAGACATACCTTTGTATATCAAGTAGAGATTGTCTCTAAGTAGGCAATATGAGACAGAGAATAGTTGGAGTTTTCTGAGTCTGTCCATATAGGACAAGTGTTTAAGCCTAGGATCCTCTTCGTGAGGTACTTTTGCAGCCTCTCCTGTTGTTGCAGGTGTCTAGTGAGGTACAAGCCAAATGGGGCATTGTACTCAATGATTGGTCTAATGAGGGAAGAGTAGAGGGAGACAATGACCTCTTTCTTCCTGGATGCAAAACCCTCCATAATGAGATGTGCTACATAGAAGGACTTTCTGACCACAGTGGCAATGTGGTGGTCAAAAGAGAGGCTGTCAACCTGTGTTCCCAGATCTTTTATAACACCTTCTTTGTTCAGTGGACTACCATCAATGTGGAAATTCATGGGAAATGGGTTTTTCCCAAAGGGGATGATGACACATTTTTTGGCATTGAGCTTAAGGCCATGGTTCTGACACCAGTCGTTGGTCTCAGTGAGGCTTTTCTGTAGGATGTCAACATCAATGGGGAGTTAATACTAGCTCCCAACTTGCAGTCATCTGCGAACTTTGTTAGCCAAGGACCCTTTGTGTTGGCCTGGACTTCAGAGAAGTAGATACCAAACAGGAGAGGACCCAGGATCGAACCCTGTGGGACTCCACTCATGACTGTTCGTTAGTCTGACTTGGAGTCCACTACTTTCACAGTGTGGGTTCTGTCTGTGAGCCAATTTGCAACCCACCTAGTAATATAGGGGTTGATGCCTAGCTTAGTGAGTTTTTCTATGATTCCTGAATGGGGAATGGCATCAAACTACTTAGCCAGATCAAGGTAGGCTGTATGAACCACCTTGTCTTCCTCCACAGCTCTGGTGACTGACTCAAAGAAGTCAACCAAGTTGAGCAGGCATGATTTACCCTTCACAAAACCAAGCTGTGTGGGATCCAAAGTTTGGAGATTCCCTATATCCTTGTTTAATAGGTCCATGATGATACATTCCATAGCTTTGCATATCAGACTTGTCAGGCTAATGGGGTGATAGTTCCCAGGGTCTGTAGTCGCTACTCCTTTGTAGAGAGGAATGACTGTAGCAGTGCGCCATTCGGTAGGGACAAAGCCTGAGGTAAAGCTGTGGTTGAACAGGGCACACAGGTGCGGTGCCAGTTCACTCTGTAGTTCATGTAGAACACAGCCAGGGATATTGTCAAGTCCCATGGAAGCTGTATTCTTGGCCTTGGGCAGTGCTGTTTTAACCTGAGCAGCAGTAATACTGGGTTCAAGGCAATATACTGGCATTGTGATTGGTCCTTTGGGGGGGGGGGTAACATTGGCACTGAATCTGTCAGCCAGTATATTGGCAATATCTCTTGGCTCAGTATAGAAGGTACCATTGTGCAGTAGCTCTGAGCAAATCTGGGTATTGCCATCGAGATTCTGTACATAACTATAGAAGGTCTTGTGGTTGTCTTTGCCATCTGCTGCAATTCTGTTTTCATAGTTAGCTTTAGAGGATTTGATGAGGGATCTCAACTTTTTGTTGAGGCTGATAAGGGAGATTTTCCAGTCTTGAGACTTCACCTGATTCCACATCCGTTTCCTCCTTCTGTTGTAGAGTTTGTTTATGGCAGGGTACCACCAGATTGGCTTCCTTTTTTTGGAGGAGAGCGTCTTGGTTCTATTGGGTATGGCGAGTTCCATGCATGTGTATACGTGTTTGTACAGTGCATTGGCATATGATTCGGCAGTCATGCAACTATTCTCCATTTGTATGGGTGCCATGAAGTTAGCCACCTCTGTTTGTAGGAGCCCAAAGTTAGTTTTGGAGAAGATTTTCATGGTGGTTACCTTTGGGGGGGGGGGGGTGAGAGGGATGTGGATTTCCAGAGTGATTAGTTTGTAGTCTGATCTAACCAGGGAGGATTTAACTATTGGTGTAGAGCAATGGTTTCCCATGTTAGTAATGACCATATCAAGGATGTTGCTACCTATAGTGGGGTAAGAATGAGCTCCTCCAGGGCATTTGAATTAATGAAGTCCAGGAAATGTTATGCAAGTGCATTTGCACATGAGTCGTTTTACCAGTTAATGGAGGAGTAGTTGAAGTCACCTAGTATGAGAGTGTTATTTTGGACCCTAATATTCTCCAATGTGCTTAGGAATGTGGAATGTGCTTATTAATCCTAATAGACTTCTTTGAGAATGTCACCAAAGCCATGGACAAAGGTAAGACAGTGTAAACAGCCTATCTTGACCTTGACAAGGCTTTCAACACAATTCTTCCCTCTGACATCATTCAGAAATTCCCTCAGATAGGGATTAACCCATACATTACTAGATGGGCAGTGAATTGTCTCACTAACAGAACTCACTCTGCCAAAATTGGTGACTCCATCTCCACCAGTAAACCTGTCATCAGTGGAATACCACAGGGGTCTGTGCTGCTCAGAAGTCCAAACCAAAGTAGACAGCCTTTGGCTCATCATGTTCTCTGATGATTGCAAACTGGGAGCAATCATTGAGTCCCTGAATTATGTCAACATATCACAAGAAGGGTTAACACAAACAAATGATTGGTGCCATAGCCGCGGTCTAAAACTAAATGCAAAAAAATGCATTATTATTCCCTTTGGCAAAAATGGAATTCCATACAAATTACAATATTGACAGCACCACCCTGAGTTCCAACTTAGTGGTGTGAGAATTAGGAGCACAGGTTGATGGCAATCTGAACTTTGAACACCAAGTTTCCACAGTGGTAAGGAAACCCTTCTACATAGTGCACCTCATAAGCAAGGGCATAACATCCAGCTCAAGGGATGTTATAACTCCACTGTACTTGACCCTCATCAAACCACTAATAGAGTATAATGCACTCTTTTGCATGTACTTCACCAGACTCCTGCAGTAGCTGGACAGACTTCAGAAGTTTTTCACTAAGTAAATACAGGGATGCAAAACCATGACATATGTGGACAGGCTGAAAGTCTTGTCACTTTGCTCTGTATTTTATAGGCTGCTGAGGGGTGACTTGTGACTGGCCAATAGGGCAATTTCCAACCCTGCCCTAACAGAAATGCTGCACATCTACAAGTCAAATGACACAAGATTCACTCACTCTAGAGATCTCAACCTAGCTTGTGACATTAACAGAACATGCTGGAGAAACAGATATGTCTCCCAGAGACGGCTGCTTCTCTATAGACTTCCTATTTCTGTAAAACAGAGCTCCTCTCTGAATTTATTCAAATGCAACCCAGATAATTGGATGGGAGACTGCAAATTTACCCATGGGTTTGCACCTATGTCCCTCATAGACTGTGTTGATCACAGACCTGTTCTGTTCATAAATTTTTTCTGCCAATTACTCAAAAAGACAAATGGGGATACTTGGGGTTAACATGGTTAGGCTTGTAAAGGCTCTAGAGCCACTAGTCTAGTAACCTCCTATGAAACTATGTATTGCATTAACAGTATTCAGAAATGAATGCCAACATTGCATTTGCAGTAAGAACCAAAGTGATTAGTGCTTTGTGTATGGCATAAACTGTAGCACCTGTTTGCAACAGTTTAAAGAGAGGGAAGAACTTTTTTTACTTTGAGTCAGAAAAGATTTTTAGTGCGGGTAGTGCCAGATTAGGGAACAGCCTTAGCATCAGACAAGCTATCTGCTTCTCTGATGGCATCCTCTATGAAAGCAAACACTATGTTGCTTACCACTTAGTTGCAGTTCTTCCAATCTATATCAATAGCTTTCTTTAGGATAGAACAGTGCTTAAAGAATCTCTATAAATCCATCAGTCTGCACATGGTAGACTGATGCCTTAAACTTTTTGACATTAAAGCAATAGTATATATGTTACAATGCCCTAAACATGAACAATGTGCATTGCATAGAATATAGCCATTCAGGAATAGCAACGCTGCAGAATACTAGAGCTAGATCTCTGGCAATAGCCTTATCATTAGCTTTGTGTAGTGGCACTGCTTTGGGAAATTTTGTAGCATAAGTATTGTCACTAACATTGCTAGAGTTAAATAGCTGTCCCACAATGCCTGTAATATTACATTCATATGGCACCTCTGTGATCAATGGATTTTTAAATCTGGGATAGGGAGCAGTTTCCTGACATTCTGAAAAAGAAGCACATATTTTTTTTTCAATATACATGGCCAATAAAATCCTGTTCGTACACTTGCCTTAGTTTTGTCCATCCTCAACTGCATTCAGAACATACTATGTTTGACTAACTTAATTACTAGTGTCATATAATGTTTTGTATTAGCAGTTTGCCTAGAATGTCTTCTCTGTTTTTACTTACTGTACATAAGACATCACGCTTTAACTCAAAATAGGTATAAGAAGTGATGTGAGTATTATTCACAGTATGCTCTCACTGGTAATATTCTTTCTTGCCTTAAATAAACTGATCATCTTCCCATTGTACTTTTTTACTGATTACATGACTTATTTTAAGGCCACTAACTCTGGATCACTTTCTTCAAAAGCTTGACTTGAGGAAGGATGTATTCCTTACTCCTACAAAAAATGCTAGAGCTACAGATTTTCAGCATCATACCACAAAGAACTGAAGTCATTCTTCATGCAACCAACTGCAACAGAATGTACACTGATATTAAACCATAATCTGTTATTTGTACATTTATTAAATTTATTATGCGGACATAGTGCACTTAGTGATCACACAACCTGTTATTATTGCAGGCAAATATACAGCTCTATCTTACCTTTCTGTGTTTCTTAGTCATTCATCAGTTATCTGACTGGCACTTTGACAAATGCAGTGTGTAAGCCATTTTATATCATTGACCTTAAAATGTGTAAGGATATTAACTGGGAAAAATATGATATGCAGTTGGTGGCACAAACAAGCACAGAATGCTCTTTTTGAGGGGGAGCAAAGGTGAGTTACTGTTATGGCTCATACAAGTGTACACTGTTATTCTAAAGGGGGAACAAAGCTGAGTTGCTGTTATGGCACAAACAAGCACAGACTGTTCTTTTGGGGTGAGCAAAGGTGAGTTACTGTTATGGCACAAACAAGGATATGTTGCTCTTTTTACTCTCCTTGCTTTGCATCCTGCCTGTTTGATCTTGTGAGGGTTGTAAGGTCAGAAACTGCAATGTGTATTATTACTTTATAAATTCTCTCTTTAATGATCTCCAGTACAAAAGTATGGTGCTAAACTGAGGGCATGCCGTGATCATCAGTTCTTTTGAGAAGTATGACTGTGTGAATCTGTGATGCGTGTGGCCTGCTACTTACTAATGGATACATATAAGTCAAATAAGTCTCTGCTGACACATGTTAAGGTAATTTCTGTACAAATCTCCCACCTTTTACTTTCTTACTGTATCAAGTGATGAAATACAAGGATATACCATAATATTATTAAAAAATACATTCCAGGTTCAGGACATACTTTGCAGATGCAACAGTTTCCATAGTGTTGCTTCAGGCCTGACTCTGTCTGATGCAAACAGCACACAACCAATACATGGGGAGGCAAAGGTGATGTGAGTAGCCTGACATCAATGTTAATATATGTATGTGAGTAGGAGGAAGGTTTTAGTCCCTTTGGAGGTGAGCGAGTGTGCTACGTGTTTTTTTCTTAGCCAATGCAAGGGTATACTAAACATGCCTATATCTGCCTACACCTACAGCAGTTGGTGTTTCCTCCTCTGACTCCTTATTTGCCTGAGACTTGGTGACCTTGGCATTGCTGGTGGGATGTGTGCTCCTTCCCCTTGCTAATCCTCCTGCATCTGTTTCCTCAGGATTATGTTGTGCAGTATGGCACATACTGTGAAGATTTCTGTACATGTCCGGGGATTGTAATGCAAGACTCCTCCAAATGTATCTAGGCACCAGCACCATGACTTCAGCAGCCTAAATGCACATTCTATGACATTTCTGGTTAGAGTGTCTGCCTCATTATGGTGTTCTTCCATGGGTATGTGTGGATTTCTAAGGGGTGTCATCAGCCACAGTTCCAGTGCATTGCCTGCATGCCCAAGTAAATGACCCTTTGGGATACACCCTCTAGCAAACATCTGGTACAGACTGGGAAGTGTGCCAGATATGTCAGGGTTGCCAGCACATATTTTCAAGATGATCCTCTTGGCACTGCATATGATTTGGTTGGAGTTGCAGTTGATAGAGTGGTAGCCCTTTCTGTTAATGTAGACCCTACCCTGTTCCCCAGGTGGTGCCTTAATTTTTACAGGAGTGCAATCTATGACACCCAGTACTTCAGGGTAGTGGACTACCCAGTTGAACTGTTGCATATTTCTGGCCCTGTCATCAGAGCTATGGGGAAAATATATGTGCTCTCTGGCATGTTGGAGCATAGCACCCAGAAATTTGTGGATGGCCCTGGATTCTGATGCATGTGACACCTCCATCATGTCCCCTGTTGGTCTCAGAATGGTACCTGTAGCTAAGATTCTGAGGACTATACATACCTTAGTTTCCACTGGGAGAAGTTCCCCTCGGCTGGCTCTGGTTCTGAATTGATGGTGGCAGAGGTCACAGAGTTCCTGTAGTGTGTCCCTGTCCATCCTTAGTGTTCTACAATTTCCACATCATGTAGGTTGTGATAAGTTAAATGTGACCTGAGAACTTTTCTCCTTCTTGGCCTAGGCCTATTGGCAGCAGCAGCAGCATTGGCTTCAGCCTCTAGCACATACAAATGGATTAAATCAGCAGTAGCCCCTAACATTCTGTTTGTGTAAACTTTGCATGTCTGTAGTCCAAATGTTTTGACATCTGTGGGAAAAACCAGCATGGAGTCTACAGGGATGCTTTACAGCTTATTGAATAGCTCCACCATGTTGGATTGGTTAATTAGCATGCAATTCAGCTGCTTATGCTATAATTAGCATCTATGAAACACAGACAAAAACAGATGCAATCCTAACTCATTACATTCAAGTGAAGCCTACAGGTGCATCTGAAGTTAACTTCTACTAACACCTCTAGACGTCAAATATTGCTTGTTTTCATTTGCATTAATAATTTCAAAACCCTGCTATATACAAGTTATTAAAAGATTTCATCTTAAAGCTTGGACAATGGCAAACACAGCCAAATTAATATTTGACCTCTGTCTAGTGCAGGTAAATAGATATTAACTGTTGTTTTTATGATATTAATTTATATAGATATAGTTTTCACATGTTTCTAAACATCTCAACAACCAAGTAACACAGACAGAACTCCTTAGTCTCATATGAATGCTATCAGCTAGATGAATAAAATGCTGCTGACAGTATATGTGTAATGTGAGTGGTTGCTGAAATATTGTAAGTTGTTTACAAAATATTAACAAATGTAATTTTTACTATGTTACTGTGACTTATAAAAATTCTATTTATGACCTAGAACCTAGAGAATATTACCCTATAAAAATTGTTTGTGCTGAAGAGTTAGCCATTTATACTTCTTTTAAAACCCCTATGGTTCCAGAGCTATGAACATTTGTTTGAAATGTGAGGACATAATTCAATTCTGTCAAAAGTCTTAGGCTCAACCCATTGGAAGTTACAGTGCAAGCTTCCTGAGCTCCACTGGAGTGAATGATGTACATTGTTATAAAAAGGCAAACATGTAGCTAGCCAGACTGATGGAGAAGACAGTTGCACATGTTTGGAAGGCTGCAAAAACACTTTTTCTTAAGGATATTTTTGTACAGAGGAGTACTAAACATCAGCAGGTATGCTCCTATTTTGTCACCTACATACTGCATATGCTGGAATGTATTTAAGGATAACATGAAGCAAAGGATTTTACACTTTTATCTGTATGCATTAGTTAGAAGTGTACTGATGGCATGGGCATGTTTGTCAAGCCGTTTCAGAGTTACACAATTGACAATACATGAAAATGGAATGGTGTGTGATAAATGTGTACAAATGTTTCAGGGACAGGTCCTTTGATAGCACTTTTAGCATTTCAAATATGTTTTGTTAGTAAAATGGGTCATTTTCCTGTTCTTTTTTCTTTTAGGATACCTACAATTAGACCACTCAGGCATGGAAGATTTTCCACTTCACCAATGGGAAAATCAAGTAATTATGGATGAGTTTTGACAATATGGTGTTTTTCTCCTGGAACAGGGACAGGGAGATATGGAATGCTGAATTCAAATATGGCAGCAAATTGTCCAAAACGTGAATGCCATTGGCGATCATGGCAGAACATACGAACAGATGTGCCACATGGCGACTGACAAGATCACTACTGCATGCAGATGAGCAGCTGCTCTGGGCTCTGACCAAATGGCTACTTGGGGAGAGCCTGCTAGGAAACCCCCACTAACCCCCAATTAACAGTTCCTGGCCAATATCAGAGATCCAGACAGCTACCAGGACAGTTCAGGACAGCATGTACTTGATGTGGATGCAACACCTTCTGAGACAGCAAACACGTCCTAGGAGGAGCTTCCAGGTAGGCTTTGTTATCTGAACAATTTAACATATTTGTATAGTAAAACAATTGAAATGAATAAGCCAATTCTGTATCATATGTCTTTTTTTGGTGGGGGATTGAAGATTGCTACAAAGCTTAAGCTGGAATTGTCAGCCATGTTCTTGTTGACATTATATTAATGGACATATAAAGGGGTAAATGTATTTCCCCCTGTGTTACTGTTAATTGTGATGATTTTGCCCTTAACTCTTGCTTAACTTCTTCCAGGACCACCTGGGCTACAGATGAGTATATCATCTGCAGATTTTAAGGCAAACGTTTTTATGTCAGTACTGCTGAGCAATTTAATGAAATATTTTAATGTGTGATGTTGATCTCAGGCCTGTTGTGTGTATTGCTGTACTGTCTGTAATGGTGGCAGCACTGTTATTTTGTGTTATTTTGTTAGTGTATATTGCACTATAGTAGTGCAGGTATTAATTTATTCCTGTGTTTCTTGTTTTTTATCACAGGTGATCATGACAGTGGGAGTGTGGGCCCTGTGCCACGGGATGTCAATCTAACAGCTGACTCTGATGATTATGGTGGCCAAAGTGAGGCACAGTTCTGGGTTACAGAGGTTGAATCTGACACTGAGGTTGACATAGAGCCATCCCCTGCATTTCCATCGGACACAGACAGTAAGACTACACCTACCCATTCCAGTGAACCCAAAGACATCAGACAGGTGGAGGGCAAGGACATTAATCAGGGAAGTGTGGCTATTGTGGCTTCATTGCCTGTTGAGTTTGGCCATAGCCAAAGTGTGGGTGAGGTGCCACACAGGAGGATTGGTAGGGATGCTCACAGGGGGCCTGTTGTTCCTCCTCCACCTGGTGCAGGTGTCACTTCCCATGCCACTCGATGTATGTTTAGGGCCATTTTGGAGGCACAGTCACATTCCCATAGCTGCTCCAGACAAATGATCAGGGCTGTAGATGTGGCACAGTCTAATATGTGTGGCTGCCTCCAATGTGTTGCTGGATTGGATGAATGACACATTAGAAAGAGGGGTGTCTGTGATGGACTGAGGGGTGCCTGTCATGGAACAAGCAGTTTCTGTGATGTAACATATACTGGGAGGGGAACTGCATCCTCATGAGACACATCATTAGCTATCAACCAACATGGGCATGCCTGATCACAGTCCCATATTGGCAGTATTTCCACTGCTTCATCAGTAAGTGTGCTGTCCATACCCAGATGTGGCAGGCCATGGGGTCATGGTCCTGGGCATCCCCATGAAGGGAGCTCATCCTGAAGATTCCAGTCATGTTTAGGTAGCAGCAGTGCATCTGACCTTGGGTGTTGAGGTGCCAGTACAACTTCTAGCAGAGCCAGTTCTCGTGGTAAGGGATGACAGTGATGAACTGCCACCTCTACCATGCATGGCTCACACCTGTCTGACAGACCAAGAAGTAGCGCTACCACAGTGCTTGGCTTTGTCCATGCAGACACTCATACAACAGTTGCATCTGGAGGACCCCTACAGACACACTCACAACATTTAGTAATTTTTTCTCACTGGTCATTTGTTGTTTTATCCCAATGTATGCCTTCTTCTCCTACTTACTCACACACACCTCTCCAACCTTTTGTATCAGCCTAGCCTTCTTATCTCCCACACAACACCCTGTGCAAATGATGGTAACTGTGCCATAACCCTATATTTTGGATTCAGGGATACAAAAGCTGTGTCTGATGTTCAGGGCACATAGCTAACTTAGTGCTTAGTAAATCTGCATTTGTGTTGTTGAACTGCTCATTGTACCTTTGACTTATATTGTCTGTGGAAAGATTGACAATTGATAGCATCAAACTGTCACACCCATATAGTGAATGCTCTTGCAAGGGTTGTGAAGTCAAAAACTGCAATATGTATCATTACTTTCTAACTTCTCTCTTTAATGATTTTCCAGGAAGAGCGTATGGTGCACATCATAAGTCACGCCATCATATTCAGATCTTAGGATTGTATGACAGCACTGTACCCAAACCTCACCAGAACAGTAATACAGTATAATGTTCTCTTTCGCATGTACCTCAACAGACACATGCAGCAGCTGGAGAAATGACAAGACTTTCTCAGCAAGATAACACAGGACCTACAAACCATGCCATGATGTATGTGTCTAGAGTAAATGCCATGTCACTGTAATCTGTCTTGTATAGGATGAGTTGATGTCTGCCTAGCCTCCAGACCAGTGTCTGACCATGTCCTGATAGGATGAGTGCATATCCAAAAATCTGATATAGCTGATATCATCAGCAGTGTCTGTTGAGAATATGGTAATAAGTGTCCCACATGCTGCAGTAAAAGGCTCTCTGTAATGTCAAGCAAGAACACACACACACACACACACACACACACACACACACACACACACACACACACACACACACAGTTGACTGCAGTGAGAATAGAACCTCTACCTAAGTGAACAGACTACAAAATACAGTACTTACCACAAGCACCATGGCACAGGCTGACTTTTGCAAGACTGCAGCTGAACTTATAGTACATGACATCAGCATGACATGTGTGAGACAAGATGCTGGCTGCACTGCATAGCTTCATATGTTCATAGAGGCTGCTACCATAATGTCCATAGGTTCATCGGTTCATAGGAATTTACTAGGCTAATGGCCCTAGACTCTTTTCAAGCCTAGAGAAGTTTCACCATTGTTCCCTTATAGACCAAGATATGTAATCCATATTTGCAAATCCACAATCAGCACTGGTTGCCTCATCTAAGCGAAATATAGGTGAAATCCCTGGGGTAATTTTACAATTTCCTACCAAAGCATCCAAGATATGTTTAAATAAGGTTATTGATGAGCTCAGTTTCATGTGACTTGGGAGTTTGTTCCATAGCAATGGCAATCTTTAGGAGACATATCTGTCTCTCCAGCATGTCCTGTTGATTTCGCAGGCTAGGTTAAGGTCCCTATGGTGAGTGAGTCTTGTCCTAATTGATTTGTGGAGATGCAACATTTCCATTTAGGCAGGATTTGAGAGTACTCTGTAGGCCAGGCACAAGTCACCTCTCAGTAGTCTATATGATACAGAGCACAGTGACAGGGCATTCAATTTGTCCATGTAGGTCATGTGTTGAAGACCCTGGATTTTCTTGGGTGAGAAACCTCTTAGGTTTTGCTAGCTGCTGCAAGTGTCTGGTGATGTACATGCAAAAGGGAACATTGTACTCTATTTTGGTCAAATAATGGATGAGTGCAGTGTATTGTTAACATCTTTAGTCTTGGATGCTATGGCCTAACTTATGAGGTGTGCAATATAAAATACCATCCTTACCACTGTAGACACATGATGATCAAAGCTGACATTGCTATCAACCTACATTCCCAAATCTCTCATCATTGTTTTGGAACTTAGGGGTAATATTATTAATAGTGTAATTTGCAGGTACCTCTCCTTTGCCAAAAAGGATAATAGTGCATGATTTTTGGGTTATCCTTAAGTTTGTGTTTTTGACAACAATCATTTATGTATGTAAGCCCATTTTGTAGTATGTTGACATCATTTGAGGAGTCAATGATTGCACACAGTTTGCAGTCATCAGTGAATCTGGTGAGTTATAGACCAACTGCTATCACCTGATTTTCTGAGAAATAGATTCCAAACAGTAGGAGGCCCAGCACAGACCCTTGTGGAACACCACTGGTAACAGGTCTGCTGGTAGAGGTGGAATCCCCAATTATGACTGTATGCATTCTGTTGTTGAGCCAGCTGGCTACCCTTCTAATATTGTATGGGTTAATCCCCAGCTGGGTGAGTTTCTCACAGATGCCTGAGAGGAGGATTGTGTAAAAGCTCTTGGCCAAGTTGAGGTAGACAGTATGTACTGATTTGCCTTCATCCAGGGCTTTGGTGTCACTCATGAAGAATTCCAGTAGGTTTAACAGGCATGGTCTGCCCCAAACTGGGTTGGGTAAGAGTTTGATAGTCACCAATGTCCTTGTTAATAAGGTCCAATATGATTCTCTCCATGGCCTTATAGACAAGGCTGGTCAAGCTTATGGGTCTGTAATTCCATAGGTAGGTTGAGGGACACCCCTCTGTGCAAGTGGAGTATGGTTGATTTTTTTCCACTTTGCTGGGACAAAGCCAGTACTTAGATTGTGGTTGAAGAGATTACCTAGTAGTTCCACTATCTCTTGCTTTACACCATTTAGTAAGCAGCCTGGGATGTTATCTGGTCTCATAGAGGCTGTGTTTTTGACCTTGGTGAGTTCAGTTATGACATGTTCATTGGAAATAAGAGGTAGAGAACTGGTGGCAGGTACGTTTTGGGGTATGATTGCTGGAGACATGGGTGTGAAATTTTTGCCAAACCTGTCTGCTAACAAGTTGGTGATGTACTCAGGTTCAGTATGACTGGTACTGTCCACTATAAATTTGGTGCAAAGCTGGGCCTTCCCTTTCACATTACAGACATAACTAAAGAATGCCTTGAGATCATCCTTAGCTATGGATGCTAATTTAGTTTCATAATTAGCTTTCCAGAATTTTACAAGATGTCTCATTTGCTTATTCAAGCTGTGGAGAGTGTTCCTCTGCTGAGACTGTTCTCTCTAATTCCTGGATATCAGTTTCTTTTTCATGTTGTATAATTTATTTATGCTAGCTGCCCAGTGAAGTGGCTTGTTTTTTTGTGAGCAAGTTTTGATCCGTTGTGGTACTGCCAAGTTGGTACACTTGTAAAGCTGTTTATACAGGACATTTGTGTATAACTCTGTATAGAAGTCTTTGCTGTCAATGGTGGCAGGATGTTTGAAATTTTGTATGCCATCACTTAGGAGGCTATAGTTTGCTTTGGAGGAACTTTTCAACCTTTTGGATCCTGAGATGGGGTTAGGCATAATTGTTACATTGAGCATTGAGGATGGTCTCACACATGGCATTTTGCAGCGATCTCCCATGTTGGTGAGTATTAGATCAAGGACATTCCATCCTCCTTGTGGGGTTGTGGACTAACTGTTCCAGAACATTTGTGTTTACAAAGTGCAGGAACCTTAAGGTGAGCTTGGTTGAGCTCATATATCTATCACAATTGATGGAAGGATAGTTAAAATCATCCATGCCTAGGATGTTTGGCTGTATTATGATTGACTCAAGTAGGTCCAGGAAGGCACTGTGTGGCTTTCATGGTTCATGTTGGTGGACTGTAGCAAACAATGACATGGAGTGGGGGTCTTTCTACAGTTAGTTGGACTTGGAGTAACTCTAGGGAGTCATACTGTCTAAGTCTTGAGGTTTATTTGTCTTTCATGTAGACAGATACACCTCCTCCTTTGTTTCTTTCACATTTATTTTGCAGCCTGAACGTGTGGAAGACATTATAGCCTTTCATGGCTGGAGTACTGTCTGTGGCCCTAAACCGTGTCTCTGTGACTGCACAAACATCGGCATCTTCCCAAATAAGTAGTGCTTCCATTCAGTGCAGTTTCTGATTTACACTCCTAGCATTAAGCAGCATAACCCTGAGTTTGTCTTTTGAGGATATTTTTTTATGTCAGGAATTTTGTTCTTATAAAAACAGCACTATGGGGGAGGAAAGTCACTTGGCCAGTAACCGAAAGGCAAGATATGAAGGATGAAGGCCATCCTGGCAAAGCAGCGTGGTCTGTCGACCATATCATCCCAGGCAGCAAATACTGGATCCCTCTGGATTGACACCAGTAGCTAAGCCAATTATTAAAGTTGATAATTATTTTGTGTGTATTGAGGCATCATCATCGGTGAAGGTAGAATGGTGCTTAGGGCTACAGATATGCCTGACTGGGACAAATAATCTGAGAGCTCAGTCATATATCTCTTCACATAGTCCAGTGAAGTACATTTCAAGTCATTAATTTCAACATGAAATATGATAGAGGAGTAACTGTGCTTTTTGTTAAGAGACTTGAATGCGTGTACGACTTTGTAGATCCTGGCACCTGACAGGTATCAAACTGACTTACACCTTGTACAACCTGGTGAGGAGGACATCTGTGTGTCTCACCATGGGTTCACCTATGACTGAGACATTGGTTTTCAGGTGTTTTGCCTTAAGGGCTTAATGGGTGACACACTGATAAGTTTAAAAATGAACAAGGAACACCAGCCGTTCCACAGCAACAAAATGTATTGATATAGTAAGAGCTTACAAGGATTCAATCTCTTCATCAGACTACAGATAAAAAACATTACGATGCTTAAATTGTGACATTAATTAAAAGCAATCAGCATTTAAAGACACATTAACATCAATGCATGCAAAAATGACACTTAAAATCAATATAACTTACTTGCAGTGCTAACCAATAATAAATAAAATGCAGATTAAATAAAATGGAGATTTTAACTAATAATAAAAGAGGAGGTGATTTAGTAAACTACACTGAAGCTGCTGAACAGAGATGGATCATGTTATTTAGTGCTGATAAATTCCGTGGTTTAAACAATAAGGTGCTCCTTAAACCTTTTTTAAAGACTAGGCCTCTAAAACATTAGGTGGCAATACTAGTTTTTTGCTATTCATGACTGTTATTAATATGCAATATATATACTTATTCTGCATTCAATCAATCCTTGAAAGCACTTACTATATCATTAAATTTTGTTGCTGTGGTACGGCTGGTGTTCCTTGTCCATTTTTAGTTTGAGTTTGTGCACCGGCTGTTTCATTAGTTGGAGAGAGAATTTTACTGCACTGATAAGTTTGTTTTATATGTATTGGGTTCCAGTGGTACTGTAAAGTGTGCACAAGGTTTGCATTTGCAAGGTCTCTGCTCTTTTGATAAGCTACCTCTGCATATGGTTTGTTGAGGAGGTGAAGTGTGCGTGTTGACAACCTGATTGATATCTGCTTTTTTGTTACCTAAGAGAGATTGAGCATTTATTCTGGATTCATTGTATAGTTGTATCTCCCACATATTGTTTTTGTAATTTTTATGAGTACGTGGTTGTCAGTATACATGAGGCAATAGAGGCCTAACTTTCTAAAAACACAAGTATTCTTATTAAACATATTTAGATGGTCGTTGTTAGCAAAGTGATTTTGTGAGCAGCAACAACTGGGCCTGTCTCTAAGGATCATAGGTGCCAATCCAGAGGTGACTTTACAATCATCCAACCTGTAGTGAAGGTTGCTCTTGAAAAGGGTCATTGAGGAATGCTGTTTCACTTGCAGTGAAAACCTATAATAGAGGAGGATTAATCACTGGGGGGTATATCTGGCTCCTCTGCATGTTCTGTTTATGTCACAGGCTAGGTTGAGAACCCTGGGCCAAGTTATTCCTGTCCCATTTGATTTGCAGATGTCAAGCATTTCCAGCAGGGCAGGGTCTGAGACTTCTCTGTAGGTTAGGCATAGGTCACCTCTCAGCAGCTTGAAGGAAACTGAGTACAGTGGCAGGTCTTTTAGTCTTTCCATGTATGTGACATTTGGAGGACCTGCATTCTCTCAGTCACAAACCTCTATTTTTTTCTCCAGTTGCTGCAGTTGTCTGGTAAGGTACAGACTGAAGGGTGCATTGTACTCAATTAGTAATCTACTAAGAGTGGAGTACAACAGAGCTATGACCTCCCTGGTCTTGGATGTGATGTCCATATGTTTGATGTGTGCAATGCAGAATATGCGTCTCATCGCTATGGATACATAGTGATAAAAGTGTAAATTACTATGAACATGTGTTCACAAGTCTCACAACACTGTGTTTGAGCTGAGAAGGGTGCTATGCATATCATAATTAGCAGGAGTACTCCATTGCCAAAGGGGATAATGAGGCATTGTTTGCTGTAAGGTTCAGTCTGTGAGTTTGGCACCAATAATTTATCTCTGTCATCACCTTCTGTAATACGTTACCATCATTGCGGGAATCTATATGAGTGTGTCCAGTTAAAAGTCATCTACAGACATGGTAAACCACAGGCCACCTAATATTGGCTGCTCTTCAGGGAAGTAGTTTCCACACAGTTGATGGCCCAGCACAGATCCCTGTGGTATTCCACTGGTGAGTGGGCTAGTGGTAGAGGTGCAGTCCCAACTTTGAAAGTGTGTGTTCTGTTGGTGAGCCAGTTGCCTATAAAACTAGTACTCTATGGCTTAATTCCCAGATGGGACATTTACACTATGAGACATGACTGGGGGATATTGGCAAAGGCCTTGGATAACTGAACATAAGTGGTTATGTCCTGTTATCTGTAGTCCAGGTCTTTGTGGTCAGTATCAAACATGGCCATGAGCTTCAATAGATAAGATCTATCCTTGACAAACATGGGTCAACTCAAGTGTGTTGAAGGTCAGGTAAGCTAAAGTGTACTGAAGGTCAACTATATCCCTGTGGATTAGGTCCATGCTGATCCCTTCCCTAGCCTTGCAGATAAGGCTTGTTAAGCTTATGGATCAACAGTTGTAGATCTGCATGTTACCAGATCGATGTGCATTGCATATGACACAACATTTGATATTACTTTCTGTAGTTTAGGTGATATATGTGTGGAAAACATACTGAGACACCAGGGTTGTAGTGTTGAGGGGGGGAGGGGGCAACACATAGCTGCATTGTAAATATGTGACATACTGCAGGCTAAGGACTTCATTCTTTTTTTTTTTTTTTTCACATGTAATGTCATGTCATACCAAGAAATGGACAATAAACAAATGTAATACTTAATAATGTGTAGTGTTCCAAGGCACAACAATTAGCAAAGTGTATAGACATGCAAGATACACCTGTTTCTGCATTGCTTAGCAGTGGGTAAACGTGAGCTGCATTGCTATAGTCTGACAGTTATCACTGAGTCTATGAAATATACCTGCTACTTAACTGACTCTGTGGCAGTACATGTTAATGAATTAATACTTTTCATTTTTGGGGTCAGATGATACTGGGTTCAACACCTTTTCTCTCTTTTTTTCTTTTTTTTTCTTTTCCCGTGTTTGTGTGCTACACCACTCAGTGCAAGTATGGGAAATAGAAAAATAAATGGCAGGTTTGGCTGTGTTTATTTGGTGTACATGAAGCACAGAAGTGTACAAACTGAAGCCCAGGAGCAAGCAGGACCCAGACAGCCAAAAACAGAAACCGGATTAATTCAATTAATACTATTGGGCATTGTGCAAACCTGCTAAGTGATGCTGCATGATAGCTAACAGTGAGACCTTAAGAATGAATAGTAAAATAGACAATATCACATAACTAATACTGTGGAAGCAGTTGTAAGTGTAGGTTCATAGGTTTGTAGGTGTTTACTAGGCTAATGACTACAAGGGCCTTTTAAGCCTAGACATGCATCCCAAATCTCTGACAAGTACTGATACCCTTAATAAGTGTAAGGATGGGCCTGGGAGATGAACCATGTATGGGCTACCTGTGTCCATTAGAGACATAAGTGCCAAACCAGGGATAGATTTCCAGTTTCCCATCCAATTGTCCAAGTTGCACTTGAATTGGGTTAGGGAGGAACTCTGGTTCATGTGAATGGGCAGCCTGTTCCATAGATGGGTAGTCTCTGGGATACATACCTATCTCTTCAACAAATGTTATTTAAATCACAGGCAGGGTTTACGTCTTTAGAATGAGTAATTCTAGTACTGTTGGTTTTCTGGATATGCAGGAGGTTCATCAGTGTGGGGTCAGACAATGCCCTGTATTCCAGGTATAGATCTCCCCTCAAAAGCCTGTAGGTGACAGAATACAGGGTTAGGGCCTTGAAGAAGTCTGCATAGGACATTTTACTTATTCCCTGTATTCTTTTAGTGAGGAACCTCTGTGGACATTCCAATTATTGGATATGCCTGGTTCGGCACATCCCAAAGGGGGCATTTTACTCAACCATAGGTCTGACAAATACCGAATACAGTGGAACAATTACCTCCTTGGACTTAGATGCCATACCTGTGTTTATTAGTTGCACAACATAGAATGATTTTCTCACCACTGTAGACATGTGATGGTCAAAAGCTAGATTACTATCTATGTGTGTCCTTAAGTCCCTGACTACTGGGTCAGCTCTATAGGGTGTATTGTCAATATGATAGCTACCGGGGATGGATGACTTCACAAAGGATACTGTTATGCATTTCTTAACATTTAGTTTTAGTCCATGGCTCTGACAACAATTGTTTGTCTGTAGCAGCCCTTCCTGGAGAACATTTGTGTCAGTGGGAGATTCAATGACAGCTCCTAATTTGCAATCATCTGTAAATTTAGTTAGCCAGAGACCACTGACATTGGTCTTGACTTCTGAGAAGTAAATGCCAAAAAGGAGTAGGCCAAGGAGTGACCCTTGAGGGACTCCACTTTAAACTGGCCTCGTTGTAGAGGTGGAGTCCCCAATTCTAACTTCCTGGGTCCCGTCTGTGAGCCAGTTGGCTATCCACCAGGTGACATATGGGTTTGTATCTAACCTCTTGAGTTTTTCAACAATGCCAAAGTGGGGTATTGTATCAAATGCCTTTCTCTGGTCAAGATAGGCAGTGTGAATGATTTTTCCCTCGTCCATTGCTTTGGTAACTTTCTCAAGGAAGTCCACCAGGTTGAGTAGGTATGATCTGCCATTGATGAAACCAAACTGGGTTGGGTCCAGTGTCTGGAGGTTTACTATATCTCTATTGATCATCTATGTGATAATTCGTTACATGGTTTACCTATAAGACTAGTGAGGCTTATGGTTCTGTAATTTACAGGGTCTTTAGATCTCCCACCTTTGTGCAGAGGGATGACTGTTGCCTTTCTCCATTCATGAGGCATGAAGCCCGTCTGAAGGCTACAGTTAAATAGTAATTTCAGTGGCCCTTGAGTACAGATGGTCCTGGGTTTTAGTATAGGGTGTGCAACCTTTGTTTTACTGCCGTGACATTGCAGTTTATAGCAATGAACTGCAACATAGACAAGTGTTTTCTTAACCTTGTTGTGACAAGAGGTGTAAGTGTAGGACTGCCATACACATGGTCCTGGGTTGAAATACAGCACATTCCATACAATTTTGCTGTTGTTCTATTTCCCATTATGGTCACTCTCATGTACAACACTTGACATGGTGCAGCTGATAGTATGAGGTCTGAGACACTAATATTATGGCAGTCATTTCTTTATTTATTTATCTATGTACTATCACATCTATTATCAAGTCTATGACTCTGGGTATACTGTATACTATGTTCCTGTAAGTGTATTTCTGCTGTTTGGATTGGCATGCCCTTCACATTTGACTAACACACTTACACAAGTGCCTGTACATCAAATAGCCCTGAAATTACATTGCTTGCCACTGTTGTGCACCACTTACCATTGCACACACCAGACCATTGTGTTTGTGTGATCTTAAGTGATGCACAACATTATCAAACAGTGTGCACCCTTCTTGTAAATGTGATAACTGGAACTGGTGGGAACCATCGTTCTCCTTTGTTCTTGATCCATAGAAGATATGGCAGGTGTTTTTGGAGTGGGTGTGAGATTTAGGGCTCAGACATGTGGTGTCAAGGAATCCAAGATTTTTATTGGACTCCTAGTGAAACACCCCAGTGCCAGGTTACTGTAGGGACACTCTTCTGAGTTACAGTATAAGTCACAGGCTTGGGATAGTTTGTCCCAGGTTGTGACTAGTGTCACCAGTATCCCCCTCACTGGTGACCAATGTAGTCACCACTTTAGTGTCCTACATCAGAGGAAGAGGGGTATCCTCAATGCTTGGACTGAGGAATTTAGGAATAAAGACACCCCACACATGTGTAAGTATCAACTACACAGAGTATTTGTAAGACTTAAAGGCTAAATATAGGCAATAATGGTATTCATATTAGTATTATGTTCTGTTCTGTTTCTCCACAGCTGCCTTGGAGAGGAAGTGCAGTGTTAGGACCCATGCCACTAGATTGGCGAGGATGAGGCAGGCATGTGGCATGGATGCAGCAGAAGAGATGTTATTGTTGCATTAAAAGTTAAACATAGCTTTTTTTGGTATTTTATACAGTTGTGTCAAATTGAGCATGCATATCTCAAATGTAAAAGCAAGTATGCATGCATTAGTCTGCAGCACAAACAAATATAGCTTGTTTGTTATTTTATACAGTTATCAAATTGAACATACATGTTCCAACTGTAAAAGCAAGTATGCATGCATTAGTCTGTGAGACAAACCAAGAGTACAATATTAAACTTTAGTCAGAGATGGTGGGTTCAAATCCCACACTTTCCATCTATACAATAACTGTTAATTCTTCAATTATGTGTAACTTAAAGGTTTAAAGTAAAAGCTCTATACCAGTGGCACACATGCCCTGCTGCAGTCTGTAATCTGGATAATTGGAACATGCATATGGGCAATATATGCACATGTAAAGTAGTACTTGCTGGAATCTGTAGTATATTGTGCATCTGTTAGGAGCTGTGAGTGTTAAAATTAGTAAGTTATCTGTTAAGGGGTGGTATTCTTAAGAGTAAACAGTAAGATAACAGAGTCAGATAATTGTATTAATGCATTGTACATTACATATGAAGGTACTAATCATTTCTCTTTTTTTTTTTCTGTCACCCCTGCCCTTATCTCTCATTTTTTATTGTTTTTTTTTTTATTTTATTATGTGTCATCAAAATGTGTCTATGTCATCCATGTGTAGCACATCACAGAATGTTCCACAGTACAGCAGGGTAGGCCTGCCCACAGGATCCATCTTCTTCCACTCCATTGGCCCCAGCACCATTGTCCAGCTCATCTGGGAGATGAACTGGCAACACCACCTCTGCTGCCTTGATCCCCTCAGGTAGTACTTTCCCAGTGAAGAGACCAGTGGTGCCCACTGGCAGCAGTGGCAGGGGTGGAGAGTTTATCACCTGCTCTGAACTGAAAGGCATGGTGGGTAGGGCTTTATGCCACACTGTTGGTGTATGTCTACACCTGATGGAGGGGCTGCCCTCCCTCATTTTACATAGGACCAGTAGGAAGAGAAGGAGACATTGAGCACTCCAGTGGTGGAGTGAGGTGACAGTGATGAAAGTCCTGTTGGTGAAGACTCAGTTCTCACTCTCAACCAGCTTGACATCCATTGTTCCTGGATGTCCCCACCCTCATCCCATCCATGATGTCCACCGACCTCTTGTGTCCATCACCATCCCTGTGTCTTGTCTTGTTTGTCTTGTCTGTCTGAAATTGTTTCCTCACCTACCCAACTTACCAGACCCAGACATACTCCATTCCCCAACATTCCTCTCCCTGTCCTTTAAAAAAAAAAAAAAGAAAAACAATTGTCCCATACATAGCTCTCCATTTCACACATGTATCTTCTTCTTGACACACTTGATTCAGTTGAGCTGGCTATACAACATGATTGTACTGTAGTCACCCCTCTCTCGGGAGGTAACAGTCCAAATTCAGCTAATATTCTGCATATATTATCAATTTTTACTGTTGAAGAAATGGATAGCTATGGTTCTTTCCTAACTCTCTCCTGCATATTCCTGTATTGCTTTCAATTTGTCCTTCCCCCTGCTTGCTTCCAATTTCACCACTGTCCTATCTTCCCAATTTCTTTTCTTTAGTGCATTACTGTGTGATGCTGTGCATTGCACACCAATGTTTTAGATTCAGTTGTATTCGAACTTACTACCATCTGGCCCCAAAAAGGAATGTATTGCTGAATTAACATGTGCTGCCACATAGTCAGTTAAGTAGCAGGTATATTCCAGAGACTCAAGACTAAATTTTAGTCTTTAGCATCCCCACTTCACTACTGGCCTATCTTCCCATTTCATTTCTTTAATGCATTATTCTACAGTGGTGCGCATCGTGCACCAAGGCACACCAACAGTAAAGCAAAAGCAGTTAAAAGTATTAGATACAGCTGTATTGCAACCCAGTACCACCTGGACCCAAAAAGGAAAGTATCACTGCATTAACACCTTCTGCCACAAAGTCAGTTAAGTAGCAGGTTTATTCCACTGACTCAACACTAAATGTCAGACTTTAGACAGAGTGAGTAAAGTAGCAGGTATATTCCACAGACTAAATAGACTCGATACTGTCAGACTATAGCAATGTGGCTCAGTTTCGTGCATTGCTTAGCAGTGTAAAGTAGGTGTATCTCACAAGCTTATACACTTTATAAACATTGTGCAAACCTGCTGCTCCTCGCACTATGTAAATGTTTATATTATGCTGTGTTTCTGCTGTTTACTGTCTACTTCCTTTGTATTAAATGAAAAAATATGCAGAAATATTACAAACTCAGTGCCCTACCTGACTGTATATCAAATATTTAAAATACACCCATGTGCTGGCACTCACCAAGCATTACAACCCTGGGGTATCAGTCATTTTTTCCACACATATATCACACACTACAAAATGAAATATCAAATGTGTGCTATGCAATGCACATCAATCTGGTAACATGCAGAACTACAACTACTGACCCATACACCTAAAAAGCCTTATCTGCACAGCTACTGCAGGAATCAGCATGGGCCATATCCATAGGGACAGAGGTGACCTTCAACATACTTGACCCTACCTATTTTGGGTTTGGCAAGGGTAGATCTTGCTTATTGATCTTTGTGGACTTCTTGGATACTGACCCCAAAGACCTGGATGAGGGCTAACAGGAACTACCACCTATGTCCAGTTAACCAAGGCCTTTGACTCTATACCCCATTCATGTCTCATAGTGAAAATCTCCCATCTTGGAACTAGGCTTTGCAGTACTAGATGGAAAGTCAATTGGCACAACAAAAGAACATGTAATCTCAAAGTTGGGGATTGCACCTATACCACTAGCCCACTCACCAGTGGAATACCACAAGAATCCGTGCTGGGCCCTCAACTGTTTGGGAAATACTTCCTGGAAGCACAGGCAACATTAGATGGCCTGTGGTTTATCAAGTCTGCAGATGATTGTTAACTCGATACACTCATATAGAGTCCCTGATTATGGTAACATGTTATAGTAGGGACTTACACAGACTGATGACTGGTGGCAAATTTACAGAATGAACTTTACGCATACAATGACTCTTTGTATCCTTTGTCAGTGAATTACCCCTGCTAATTATAATATACATAGTACCTCCCTAAGCTCAGAGTGTTGTGAGACTTGGGAACACATGTTGATTGCAAACTAAACTTTTAACATTATATGCCCATAGTGGAGGCACACACAATCTACACTGAGCACATCATACACATGGACATCACATCTAAGGCCAGGGTAGTTATACTTCTGCTGTACTCTACCCTTGTCACACCATTAATGGAGTACAATGCTCACATCTCTCTGTACCTCACCAGACACCTGCAACAATTGGAGAGAACACAGGGTTGTGCCTGGGAGACTTCCAGGCCTCCAAACATTACATACCAGGAAAGACTGACGTACCTATCACTGTACTCGGTATCATGCAGGCTGCAAAGAGGTGACCTATGGCTGCCCTACAGAACAGTCTCAGACCCTGGCCTTCTTTAAATGATGGACATCTGCAGTTCAAATGGAACAAATATAATTTGCCCATGGGTTCTCAACCTAGCTTGTGATATAAACAGAACATGCTGGGGATACAGATATATCCCACAACAATTCACACTCCTCAGTAATAGGCTCTCACTGTATGTGAAGTAGTGCTCCTCAATAACTCTGATCAAGTGCAACCTTGACTACTGGATGGGTGATTGTAAAGTCCCCGCTGGGCTGGCACCTATGACCCTAATGCACAGAGCCATTTGGTGCTGCTTACAAACACATTCTGCTAAAAATAGCCATGCAACTATGTTCAGTAATGGTACTTCTGTTTTACACAGCTATGCTTCTAAAGAACCTAGTGTGATTAGGCTAGTAGCCTTATATAAACTTATGAAGCTATGTGCCTATGCAGGCCTCACAACCTGTTAGCAACCACATGGTCTGCTGATGTCATCTACTATAAGTTCACCTGCACTCTTGTATAAAACAGACTTCTGCCATGGTGCTTAGTCTGTGTGCTTAGATATGTAGGGGTTCTGTTCTCACTGCAGTCAAGTGAGAGAGAGAGTGTGTGCATGTGTGTGTGTGTGTGTGTGTGTGTGTGTGTGTGTGTCTGTGTGTGTGTGTATGTGTATGTGTGTGTGTGTGTGTGTGTGTGTGTGTGTGTGTGTGTGTGTGTGTGTGTGTGTGTGTATGTGTGTGTGTGTGTGTGTATCTAGACAGCAGAATAGAGATGTATTTTACAGTTAGTTCTTCAATTACATAGATTGCCAGTATTTTGATACTTGCTCAAGGCTTCACATCTATTTCTTATAGACCTTCCAACCTCTTGTCTCCCACAGGGCTTGCTGATGTCATCTACTATAAGTTCACCTGCAATCTTGTATAAATGAGACTTCTGCTGTTAAGTTTGTGTAATGTACTGTGTTGTGTAGCTTGTGTACTTAGATAGGAAGGGATTCAATTCTTACTGCAGTCAGCTGTGTATGTGTGTGAGCTGTTGCTTGAGATTACAGAGCACATTGTACACCAGCATGTGGAACATTGTTATCTTCTCCTCAACAGACACTGTTGATGTCATCAGCTATAAAGTGCTGTCTGACATGCTTCAAGTCAGACTTGAGTTCTGACACTTGCGTAAAGTACTGTGTTCTGTAGTCTGTGTACTTAGATAAGTAGGGGTTTTATTCTCACAGCAGTCAACTGTGTGTGTATGTTTGTGTGTGTGTGTGTGTGTGTGTGTGTGTGTGTGTGTGTGTGTGTGTGTGTGTGTGTGTGTGTGTGTGTGTGTGTGAGCTGTTGCTTGACATTACACAGAGCATTTTACACCAGCATGTGGGACACTACCATTTTCTCATCAATAGAAACTGCTGATGTTATCAGCTATATCACATTTCGATATGCAGTATGCCCACCAGGGCAGGGTCAGAGACTGGCCCAGCAGCCAGGCAGAAATCACTTCATCCTATACAATAAAAGTTTGCAGTGACATGGCTTTCAGTCTATCCACATACTTCATGGCATGGTGTGTAGGCCCTGTGTTATCTTACTGAGAATGTCCTGTGGTCTCTTCAGCTGTTAAATGTGCCTGGTGAGGTACATGTAAAAAAGAGCATTATACTATAATAGTGCTGTAATGAGGTTTGACTACAGTGCTGTCATCTTAAAATATTAATATGATGGCATGACTTAGGATGTGCACAACACAGGCTTTCAATAGCAGTGTGGACAGTTGATGGTCAAAGTTTAGATTGTTATCTAAATGTGTTCCCAGTGTTGCATCAGTAGATTTCTATATAGCAGGGCTGTTGTCAATATTGTGATTAACATGGAACTCTACTTTTCAGATGGACAACATTACAAACACTCATCTCTGCTATTATTTGTAGGTCATGTGCCTTTCTCACCATTCAGTTGTGTGTGTTAGCTCCTCCTGTACTGTATTATCACCATTGGTGGATTCAATGATTGCCCACAATATGCAAGAATCAGAAAACTTGGTAAGCAAAGGCCATATACTTTACCCTAAACTGTCAAGAAACGCAGTTCAAGCAGTCAAGGGCCAAGCACAGATCCCTGAGGTTTGCTATTGGTAACAGCTCTACTGATACAGGTTGATTCACTAACTTTCACATTATGTGTTCTGTCAGTGAGCTAGTTGTTTACCCATCAACTGACATAGGGTTTATTCCTCTGTTTGGGTTTTTTTCATGTGTGATTGTGTCAAAACCCTAAGCCAGATCACAATAGGCAGTATGCATTGTCTTACCTTCATCTAGGCCTGTCACTCAGAATCAATGTGTTGTGACAACATCATAGATCACCTATGGTGTGAACCAGCACATACACATTCCTGATATGGCAGAATACACAGTTTAACATACCCTCCACATGGCATAAGTTCCCATACAAGGGTGTACATCAACATGCATCCACCTGAGCTTGGGGGACAGCACCCGATGTATGCATCTATAGAGACATCCTGACTCTCCTCATTTGTGAGGTAGACCAACATGTCATCATGGACCTCCTCTACATGTACACTAGTAATACTCCAGGTGTGTGCAACAGACCTGTGTGAGTTGTTACTGCTACATCAGGTCCATTACATATGATAGATGTCCTCAAAGAGGTCACTGAGGGCATGCATGATGACAACAGTATAATTTTGTGGAACTTTAACAGGTCAAGGCACTTGACACAAAGCCACACTGAGATATTCAATCAACACTGTCATATGTGGCCATAAACAGTTATATCACCAAATGGGTAGACCAGTGTATGACATATGTGGCATCTCACTATGTTGAAATGTGTGATGTGGCATATATCTCAGGTCCAGTGATCAGGTCAGTAAATCAGGGGTGTCTGCTAGACCCTTTCCTGCCCATTAGTTCAGTGATGGACATCACAGATGACATACGCATGCTGTGTCCAAACAGCTGCCTAAAGGACTACATCTTGAAGGACTACAGCTTGTGTGCAGTCATTGACTCCAACTGTGATATTAGTATAATACATACAGCATCAACACATACCAGAGGTTGCTGCCACAGCCATGACAATACCTTAAATGACAAGAAACATGGATGGATTTGTTGAATCAGGAAACAGACATACCACCCACATCACACCCTATAATCAGACCTACAGGTATGTGACCTGTGTCTGGGGTAGAGGGTAAGTGGTACACCCACCAGCATTTGGTCACAGTTCTGACTACTCCCTTGAATGTGTACAAATAATGGGTATGTGAAGGCATGCACATCAGAAGCAATAATAACTTCATGGTTCCCATGTACCTCCCTACACATTTTCCAGTGATGTGTAACTGAAGTGTACTACCTTTGTCACAGTGCACTGTCACACAGCTTATTAGCCATACCTAGGTATTCTTTATGGGGAACATACATGACTGACATGCGGAACAATAGGTTCATAGGTGTTTGCTAGGCTAATGACCAGGAGGCACGTTCTAAGCCTAGCCATGCATCCCAAACCTCTAACAAGTTCTGATACCCTTTATGAGTCTAATCAGGGGCTTGGGAGATGAAACATTTAGAACCAGGGGCCTGAGAAATGAACTATTTATAGGGTGCCCATGTCCATTAAAGACATAGGTGCCAAACCAGGAATTAATTCCTTGTTCTCCATCCAATTGTCCAAGCTGCACTTGAATTGGGTTAGGGAGGAACACTGCTTAACAGCAGGTCCTATTTATATCATGGGCAAGGTTTAAGTCTGTAGAACGTGTAATTCTGGTGTTGTTTGTTTTGTGGATAGGCAGGAGGTCCAGCAGAGTGGAGTCTGACAAAGGCCTGTATGCCAGGCAAAGATGTCCCCTCAAAAGCCTATAGGAGACAGACTACAGGGATAGGGCCTTGAGGCAGTCTGAATAGGACATTTTACTTATGCCTTGTATTCTTTTATGAGGAACTTCTGTGGGCATTACAATTGTTGAATATGCTTAGTTAGGTACATACAAAAGGGAGCATTGTACTGAATGATAGGTCTGATGAATGTGGAATACAGTGGAACAATATAAGTTCCTTGGACCTAGATGGCATACCTTTGTTTATAAATTGCACAATATAGAATAATTTCCTCACTATTGTAGATAAGTGATGGTCAAAGGCTAGATACTGGCTATGAGGGTCCATAACTACTGGGTCAACTCTAAGGGGTGTGTTGTAAATATGACAGTTACTGGGGAGGGTGATTTCCTGATGAATACTATTATGCATTTCTTGTCATTTAGTTTTAGTCCAGGGCTCTGACACCAGTTGCTTCTCTGTGTAAACACTTCCTGGAGAACACTTGCCTCAGTGTGTGGGATTTAATGACAGCTCCTAAATTACAATCATTTGCAAATATAATTAGCCAGAGACCATTGACATTGGCCTGCACTTCAGAGAAGTATGTGCGAAAAGGGAATGGTCCAAAGACAGATCCCTAAGGGGCTCAACATGTGACTGACCTCTTTGTAAAGGTGGACTCCCAAATTCTAACTTCAAGGGTCCTGGAGACAATTGGCTATCCACAGGGTTATATACAGAATTGTACCTAACCTTTTAAGTTTGTCAACAATGCCCTAGTGTTGTATTTTGTCAATTGCCTTGGCCAGGCAAAGGTAGGCAGTGTGAACCATTTTGCCCTCATCCATCACTTTGTAGACCTGCTCAAAGAAGTCCACCAGGTTGAGTAGGTATGTTCTGCCCTTGACGAAACCAAACTGGGTTGTGTCCAGTGTCTGGAGGTTTACTTTATCACTAGTGATCATTTCCATTATAATTCATTCTATGGCTTTACAAAAAAGACTAGTGAGGCTTATGGGTCTGTGGTTTCCAAGGTCTGTAGATGGTCCACCTTTTTGCAGAGATGACTGTTGCTGTTCTCCATTCATGAGGCATGAAGCCTGTTTGTAGGCTACAGTTAAATAGTAACTCCAGACGGTCTGATAGGTCATGTTTCATGATATTTATATAGCATCCTGGGATATTGTTTGGGCCCAATGATGCAGTTTTAGTGGCCTTAGAGACTTGTTATATCAGATGCATGTGTGCTACCTGTTCAGCTTATGCACACACTACATACATAGGTGTTTGACAACATTAATGTCATGTATGTCATTCATGACAGTGTGGATTGTGCCACAGATATATACAATGCACACAAGGCAAGTAGCCTATATTGAACATACTTTCACATACAGGTATAGCAGTGTCCCTCCTAACACCTCCTGCAGACAGTATAGCACCAGAACAGTGTGCATGGTTACCCTCATAGGGTGTGGGTGTATCATAATAATTGTCAAGTGTGTGTGTGCAGGCTCATCTGTTATCATTCCACGTCACATATATTATGTCAGAGACATGGTGTTAGTGGTGGTATTATTCTGATGTTGTCCATGATTGTGGTTCTTGTAGTTTACCGTGATCCTTTACCTATGGCCACCTTGCTGTAGACCTCTGCTGAGAGTACACTCATACTCAGGTATATCATTTTGCACATTATCCCAATATGCACCCTACCCCTATGTCAGATCCTTGATAGATCTCCCCTGCATTATTCATGCAAGGATGCTTATCTCACCCAGACATCCTCCCCATTGTTATGTCACCTTATGTAACAGTCATAGACAACACATTTTCACTGTACAGTCTGTGCTGTACCATATAGATATGTGCTTGGTGTAGCTGCTACAACCATCTTCTATTTCCAATAACATGCACTCCTCTGCTGTACATGTCGGAGATTCACCTGAACTGTGTTCCTGTGTGCATTCCTACAATTCATCTGTGTGCCACTATTCAATACACGCACTTCCCCAGGTGATCATTTTACATGGCACTCCCATGTCATGTTACAGATCATAACACAGCTTTAGTACAGAATGCCAGAAATGGGATTGGACAATACTCTGCACTCTAGGTACACTGTTCTGTACTGTGTTTGGATCATATACTTTTTATTCATTCCTGTCAACTGCCCAGATATTCCCAAGATGTCCAGATGTTTTCCTTAACAAATATGTGGCTTACTGCCATATTACTGGGATGATTTCTGGACTGTTGTGACTCAATATTACATACATTTGAGTGTATTCCTCTCAGATGTCCTGATCTGTGCAGAATGTCCAGTTTTGTTTCTCATATTTGTGATCTTTTCCTCATAACATTTTTTTCCTGGCAAATCATTGGCATATCATTTCAGAGTGCAGTCAGAGACAGATGGCTGACATTTGAGTTTCAATCTTCATTCTCTTCAGAAATTTCATGCTAATGTACAACCTAAATGTTCTATCAGTTTCCTAAGTTCACCAGTGCAATATTAAAACTCTAACTGTATTTCTGGTCCTTTATCCCCCCAAATTATGGCTTTGTCCACAATTATCACTCTAAGAGGTTGTAAGTGTTATATTCTAACACATTTCTGTTGGACATCTATGCCAAAAATGTCACTACTACTGGTTATTTTTCCTTTGGCTAAGTTGGCTTTTGTGCAGATGTTTTGCACTAACACAATGACAACTATTTGTAAACCCCCTGGTGATCATTGCGGCATTGCGTGCAAATACGCGCACCATAGGTGCTCTTCCTTACACGGAATTGCAATCTATGTTCACTTATGTGAGCTGTGAAGCATAGCTTAGGTGCACCATATCTCGTTAATATGCATTGCACACTGACGCGTGCTGTACACTGTCATGCAAACATGTAAACTCCATGTAGGCTCTGCATGAAGCCTAAATGGAGTTTATCGAATCCCAGGGCAATAGTTTTAAAACTTTATTACAGAAGGACAATACTAAGAATCCTTTACCTCCTAGTAATGAAAATAAAGGAACATATAAGTGTGGAACATGTACAGCTTGTAGGTTTATTTATGAAGGACCATATATTTTACTTGAACATATTGAACACATTATTATGGTTCCTGGGAGGTTTAATTGTAGGTCCAAAAGTACAATACATATGAGTTTATGCCAGGGTGTTTATGGTTTTATGTGGAGATAACCACCAGAACTTTATTAAAAAAGAATTAAGGAACATGTATAGTCAGTAAAAGTGAAGGATGAAAGAAATGCTTTATTTAAGCATTCTAAAATATGAAACAAATACAAGAAGTTTTTATTTTTGCTCTTGAACAGGTCCCATTAGATTTGAGATGAGACAGTTTAAAAAAAAGGGTTGAAACGAAGGAAGCTGAATGGCAAATTAAACTTAAGGCAGATAAATATCCTGGATTAAACAATATGATTAATATAAAGTGTTTTTTGAGAAAAAAGAGGTTTAAAGTCAATGATTTTTATATGTTATGGCTTAAAGTTGTTAAATGATTTTTATATGTCATGTCTTTTTAGAGTAACTGTGGCAAGGCAAGCTACCCAGCGGTGTAAACCTTTGCTCAAGATGATTGTCACTGTTGAAGTGACACCCTGAACCCATGTGCAAAATGGGAAAAGGGGTTGAGGATGGATGAATGGATGTCTTTTTAAATCATTTTTAGTGTAGGAACTGTTGTTAATTGTTTAACTGATTCTATGATTTTATTGGCTGATTACATGTATTTATGTCCTTGGTGGTTTGCTTTGTAAATGATTTCTGAAGAAGTCTTATAAGATGAAAATGGTTGAACAAAATTAAAATATTTATCCAGTCATTTTGTTTCAAGTGCACTTTTTTGGTATTTTTTGTTACTAAGTTGACTTTTTACCACTCATCAGAACAGTCTTGCTTTTCTCAAAAGTAACAGCCTTGCACACTGTGTATGTGGATTCTCCATCCTACAACGTTTTCCACTTTGCTTTAAAGTTTCAAAAAATGTTTCCATAATGTGACATCATGAGTCACGTCCTTGCATAATTTGTATTTATATATGTCTAAAGGGGTATTTCTTTCTATTATCATGAGTATGTATTACTGCCACAGTTTGCTTGTCACTAATCTTATGCTTAGATTCAAGTGGACCCTTGACAGTGATACTAATGCTTCCACAATCGTTCAGGGTATGAACATCTTTTCATTATAGAATTCCAGTGTACTTCACTAGTTTAGATTTAACACAGTGGCATAAGTCTAATTCAGTAAGAACAACATCTGTAGCATGCATTCCATTATTCAGATTTCTATTACTGGCATTTTCATCTGTAATAGTGGAACAGAGTTTATCTATGTGACACTTCCACACACATTTAAGACATAACACATTACTGAATATTTTGTTTCACATGAGACGGCACATTTCTTATTGTAACCCTAGACATGCAAGCAGACAATTCAGTTTTAAATATTTTATCATTAACTAGTACATATTCTATTAAAGTTACTAACTTGCCAAGATTATTTGAGAAAAGTGTCCTATAATCATTTTCTTGCACTGTTAGGCAAAGCTGTTTTAAATCTGTCTACTGTTTGGATTTCTACGTTCTTTGTATTGCTGTAACCAAGTTCTAACCATAGCTTTAAGTCATCTTTTATTTTGTTTTTCCTTCTTCTAGCTTGTCAGCATTAAAAGTGCATTGATAAAATTTTATGTCATATACATTAGATGGTATCGCAGCTCTAGGCAAAAGTACTTTCTTAAGTTTGTCATGGGCTAAGCAGTCAGTTTTCTTTATGCTCTTTCATGTCTTAAATGCTTCTCCTGTCAGCTGGAATGACAGTATGTCTAACCTTTCTAACTTCTTCCAATTTTCTTTAATGGCATAGCTGTCAAAAGCTATCCAAGTAGATTTCACAGTTTTTTAACCTAAGTCACATTTCTAGAGTTATCAGTTATGTTACCTAGTCCATATAACTACTATTGCAGTCATACTAACTTCAGTTTGATCCATACCTTAGGATTTTCAAGTGATTAGAGCAGTTCATCTATGCTTAAGATAAGAAGGGAGCATGCCAGAAATAATAAAAACAAACAGTCAAATATTGCAATGGAAACAACTCTAGTTAATTTTGAGTGAAATTTTAGCCTAATAGGTTATGTACTTGGTTTCCGCTTCCTGTAGTTAAAGGGTACAGGGTTTGATCCTTTCCACCTGTGTCCATTCCGTGATTCTAAGCAAGTGATTTGATCAGTCAGTACTGCTGACTAACCCCTAAAAAGGAGCAATTGCACCTAGTGGCTTTATCCAGGAATGGAGGATTTAAAAAAATGACCATGCACATGACATGAAAGTATTTTTAAAGAAAAACTCAAGATACTACTTATGTAAAAAGCACAAGTTTATTTGATGAATTCCTAATTGAAAAAGGTCAACTTAAAAAAAATAATAATAAATAAAAACAGCTCACTTGGCTTTTAGTTCACATAAACACAATATTATCTTTGAGGTTCTGTCTGAAATATTTATAGTCTTGTGCATCCTTTTCTGCAAATAAGTTTTATGTAAAAAGTTCTTGGATATAGGACATACCCGTGTTCAGATTTCAGCTCAGTGCTGCAGATATTTCCACTAGATACAAAAGAACCCAAGTGGGCTGACAAACTTCACACATCCAGGATCACCTGGTAAGTCTGTGCTTATAACTTCCTGAATCTCCAGTTTGCTTTGATGCAACATCCATATATACATCAGTGATAGGTAACAAACACTTCATTCTCAAATGAAATACAAAGCAATACATTCATTATCCAGACTACATGCTGTGAGAACTTCCCAAACACTAATCCCAGTCACCATTTAAATTTAAATGGCACAGTTTGGGGCCCATAATGATGGGCTATGGGACCTCAGCAACCTGTCAGCATTCCTTCCAGCCAATCCAGGTATTAAGGTCACTGTGTTTTGGAAGGTTTGCAGGGATAGCTTTGAGTGGCACAACTTTGTATTGCGAGCTGTCTGTTTACTCAACCAATGCTATGAGCCATGATCAGTTACCATATTTAAATGCCTACCCTGTAAGATGAATTTTACAGATTAGAAGATCAGCTTCTGCACTAGCATTCTTTCTATGGCTAAATACCCTTAGATATTACTTAACCTTCTGTTGATATAGCACACAGAGTGTTACTTAGTTTAAATATCTTGAGGCAACACTTTTCTCAACCCCCTGTCTAATGATGAATTCCATAGTATAACCAGAGGTGTGTAACACTGATTTGGAGCATACCATTATTCTCATTTTATTAAATGCTATATCTGCCTTTAAAGACAATTGTTCCTTTACAGGAGATTTTCCCTTGGTGAGATTTGTGAAGGGACAAGCAATAATTGCAAAATTATGTAAAAATGTTCTTTGATAACCGACTAATCCAAGTAGAAACTAACTTGCAGCATGCATATCACTTCATATTTCTACTACTAACATTCGACTAACATTCTCCTGAGTATTCATGGAACAATATTTTTCAACAGGTCCCCTGCCTCTACATATAAAAAAACATTTCTTGCTACTTTTATGTTTGTTTTATAGAAGAAAACACATTTCTTGTTACAACTTTAACATGCGCAGTTAATCCAGGTATGAGCAATGTGCATTAGTATTTGCCTAAAGTTATTTGCTTGTCATAGTTCTTGAAGATCACTTTAAAATATCTATTCCTATTTCAAGGCAAAAACTCTTATAAAAATCTGTCTACTAGTAGAATTTCTGACATTTTCACTATGTGGTCTCTATCAGGGTCTAACCAGAGATTTAAAGAGTATGTACCTGATCCTGGTTGCCTTATGTCATCTGGCACCTGGGAAATCAACCTTTGGCATACCAGGTAATGTTCCAAACTCAAAAATTGCAGCATGTTCACACAGAAATTGACTTCCTTTTACCCCCCAATGCATAAATATTCTTTCTTTCTCTTTCATTTAGTTAAAGAATATAATGCTGTGCTGTTGGTCTCCTCAGAGCTATTAGGTGGGCAGAAAAGTGTCCAGAACTCAAAACGTATAACCTTTTCTGTGCCTCTGGGCAAATTCAAAAGTGGCAAGTTGCTCCAGGTTGTGGCAAAACCAGTAACAAGAACTCAGAAAGGATCTTATGACTCATTTTTTCCAATGGTCTGTGTTGCTTTAAGGATAGTTGGGAAACTGCTTGATTATTTGCACAACTTAATTAGTAGAAACAACAGGGGCAAATTTTTAAAATGAGCATGATTTTCTTTGAACTTTCAGTTCTGAAGACATCCCAGGTATTAATGGGACTAAAGCACTAAACATTTTTTATTTTATTTTAGTTTGTGAGTGGAATAAAGAATCAGTTATCTCAACACTTTCTAAGTTCTTTTTATTGGTTTTGCCACAACCTGGAGTGGCTTGTCACTTTTGAATTTGTCTGGAGGTACACAAAGGGTAATATGTTTTGAGTTCTGGACACTTTTTTGCCCACCGAATACTTTCAAGGAGACCAGCAGCACAGCACTGATTTCTTTACCTGTCTTGGGCTGTGCAACCAACTTTTATAGTTTAATGAATATAATATTTCAAATCTGCTGGCATTATCTTTGATCTATTAGCTGTACATTTCATAAACAATTAAAATCCACTAAAGTTCTAAATCCAGCCATGTAGGAAACACTGCCAGTTGTGATCTTCTGAATACTGAATAGTGTCTGGTCACTCCATCCCATTCTTACAAACATTAATCACCAAAACCTTTATATCTGTCAGACAGTATGGTTCAGTGGAAAGGCAGGGAGTAGTTCTAGAAAGTCGTAATGGATTACCCATTATAAAGCCTCTGATATGACAGAGTGACCAGACACTATTCAGTTTTCAAAAGATCACAACTGGCAGTGTTTCCTACATGGCTGGATTTAGAACTTTAGTGGATTTTAATTGTTTATTAAATGTACAGCTAATGGATCAAAGATAATACCAGCAGATTTGAAATATAATATTCATTAAACTATATATAAAAGTTGGTTGCACAGCCCAAAACAGGAAAAGAAATCAGTGCTGTGCTGTTGATCTCCTCGAAGGTATTCGGCGGGCAGAAAACTGTCCAGAACTCAAAACATATTAGCCTTTGTGTACCTCCAGACAAATTCAAAAGTGACAAGACACTCCAGGTTGTGGCAAAACCAATAACAAAAACTTAGAAAGTGTTGAGATAACTGATTCTTTATTCCACTCACAAACTAAAATAAAATAAAAAATGTTTAGTGCTTTAGTCCCATTAATACCTGGGACTTCTTCAGAACTGAAAGTTCAAAGAGAATCATGCTCATTTTAAAAATGTGCCCCTGTTGTTTCTACTAATTAAGTTGTGCAAATAATATACTGATTACAGTGTAGCATTTTCTTGGCATGCTCTTGTTTTGTCTTTCTTATGGTAACATTACTTTACTTTTTTTTTCCCTTTTTTTCTTGCTAGCATTTATGAATATCTCAGCCAGCATTAGGTCCTACACTGCTGCCTAGTTTGCCTTGTGTTGAATCCAGCTATGGTAAGACCTGGCAAAGAGATGTCCACTGGTCTACCTGCAGAGCTTACAGTCTGGATCAGCCCCTAAAACTTCATGCCACTGGCTAGTGTTTTACGAAGTCTGTTACCACTGAGTTTGAAAAGCAAGGCTTGGAGCTATTAGGTATACTCTATTTTCCTTCACTGATCTTTCTTTAGCTACTTGATTGTGAGCTATCATAAAAAACAACTCAAGTGATAGAGGCTGCATCCCTTTTGCAAGGTATTTAGCAACAGTCTAAAAGCTCTACATTCACTATTGTAAGATTGTGATTATTGTGTCCTGAATGCACAGAATTTGTTTAGCAGACTGCTAGGTTGCTCTGTCTCCAGTTTTTTATAGCTCTTTATGGGTCCTCATCTGCTGTATATCTGATGCTTTTGGAACCAGTGGAGAAGCATGTGAAGATGTAAACTGGAAAGATTGTCAGTAGTTTCATACGTTTGACAATTCCATTAATTTGGCTCAATAAATGTCCAGCAAAGATATCAACTTTAGACTAGAACTCTGCTAACTAACTGCCAGAGGCCCATGTGGATCTGAGCTGGGGATCTTCTTAGTGAATGGCTTGATAACTGGTTGAAAATCTAAATAAATTGTTATTATTTAGTTTCACACTTTTGCTCCTACTCATTTAATAACACTCAGATTAACATAATTTTAAAGAACATAATGTACATTGGGTCTCCTTCACTTCAGCAACAACCCCTTCAGTTCAACACCTCTTTGTTGAATGCTAATTGTCGAAAGCTCAATCCGTCGAATGAGCATCATTGGAAATTTGCCCTTTTCTGCATTGTAGTGCAGTCTCAGAGTTGGTATATTTAGTTGGGGGGGGTAGGGGGTACAGCCCCCTACACTGGTGGGTGTGGCAGTGCAGTCCCCCACCTTGGTAGGTTTTAAATTTTGTAAAATGTTTGGCATTTGTTAGGCTGGCCAAGCATTTTTCCCCTAGGAAAAACGTTGCTAAAAAAGTCCGTTCAATGGATCAAGCTTTCAACAATTATCGGGCGACAAAGAAGTGTTCAACTAAAAGTTTTTTCACTATAGTGATATAGACCCCGTACATCTGTATTTCAGTATTGACTTAATTTGTTGGCTTGAGGAAGAAAAAAAAACATCTTCTCGTCAGGTAATCCTGCATTCTGTATGAGACAGCATGATCCATGTCTAGATCAAGGCCATTAGCCACAACCACAAAGACATCACATTGGAAATCCACATCAATGCCTGACATATCTGAAATTCCTATATCATTTTTCTTGTTATTGTATCCAGGTCTTCATGCTGTGCACTAATTTTCCAAAAAGTTTCTCAAACTAAAAACATAGAATACCCACAGAGAACATTTAAGCACCATGCCATCTGACGTCTGCATGCCTTCGGAAATTAACCTCGACCTCAGCACTGTAAAGCGTCTGTGTTTTTGCTTTATTTCTTCTTTTTGTATTTCTTTTTAACTGAACTGCCTGAATTAGCTGCATAAATGTATCCCTTTAAATCAGTTACATAGCTTTTCTCGCTTTTCCCTTTACTTCCTTACCTGAGTAAGCAGTTAACTGAGCTTCTCAAATGCTTGTATCTTCTAAGTAATGAATGAAAGCCTCAAACTCTGGGACAAGGCTACCTAATATATGTTAAGTCTCTTTGTTTTGACAATTCAAGTTTGGTCACTAGATGACATTCTTTTCCTGGCTCTTACTTTGCTGCTGTGTGGTTAGGATGCCATATACCTTATGACTATGTTCTTTCTACATAGAATTACCTTTTTTACTTTATGTAGTTCTCTCTTTCTCTTTCTCTCTTTTGTTCTTGTTGTTCACCACCTCACTATGGTGCCTTTGATGTTATGATGTCAAAGTGTTAGTCAAGATGACGGCCTCCCTGACCCATGTTATACATATAATACAGAGTGAATGAACACAAAAAATATGGGATGAAATAACACAAGCAGCTACTCTTGAAAAGACATGCAGTCATACTTTTAGTAATATGCATGGCATGAATAATCACCAGGAAACAATAAATACATTTTAAACATTTGACTCATGTCACTTGCCTTAATAAATTAAATTAACACTTGCCACCTTAATGAGATTAAGTTCAATAGAGGACAACCACTATCATGTTTACACAAAAATAATTTAGCTACATAAGGAGTAATGTGGATTTTGCTTTTTTGTACCCAATCATAAGTGCTTTCAGTATGCCAGTATATTTTAGACTACATTGAACCACACATATTACCAGACTACTGCTACAAATTGAGCATCATCACTACTGCTACAAGGTAACGTGAACCACAATTAACTCATAAAGAAACAGGAAATAACTTTCTTCAGTCAAATACCTACCTACTTACATTTCAAGTTATGTAAAACTAAACATTTAGCATGCATACTTTTCTACTATGTTTTAGTTATATCTGACTACATAATTAGGCATACAGACTCCGCACATATCAGACTGGACAGGAAGGGGATGAATGTAAGTTGCTTATCTGGTGTCAGGATCCATGAAGTTAGAAGGGCCCTAAGGTCCCTTACACCAGGGAGGTATGACTGCAACATAGAGGTAGCCCATGTGGGAGTGAATAACCATAGGATTATATCCCAAAAGGATAAGCAGAGAGAAATGTGTTAAGAGATAAGAGAGATGCTTGTCTTGAGCTGTATCTAAACTTCACCAAGAATGATACCTAGAGACTACTACAAGGCAAATATTGACTTTAAAATTTGCCTGAGTAATTGATGTTATTCTAAAGGGACCTTGTATGTGCCGGCTTGAGACAAAATGGTAAGCAAGGCTTCCTGTTTCACAATGGATGGCTTATACCACTCATAGTTGTGCTTCTGTCTGCTGACCCCATAATGCTTTTTTAGACAGAGAACCCCTACTGGACATTCCAATATAGCAAACTCAAACTCATATCAAGACTACATTATGGTGACATTACCTTATACTAAACTGTCTTTCGGCTTTTCCAGGTTAGGGGTCGCCACAGCGGAACTCCGGTCCGCTAATGATTGGCAGTAGATTTTTACGTGCTGGCTTGCTGGGCCTAATGCACAATCTTCAACGAAGGAACGCCCATTCACGTATGTCGACACACAGAAGATGCTCTAACTGAGAATTGAACGTGCAACTATCAGAACTTGAGTTTCCTGCAACTTGAACTTTTTTCATATTTGTGTAGTTGAACTACTGCTACAAATTGAGCATCATCACTACTGCTACAAGGTAACGTGAACCACAATTAACTCATAAAGAAACAGGAAATAACTTTCTTCAGTCAAATACCTACCTACCTACTTACATTTCAAGTTATGTAAAACTAAACATTTAGCATGCATACTTTTCTACTATGTTTTAGTTATATCTGACTACATAATTAGGCATACAGACTCCGCACATATCAGACTGGACAGGAAGGGGATGAATGTAAGTTGCTTATCTGGTGTCAGGATCCATGAAGTTAGAAGGGCCCTAAGGTCCCTTACACCAGGGAGGTATGACTGCAACATAGAGGTAGCCCATGTGGGAGTGAATAACCATAGGATTATATCCCAAAAGGATAAGCAGAGAGAAATGTGTTAAGAGATAAGAGAGATGCTTGTCTTGAGCTGTATCTAAACTTCACCAAGAATGATACCTAGAGACTACTACAAGGCAAATATTGACTTTAAAATTTGCCTGAGTAATTGATGTTATTCTAAAGGGACCTTGTATGTGCCGGCTTGAGACAAAATGGTAAGCAAGGCTTCCTGTTTCACAATGGATGGCTTATACCACTCATAGTTGTGCTTCTGTCTGCTGACCCCATAATGCTTTTTTAGACAGAGAACCCCTACTGGACATTCCAATATAGCAAACTCAAACTCATATCAAGACTACATTATGGTGACATTACCATATACTAAACTGTCTTTCGGCTTTCCCGGTTAGGGGTCGCCACAGCAAAACTCCGGTCCGCTAATGATTGGCAGTAGATTTTTACGTGCTGGCTTGCTGGGCCTAATGCACAATCTTCAACGAAGGAACGCCCATTCACGTATGTCGACACACAGAAGATGCTCTAACTGAGAATTGAACGTGCAACTATCAGAACTTGAGTTTCCTGCAACTTGAACTTTTTTCATATTTGTGTAGTTGAAATTCACAAAAAGAAAAACCTAGCAAAGTGAGACTTTCCACTGTGTGATACCATAAACCTCTTGTATCAGAAACAACATGGGATATATACAAATTACCCTTTTAGGATATCAGGTGTTTCAGCTAAATGGCAATTCTGAAAATCCAAGACTTTTTCTTTTACTCTATTGATGGACAATTTCAGGTCAATAAAGCCAACCCCCTCTAAATGTGGACATGAATGTTTTGCCCTTCTTATAGCATCATTAGCACAGCATAAAAGGAAAGTTTGACTTTTGGAAATACAGGGTTATTGCACCCAACTGATTTCCATAAATATTAGGATGTTTACAAAATATCCCCACTAACAAAGTAAAACAATGAGTAAAAAGGTCACACAGGAAAACCAATTGTTAAAAACACACAGAAAGAAAAACCTAGCAAAGCTAGACTTTCCACTGTGTGATAGCTTAAAACTCTTGTATCAGAGGCAGCATGTGATATATGTAATTTTCCCTTTAAGGATATCAGGTGTTTCAGCTAAATGGCAATTCTAAAAGTTCAAGACTTTTTCTTTGACTTTTACTTTTAAGTGTATTTATGGACAATTTCAGGCCAATAAAGCCAAATCCCCTCTAGCTGTGGACATGCATGTTTCTGCCTTCTTATGGCATCATCACCACAGCATAAGAGAAATGTTTGACTTTTGGAAACACAGGGTTGTTATACCTAACTGATATCCATAAACATTATGCCATAGGAAGCAGAAACATGCATTTCCACAGCTAGAGGGGTTCGGCTTTATTGGCCTGAAATTTTCCATAAATAGACTTAAAAGTAAAAGAAAAGTCTTGGACTTTCAGAATTGCCATTTAGCTGAAACACCTGATATCCTTAAATGCTAATTTGCATATATCCCATGTTGCCTCTGATACAAGAAGTTTAAGGTATGACACTGTGGAAAGTCTAGCTTTGCTAGATTTTTCTGTTTGTGTTTTTTAAACAGTTGGTTTTCCTGCATGACCTTTTTACTCATTGTTTTAGTTTGTCAGTGGGGATATTTTGTAGACATCCTAATATTTATGGATATCAGTTGGGTACAACAATCCTGTGTTTCCAAAAGTCAACCATTTTTCTTATGCTGTGCTGATGAGGCTATAATAAGGCAGAAACATGCATGTCCACAGCTAGAGAGGTTTGGTTACTGGTCTGAAATTGTCTGTAAAAAGACTTATAAGTAAAAGCAAAAGTCTTGGACTTTTAGAATTGCCATTTAGCTGAAAGACCTAATATCCTTGAAGGGTAATTTGCATAGATCCGCTGTTACCTCTTATACAAGAGATTTAAGGTATCACACAGTGGAAATTCTAGCTTTGATATTTTTTTCTTTTTGTGTTTTTTAACCAATTCATTTTCCTGTGTGATGTATTTACTCATTGTTTTATATTTGTGTAGTTACTGAAACACAATGTTGATGCAATGACTGCATCCCCTCTAAACCCATGTTTAGCACCTATCACATGTTCAAGCCATTGAGTAACTGGAGGAGTATCTGTGTCTATCAGAAACACCTTCATCACATAACAGATTGTACCTCTGACCCATTCCCGAGTTCCTTGAACTCCAAATCAACCTTAAAACATCCACCTGTTGTTTCATTGCTAGCCACAAATTTCTATCAATGTCTCTCTGTAATCATATAAATTACCATAGCACCACTAAGGATTAAATATCATACCAAATCCCTTCTTGTTAAGAGACTTCAATTATGCAAGTACTGATTGGCTCACTTTAAAAAAATGGATATGTTCTGTTTTTCCTAAATTTTGTTATTACCAATGAGCTGGAGCAAGTTCTAAAACTATCCATTAGAGTCTCTAATTTCCTTGATATAGCCCTTATCAACCTACCTCCTGTCTGTACCATACCCAGCATCACATAATCTCTAGTTAAATCTTAGCACAGATGAGTCATATTCATAGAAAGTACTAGCACCACACTACCAAATGAAGCCATCTTTAGGAAAGTCCATACATCTCAACCTCTTAGGCAAGAAATCTGGACAAAGCCTGACAAAATGGGAGGACAGAGGCCCAAAAATAGGGACATATTTTAAATATTGCTCTTACAAATATAGAAAGTTTCTACAGTAAAAGTGTTTGTGTTAACATACATTTTCTGAAGGATTTGAAGTCAGAAACTCAAATGTATGTCATTATTTAGTGACATCTATCCACAGATTATCTCAGTGATTTGCCAGAAAACCATAAATTTTATAAGGAAAATTTTATAAGGAATATTCCAAAAATATGAGGCAAAAATCTGGGCATTCAACGAAAATCTGGATGGTTAAAAGGTATGGAAATGTCTCTAGAGCAAACTTATGTTAGCTTGTAGAAGACTTAGGCAAAATTCCTAACTATCCCCAACAAATTCACCCAAATGGGAGGGCTGCCAGATTCACCCTTTTTCCAGCACTTAAACAGCTGCATAGAAAAGTTGGTACCTGTCTGCAATAAACATAATGGTAAATTCAGGAAGAACTGCTGCCTCTGATGGAATTTATGTTTTAATAATCTGTATAACAAAAGAAGTGAAAGGATGGTAAATTCCATGAAATCCCCATTCCTCTCCCTCAAGACTACAGCTGAACATGCCAGAAAGGAACTGATGAGCACTATTATAAAATATAAAGTAGAATACAGGCTTAAAGCTGCTACAGATGGCAAAGGAAACTACAAATCTTTCTCTAGTTCTGTCAGAAAATTAAGGAATAATGTTGAATAATGTACTGACCTTATATATTAGTAATAATATCATACACTCCAGCTCCAAGGATATAGCCAATATATCTGTGGACAAACTTAGTGCTAATATTTCACCACCTACCACCATTGTTACCACCAATATCCTTGCAAATTTAATTTCTCCTCATATCAGTATGGAACAGGTCTCAGACTCTTTTCAAAAGCTATAAATAATACTTTAAAGTGACCAGACAATATACTAGGCTGCATTTTCATTACTGCCTACTGAGTACTATCTGAGCCTCTGTGCAAACTGTTCATCCTCATCCTTTTCAAAGGGTTTGTGCATGATACCGTGGAGTATATTATTGCAAAAGTTAATTGATCTACACCCAAAACAGACTAGTTTTTTCAAGAGCTGGTCCTGTCTCCTCATCTTGCAAGCTTTTTTGAAAAGGCTACAAAAGCTACAGACAGTGGTCCCTCAGGGCATGCTGCTTAGCTTAACGTGGACAAAGCTTTTGACACTATTCCTATGATTATATTTTAAAAAAAAATTAGACAAACTTAATGTAAGCCCCTACATTGTCTATTGGATTGCAAATTTGCTGTCCAACATACCCAAGTTGTGAAAGTAGCTGGTACCCTTTCTGAACACAAAACTGTAAATAGCAATGTACCACAGAAATCCTGTTAGGCAAGTATTTTGCAGACATCCAAACTGATATCCCAGAATTGTGGTTAATCAAGTTTGCTGATGAATACAAGGCAGTCACTATTATCCTTAAATACACTGACACTAAACAGCTCCAGCATGTTGTGCATTATGCACTTACTTGGTGTACAAGTCACTACTTAATAAAAAATGAAAAAAGTGCAAAAGTAGCATTTGGCAACAAAGCTGCCCTATCTTGTACATTATAAATGGTACTCCACTTCTGACAGATATTGTCCTAACAGATCTGAGTATTTATGTGGCCAACTCTTTATAATCTGATCATTATGCTTCCACTATAATCAACAATTTTTTTCTGGCTGGGCCAGTAAATTTCAATGGGAATTCCCACAAGATCCAAAGATGTCATACTATCACTGTACACTTTCCTTAGCAGACCCATCATTGAAAAGTCCCAAAGATTTATAACCAGGTAAATGAATGGTTTTAAATCTTTCAACTGTCTTGACTGATTAGCACAACTTTTCTTACACTCTGTTGCCTTTTTGCTGCTCAGGATAACCTATGCCTTGATTTTCAAGCTATGAAAGGCCCAATACTATTTTTCCTCCTATATGTTATTAAATCCAATAGTGCTGCAGATGTCCACACTATAGGACTTAATCCACACCCACTAATAAACAAGACTCAGGGTTAGTTTAATTCAAAATTTTCCCAATGTATAGAATAAGTTATACTACATGTCAAATAATATGCTACTTTGGTAACTTTAAGGCTAGTCATGATGACAATTGGATGAATAGACACAAATTTATACCAGGGCTATCATGTATGCCCCTGCTTGATTTCAGAGGTGAGCATTAATGAGTGTTCCAAATGGGTGTGTAGTACTTTATCTGTTTAAAGGTGTGTAAGCTAGGAATCTTAAGGTCCCTTTAACTGCTTGCCTAGTATTGGTCCTATATCTGTACCATTATCTGTCCTAAGCTATCATCAGAAAGCCTTACTTCATTAGACAATGAAACCAATACATTACAACCACAACTCAGCTTCCACTTGTGTGGGAATGAACTGCAAGGTTTGGGTGTTTGATGTACTACAACAAAGCAATAGTTCCCTTTTTCTTTCTTTCTTTTTTTAATTCACTGCCACCACATTATCATGTGAGTATGTATATTAATAACTTATCAGACATCATCTCTGTCCACCTACCCTATCCTAACAAAACTTAAATGAATATAGATAAAAAAAAACAGATTTTTCAATACATTATTCATCCCACTCACTTGCATATGGTTCTTATCTTAGTAGCCACATCATAACAGGAGGCCCATTGTTGGCCATATTTGAATAAGTTTGTATTATATAGTATTAATTTTATGATAATGCAACTTGCTGTGTTAAGGTATCGCTTATCTGCAAACAACTCAGCCTGTGATCTCTTGGCATTATTAATAGCTCAGAAGCATCTGAACAATGCTAACCTATAGTTTTTAATCTTTTTTTTTTTTATAATTTTCACATAAATAATACAAAAGTGCTCAAACTAACCAAACAGTTATTAATTTATGTTAGCAACAAATGACATAAGAAGAATAATGAAATACTGTTTCTGCATAAAAAATCTACCCTGTTGTAGCAGTACAGTTTCATATGTCATGCTGTTCTCAAACTATATGTAAACATTTCACAGAGTCAAACTTTTTAATTATATGAATGCAGAGTCTCCAGTCCCCTTGTAATGAATCAGATATAATTCATCCTTCAACAGGGTTCTGATATCCTTTACCTTTACATATTCCATCTGGTAACAATTAGCTTTGTAGCCTACACAGATTATTATTAGGATTGTCTTTCTGATCAAAACTGGCTTATTATATGTTTGACATGTGGAGGCCAAGAAATTCACCACAAATCTTAACATCCATTTTTGAAAACAATGAGTGCAAGGTCACACAGAACAACTAATCGTTAAAAAAAGAAAAAGAAAAATCTAGCCAAGCTAGACTTTTTACTGTGTGATACCTGGAAACCACTTGAATTAGAGGCATCATGCAATATATGCAAATGTACCCCTTAAGGACATCAGGTGTTTTAGCTATATGGCAATTCTGAATGCCCATGACCTTTTCTTTATAAGTCTGTTATAGATAAATTTAGGCCAAAAAAGCCAAATCCCACTAGCTATGGACATGCATGTTTCGGCCTTCTTATGACTTCATCAGTGCAGCATAAGTGGAATGTTTGGCTAATATTTGGAAACACAAGCTGTCATAACCAACTGATGTCCATTATCATTAGGATGACTGCAAAATATCCCAACTAACAATCCAAAACAATGAGTACCAAGGTCATACATGACAACTAATAAGTAAAAAAAAAAAAAAAAGAAAAATCTAGCCAAGCTAGACTTTTCACTGTGTGATACCTTGAAACCTCTTGCATTCAGAATTGCCATATTTAGTTGGGATATTTTGCTGTCACCCTGATAATGGAAATCTGTTGGGTACAACAGCCCTATATTTTCAAATGTTATCCAAAACATTCCACTTATCCTGTGCCGATGAGATCATAAGAAGGCTGAAGCTTTATGCCCACAGCTAGTTGGTTTTGGCTATATTGGCCTGAATTTGTCCATAACAAACTGAAAAAGGAAAAGTCATGGACATTCAAAGTTGCTATATAGCTGAAACATCTGATGTCCTTTTGGGGTTCTATTGCATAACATAAATTTTTGAGAACAGATAATAAATGATCGGTGATCTGATCAACATTACTTGAAGTGGGCAGAGCTTTCTCTGCTGCAAACACTTTTGTCAAGCAGACAGCAGCACATCTCAACTTTTGGGGGGGGGGTCAAAGAATCAAAATCAAGAACAGTTTTAAATATTACACTTATTCACTTAAGACATTAATACAAAATAGGTTTTCTATCAATATGGATTTTTTTTGTCAAGAAGTATGGAACTTTTAATGTCTGGCATTTCTGACTGATTTCAATCCTTAGTGATGTATCAAAAAATCAAAAAAAATATTACGGACAGATCAAAAATATAAGAAAAACTGAGTGATAGTTATGAGGTGTGTACAGCAGGGAGAATCATGACATTTTACACTCTGTCAATGTTCTTTGCCAGATTGCACTATCTGCTGTCAGTCCCTAGCAAGTGACCCAATCATACAGTGCTTAAGGGGCTTCAGCAACCCCCAGAAATTGCTGTTATGATTGGGTCTCACACAAATGTAGCTGGTAACAAGTTTATCTTTTTCCTGATATCAGAGAGGAATCTCGGTGCTCCATACACAACCAAGAAGTTTTAAGTCCAAAGCTGCACAATAGTGTAACAATCTACCACAAACCCAGCCATCATGTGACTTGATTCCCTGTTGTTATAATAGCTTCATTGCCCTTTCAGTCTGAAATCCTTCATTTAAGACCCATTGTTCTATCTCATTGAAAGTTTAAGGGAGCTTAATCCAATTTTGCCTAGAAGTTAACCATTTTAAATGCATTTTGTAAAGGTAGGAAGCCCAACTTTATAAATAACAGCAGGGTAATTTTTAAATGCAAGCTAAGTTGAAATGAATACATCTGTCAGAAGTCACTGACCTATCTTCTTTTTAAAATTCTATGTCCTTCTCAGCAAAGTGAGTACATTATCTATTTCAGTATTTCTATTTTCTTGGGATCTAAAAATGCAAAAATCACCTTCCTTGGATAACCAAAGATGCTAAATCTCTTATTAAACAAAGGGATAGAGCCTGGACTGCTTATCAAACCTCCAAAACCTCAGAAAACCACACCTCTTACAAACAACTAAGAAACCTAACTAAGAAGCAAATATTATCTGATAAAACATCTTATTTTCTGGCTTGTCAGCAAAAATACATAAATAACCCACAAAAATTTTGGAAAACCTTAACTACCTCCTCAACCCTGGCAAAACATCTACCCCTGCACCATCTACAACAAATAGCACTGAATGTATAGTATACCAATTTAACTCTCATTTCATCAGAACTATCACCTCATTTTTAAACAACAACAAATCTAACCACCCCCTTACAATGCCTTCCTCTACTAACTCTAAACCCAACTACTTCTCTTTTAAACCCATACAAACCTCCTATTTCAGACAACTCCTATCAAAATTAAAACCTACTTGTCTAGCAGCTGACCAACTCCCTAATGACTTCTTAAAAACTGCTGCAAGCTCCATCGCCTATCCCGTATCTATCCTAATCAATCGTTCCATCACAGAACAATATGTCCCCATACTATGGAAAATATCCCATATCATCCCCCTCCACAAGGGAAGCCCATCTAAAGATCTCTCTAATTATCGGCCCATTGCAATTCTCTTACCCCTAGCCAAAATCATAGAGAAAGGTATCCATAAGGAGCTCCTAGACCAGCTCACTACAAATAACATCTTATCTAGTTCACAGCATGGCTTACATCCAAAACACAGTACCTCCACAACCCTCATAAGTTTTGCTAACTACGTCAACCTCCTCAAAAACAATGGACAACTAGTCCCTACTATATTACTTGATATGTCCAAAGCTTTTGAAATGGTATCCCACCAACTACTACTCAACACTCTAGCCTCCTTCAGCCTCAACTCTACAGCTTTCAACTGGTTATTTAGCTACGTTACTAATAAACAACAGGCAACTAAATAGGATAATAAACTCACCACACTCCTCCCAGTCTCTTTTGGGGTTCCTCAGGGTTCCATCCTTGGCCCTCTCCTTTTTATTATATTCACAAATAGTCTAAACACTGCCACTAAATCTGCTTCTATTATTTCATATGCTGACGATGTTATTATTATTTGATGTGCTCCCACACCCTAAGAATTCCAAGATAAACTGCAAAAGTCATTTCTAGATATTGAAAATTGGCTAAATGAACTTCAACTAATCCTAATCCCAAACAAAACTAAATTAATGATCTTCTCCTACAGGAAATCCAAAGCAAAACCACCTCCTCTCTCCATTTACTCCATTAATGGCACTATAATAGAACCAGTTAACCAAACAAAACTACTTGGTGTTACGATAGACAACAACCTAACATTCAATAAACACATATCACTCACAATAAAGAAAGTTTACATCAAACTTGGTGCTCTATATAGGGCCAAACCTTACCTTACTCAAAATGCCAGCATAGCCACAGCCAGATCCCACCTCCTATCTACTCTTCTCTACTTTTCTCAACTTTTCACTAACCTGCACAAGTCTGATTTACATCTGCTTGATTCCTGCTATAATAAAATAGCAAAATTTGATGCTAATATACCCAACAGGACCCATCATTGCCTTGCTCTTCAAAAATTACACTGGCTTGAATTTCCCAATTTGTTATTGCTTAATCAGCTCACCACTGTCCACTCTATTATCCACAAACCTGAAAACTGCCCTGCACTCTCTAGTGTAGTGCAATTAAATACCAACCCCAGGACCCTTAGATCCTTCAATAAGCTTATACTCAAGGTTATAAAGTCCCATAATTCCTTCAGTGACTCTCTCTACTCATTCAAAGTAGACAAACAGTGGAACCTATTACCCCAGAATATCTTAAAAAACACAAATCATCATAGCTTCAAATAACTCCTAAAGGAATAGCTTACTAAACAATGGCTATGCTCCTGTAATTCTCCTGACTAGTTTCTCATGACTTTGATCAACTGTTTTCTATTCTGATATCTTCTTGTCTTACTTCTACCAGATTAAAATACCACGATGTTTTTTAGTTATATATCTAATGAGTTTTATATTACTGTCTGTAATAAGGCTTAAGAGATGTAATGTTTTCTGTATTACATTCACCATTTTGTAAATTATGATTGTTGGCAACTGTCAAACTTTTTTGTATATTGTTTGTAAATCTTGAAAATGTTTGTAATCTTTTTGTACTATTGTTATGGAGCTTAACTCCCTGGGTCTCCACTGAAAATAGGCTACTTGCCCAGCTGGACTCTATCCGGTTAACAAATATAAAATAAAATAAACAAATAAATAAATAATTTTCCTAAACCTGTCTTTCTTTTCTCTCTGCAGTTACTGTTCTTGGTGATGCATTATTCCACTTACTTAACCATTTGAGAAAGCATTTTCATGCAAAGATCATAAGCTAATCTCATTTCCAAATGCAATTCTTTGTTCACCAAATATTTAAAACCTATTTTATATGGCTTCCTTTTGTAATTCTGGATTTAATTGCAAATCACAGAATTACAAATATACACATACGCACACACACATATATATATGAATATATATATATATATATATATATATATATATGGAAGAATGTTAATGGTCCACAAGCCCCTGGAGAGTGGTCCTTTCAAACCATTTCTGGATGTAAACAAAATAATTCAGTAAGCTAATTCTTGTATAGGAATATACAGAGGGACACATAGTTGTCTCTAGAAATCTTCTGGTATACCAAAGACAGTAGCTGAAGACAACTACATGGGATTTGACTGATTGATATCCTTGTTCTTTCTTAGTCCTAACACAAGGAATAAATTATTGAAAGGCTTTTCAAAAAAACTTGGTTTTATCAGGATAGTACCTGGGCTACTAATGCATGTCCTGAGCACTGCTAACATTTTTCTCGATGGTTTTGAGGGTTAGGATAGAACACAATGGAGATTAATGGATTGAATCAAACTCTAAAAATTTAGGACCTGAATGAAAGATTTGATCAGACAAATACACTGTCCTAAACAAAGACCAAAAAGTTTTTGCCCACCTAGACAGATTGCAACTTTTATAGTGATCTTGTAAAGTCTAAGTCAATAAAAGAATAGTTTTTCATGTAAAGAACCTTAAGTAAACCAGTAGTGCATGTTCAGATAAAAATGTGGACAACTTTTCCAGTAGAAAGTTTAGATCCCAGGAAAGAAAGATACTTTCACAAGGTAAACTTAGATGGAAATTCCTATCAGAAATGTTTTGCTAAGAAAACATTAAGGAAAAAGAAAGTATCTATGGGCAGACAAGCCAAACTGACCTCAAGATGTGTCTTGGCAAAGGAATACACAGGTCAGAAGATAGTAACTCACACCACTATTTGAATACCAGTGATACAGTCCCAGATATGGGAATGGTTATTTGATAGGCACCAACTATATGTCAATAAAAGATTTCCTAGTAGCAGGTTTTATTGCATTCTTTACAATTTACTGCATATCCTAAAAAAAGTATGTATTTAACAGTTTTCAGAATCCAGTCAGAAATTTTAAGAACCATAGATCAAGGTATGTCAACCTCCCTGTCTTGTGTGAGTTGATCCTGATAGGGAGGAACCATGTGGAAGGCGCAGTGGTGCTGCGGTAGCATTGTTGCCTCACAGCAAGAGGTTCTCTGGGTCGATTCTTAGCTGGAGTGCCTTCTGTGTGGAGTCTGCATGCCTTCCCTGTGTTCGTGTGGGTTTGCTCCAGTTTCCTTCCACATTATACAGACATGCATCTGGAGTGTTTCTCCCTGGCCCTCTGCTGAAAACTGGTCAGACTTTCCCAATTAACAAATGTTAAATAAATAAATGTGGTAAATGACCTAGGCCGATTTCATAAAAGGTAGAACCAAAATGGTTTAGGCCAAAAGGGGTTCACCATAAATATTTTCTGTGGAGTTCTTCTGAACATTCAGAACTACTCTATGTATCAGTAGAAAGGGTGGAATGCATAAGGAACGTTCTCCTGGACGAGAAAGAAAATCATATGTATTGCCTGTTTTGAAAAGGAGGCAAACAGATATGATTAGGGTATTTCCTGGAGCTGGATCAATGCCTGGAATCCTTTTATTCAAACTGTATACATGAGGATTTTTCCTGGTTCACTTTAACTTGTTTGCCACTATCTGTTGCTCTGAAAAATGAAGTGTGGGTGGATAGTTAAGAAAAGCTGAAAAGCCAACTATAAGTGAACATAGCCAGTGAAAAGAGAAGGAAGTATTAGTGTTGTCCTAGTTCACTGATGTACCACAATTCCGTGGTCTGTGGTATTACATTGCTATTTGAAACGTACAGGGTTTAGTTTGAATAAAAAAGGCATAGGCCTTGTAGCTTTACCTCAGGGTGACTTCCCTCCAAGGAAACACTGAGATGACTCTTGACAGAGTTTGGATCGGAGGTTGTGAAAAGTAAGGTAATGCTTAAAATTGCTTGTATTAATAGTCATTACTAATGTTGTTCCATTATGTAAAAGCTCAAATATCTATGTGAAAAAAAACAGAAAGTATATTAATAATCTATCCATTGTATTATGTAAAAGTTCAGTCAAGTATCTGAAAAACCAAAATGTGTTCAGACAGAATATATAGCATTGACTGTGTTTTCACCATAGTCCAGGGATACTCTTCTTTTGTGCCAGCAGTGTTTGGGGGTATGCATGATTGTCCATGGGGAAAAAATAGCACTGGTTCTATAACTCTTAGGTTGAACAAAACTGAAGAATGTGATGAAAATATCTGCTTGTATTTGGAGGCTGACGAGAGCCTAAAAAATTGAACTCCCAAACATAAATTTCAGCTTTTAATCAAATAATTAATTTTACCAATTAATAACAATTAAACAGAACCAAACCCAGGGCACTAAAACCAGCCTTTAGACAATTTCCCAAGACACTAAGGTATGTATAGGTTCATAGGAGATTACTAGGCTAACAGCTCAAGAGCCCTTACAAGCCTAGTCAATATAACCCAATTTTATCCAATATATAGCCCTAAGGGAAACAGGATGCCATGGGTTTGTGCTTATGCCTTGAGTATCTTACAGATTGCCCCTATCTATAAGAGACATAGGCAGTACCCCAGGTGTGAAATTGTGATTCCTTATCCACTGATCCAAACTGTGTTTGAAGAGTGCCAGGAAAGGGATCTCTTTAACATAAATAGGAACCTGGTCTAAAGAAGGTGCAATCTCTGAGACACATAATCTGTCTTTCCAGCTTGTATTGTTTGAGTGGATGACTAAGTTTAGGTCCCTAGATTAGGTGTACATTGTGCTACTTGGCTTGCAGATGTGCAGCAACTCCATCACAGCTGGATTCTTTAGTGCTTTGTAGGTTAGGTATAGGCCACCCCTTAATAGTCAGTGGGAGTTAGAGTAAAGGTTTGAGACTTTTAGTCTATCTGCATAAGACATTTTGTTTACACCCTGTATTTTCTTTGTGAGGAACTTCTGAGATCACTTCAGCTGCTGTAAGACTCTAGTCAAGTACATGCCAAATGGTATATTCTACTCAATTATTGGTCTCATGAGGGCTGAGTACAGAGGAACTCTATAATTTGCAGGGTGTTTGACTTCTAAAGGGTATGATAATGTATTTTTTTACATTTAGTTTTATGTCATGGTTCTGGCACCAATCATTTTTCTGATCTATACCCTCCTAAAGGATATCTACACCATTTGGAGTTCAGTGATTGCCACAGTTTACAGTCATCTGCACACTTTGTCATCCAGAGAACTTCCATATTACCCTTAACTTCAGAGAAGTATATTCTTAAAGGAGTGGTCCATGCACTAAGACCTATGACACACCACTAGAAACAAGCCTCTTGATGGATCTGGACTCACCAACTTTAACCACATGTGTGCTGTCCATGAGCCAACTGGCTATCCATCTAATGATGTAGAGATTTATGCCCAGTTTTGTCAGTTTACTTATAATATCCAAGTGCAGAATTATGTGAAATGCCTAGCCTAGGTTGAGGTAGATGGTATGCACTGTTTTATCCTCATCCATGACCATAGTGATTTACTCAAAGAAATCCAACACATTCAGTAATCACAAACTGCTGTTGACAAAGCTGAATTGGGTTCAGTCCAGTGTTTAGAGGTTTCCCTTGTTATTATTTATCAGGTCCATCATTATTGTTTCCATGGCATTACATATAAGACTAGTCAAACTCATGGGTCTGTAATTTCTCAGGTCAGTAGATAGTCTCACTTTATGCCAAGAGATGACTGTCACTGTCATCCACTCTATCAGGAGAAAGGCACTCTAGAGGCTGAGATTACACAGAGATCCTAAAGAGGCTGATAAACTTGATTTAAGCTGCTTAAGAGACAACTGGTATATTGTCAGGCCCCATTGAAGTCAAGTTTTTAGCTATATACAGCCCAGTGGCAACCTGCTCTTTGGTGATAATTAGCAGTGGGCATACTTCTCAATCGCACCGAATTCTTCAGAATTTCCTGATTTTGAAGCTAAAATAGTGAGGTGCCATTAGTTACCATGTGGCCCCTTCAAATCATGATTTTTTTTCTTTATTTACAATTTTTTTGATAATGCTGATGTCATTGCACATCACCAGAGTGCAGGGGCATGCGTGATGATGTGAGCATTGTGAGACCATGCCTGACTGCCTGTAGAATAGTAGAGCTTTAAAAAAAAAATACATTGTTTATGGATACAGGCCCACCCACAACTAGTGGCAGCTAAAGAAAGAGGATGTTGCGACAATCTGATGAGGTCACTATAAGTACGGATGAGATGAGCAATGGGCTAATAGCATGCTATATAGAACTATATGTTGAATGCTTTCTTCGCTTGGTCTCCGAGTACTGTTATTTTTTTGAGGTGCATAGTGCAATATTTTTCGATGAAATGTGACATTCTGTGGAAATGTCCACTTTTCTTTGCATTTTAGTAAACTAAGTTACAGCTCATTGTAGAATTGTATGCATTATTAGTCTGTAGCATATCTCCCCAGACCTCCACTGAAAATGGGCTGTGTCCCAGTTGGATTTTCCTGGTAAACAAATGTTAAATAAATTTTATGTTTTATTTATTTTATTTGCTTTTATTTACTGGGTTTGTCCATCTGGGTTTAGAGATAAACCCCTTTTCAGCAGATGCCTGGGGAGAAAAGCTCCGGAATAATACAAACATTTTAAACATACATGAGAAGACACTAAAAGCACAGTATTAGGGTCCTGATGGAGAGATGAAAAGTCAGCAAGCAAAGGAGTGTAGTAGTGCTGAAACTGAATTCATCCTCAAGTCTTGGTGAGTACCTTCGCGAGGTGGACCCTGTTTTTCACAAAATCTCACCAAGGTGCCACTGATATATAGACTGTATTTATATAGCATATATTATGGACAGAATTAAATCAAAAATAAAAAAGATAGCTGGGTGCACAAGACCCAGGATAAAAAGTGCCCAATCCTGGTAGGCGCACTGGTGCCAGGACTGGAAAAAAAATGACAGTGGAAATTCCTCAAAATACGGAAACAATCCTACAATGAGGCCACGCCAGGCTCAGGGGAGGATGGCTCCCCTGTTGTAGAAGGAAGTAGTAGTCCACAAAAATGACAAAAATTGATTGGCCAAAGAAGAGCCATAAACACAACAGAGTGGACTATTGAGGATAAGAAAGAAATTATGTATTGTTACTATTATGTAAAAAGCTCAGAATTTCCAGACACAAGATATACAAAATGATTAAGAGAGAAATTAGAGGAAAGAAAAATGCTTCCGCAGGAAGAACTGTCGCAGGCTTCAAATAAAAAATTGCTTTCATTAATACAACAGATTTTTGAAAAACAGTATATAGATCAAGAAACTTTGATCTCTTTGGAAAAAGAAGCCTCTGAGGAAGTGAGAAAATATCAACAACAAAACCTAGAGATATTTGAAAAATATAAAAAAGAAATATGGACATGGGAAAGAAAGAGAGATTTGATATGGTGCAATATTTATTCAAAGGAGAAAGCCAAGTTACCTAATATACAGAAGGCGGTTTCAAAGATATTCAAAGAAAAATAAAGGCAAAGCCATTCAGATATGGAAAATTTCCCAATAAAAAGACTAAATCATAAAGATTTAATGTAGCAAATACTATTAGTAAAGTAGAAGTTAAAGAAATAGAAGTTGAAGTTATGGAGTGCCTGCGAAGTGAAGGACTTAATGTAGAAGGTCTAAAACAGAAGACATCACAGCATGATGGAGTGAGTCCCCAGAATAAGGAAAAGCAAGAAGATCAGGAGACATCTGAAGAAGAAATATGGACATGGGAAAGGAAAAGAGATTTAATATGGTGTAATATTTATGCAAAGGAGAAAGCAAAACTAACTAATACAAAAAGAGCAGCACCAAAGATATTTGAAGAAAAATATAGGCAAAGGAATTTGGATATGGAAACCTTTACAATACAAAAAATAAGAAGACTAAGAGGAAAAACAGAAAAAGAGATTAGTGATAGAGAAGTCAAGGAAATAGAAACTGAGGTAATGGGACAGCTGCAAAGACAAAGATTCAGTGTAGAAAATCAAATGCAGAAAGCACCACAACAGGATAGAGCAATGGATAACCAAATTAAGGGAAAATCAGTGGAACAGGAATTAACAGGTCAGGTGCCATATCAAGATATTTTGGAGCCTTCCACAGGAAAGCAGTATAAAAGTTCACTTGAAGCTAGACAGGAAGGAAAGGAATATGAAACTGTGGAAACTGATGCAGTCAATGTTGAGGAGTGATAGGCCAATGAGTTTCCATAGGACAGAACAACAGATGACACAGGATGAAACTGAAGAGAATGTGCCACAAGAAGATGTTATAGAACTTTCTATAGAATGCCCGCAGGAAATGGAAAACAAGGGATGTGCCCTCAGTATGGAAGAAAAGGAATTAAGAGAAGAGTTGCTTGATTTAATAGGCAAAGACAGAAATATCAAGATCAATGAGAGAAATAGACTGGAGAAGGTTAATAAAACCTCAAAAGTCAGAAGCTTGATAAAACAAATGAACACAGTAATTAGGCCTGTCCATAGAGATCCATGTGATATAACAGAAGTAAGAATATATTACTGTGCTGCTAAATTAATAACTGATAAAATTCTACCACAGGAACATAGGGTAGCGAGGGAAAAGGGGGGGAGGCGGTGAAAGCAAATGCCATCATGGAAATATCGAATAGAGAAAACTATGAATCAGCTAAGACAAGAAGTGTCATTGTTAAAAGATTATAGAAGACAGAACAGATCAACAAAAATATTAAGAAAGATAGATGTGATAAAAGCAATGCGCAGTATTAGGACAGACCAGGATCTATTATGCACTATTGGCGATAACAAACTAAAAATTTCAAAACAGGCAGAAGGACTCAGAAGATACGAAGATACATATTAGGGAAAAGCACAAAATAAGCAATTTACTGATGACCCAAACAAGTTTTATAGAGAACTGGGAAATAAGGTAAAAGGAATTGATAGACCGCTGAAAAAAGAGGAAGTAGATACATTTTGGAGAAGTATCTATGAAGATCCTGTGGAACACAACAAAGATGCTAAATGGCTAGAAGAAGTAAAAGAAAGAATAAGAACTTTAAAGGTACAGTATATGGAATGGGATGAAATAACAGCCAGAGTGATTGAAACAAAGTTGAGAAAAGCCTCTAATTGGAAAACCCCAGGCCAAGATGCAGTACCTAACTTTTGGCTTAAAGTATTAACTTCTTTACACAAGGATCTAAACATGAGTAAGAACGATTTATATGCACACCCTGAACAGACACCACACTGATTAACAACAGGAAAAACAATGCTCTTACTTAAGAGTGAACATGCAAGTTATCCTAAAAATTATAGGCCAATAGCTTTTCTTCCGACGACGTATAAACTATACATGGGGATTAACGCTGACAGAGTTTATAGTCATTTAGAAGAAAACTCAATTATGGCAGTAGAACAAAAGGGCAATAAAAGAAAGTCATATTGAACAAAGGATCATTTGTTGTTAAATAGAGTTATAGTGGAGAACTGTAAGAAAGGGAAGAATCTAACTATGGCATGGATTGACTATAGAAACATATTTGATATTATCCCGCATTCATGGATAAAAGAGTGCTTAAACATGTATAAGGTACATCCTACACATTGATTACATTACAATAACCATGAAACAGTGGCAGACCACGTTGCAATTAAGCCATGATAAAGGACAGATTATTATCCCAGGGATAAAAATCCAAAGGGGGATATTCAAGGGTGACTCCCTGTCACCATTGCTATTTTGCCTTGCCATTAATCCATTAAGCTGTTTACTTAACAGTTTAGGTCATGGCTATAATTTTGCTTCTAGAAAACAACAAAGTCTAATGACTTCTCATCTTCTCTTTGTCGATGATTTAAAATTGTATAGCTCATCAGATGAGGAACTGAAAGCACAGCTGCAGGTTGTCAAAACATTTTCAGAAGATATTGGAATGTCATTTGGTCTTGATAAATGTGCAAAAGCAACCTTTAAAAAAGGAAAATTGCAGCACCAGGAAAACATCAGTTTAGGACAAGAATGTAATATAAAAGAACTTGAGCAAGAGGGGGGTGTATAAATACTTGGGAATTGATGAAGGATGAACAATAAAACATGAACAAATACAAATAAAGCTTAGTAAGGCGTACTTTCAAAGACTTAAATTAATCCTGAAAACACCATTGACACCTAGGAACAAGATCCAAGCTATAAATCAGTTTGCTCTTCCTGTCCTAACTTATAGTTTTGGAGTGATCGACCGGCCCCAAAAAGTGTTGGATATATTGGATATTAAAACAAGAAGGATGCTTCATGCTCACCAAATGATTTATAAAAATCAGTGTATACCAAGATTATGTATTACCCATTCTGAAGGAGGGATAGGCCTCCTTGAAATTGATTACATGTATAGATCTGCAATCGTGGGACTCCACAGATATATACTGACCTTACAAGATCCAAATGTGGTGAAAGTTTTGAAACATGAGGAGAAAAAAAATCTAAGATGACATCTCTGCTTAATTTAGCAGAAGCATATTGACGTCAAGCAGGAATTGAAATCAAACTAGAAGTGGATAAAAATCAGGCCGCAACTGAATTTGCTAAAAAACAAAAGAAAGAATATAAGGTGAAGGACCAGATAAGAAGGCAAGAAATGTGGAAAAAACATAAATATAGTTGCAAGTATAGAAAACTTCTGGAAGAGCCTCATGTTGGTCAAGAACAAATGCAGGAATAGTTAAGGAGAGGTGAATTTACATCAAGAAATGAAAGGTTAATATTGGCAGCCCAAGATAGTGGGCTATGTAGACTCTGGTTTACTAAGTCCACTGAACATGTCAGAGAAACAGACATATGTAGGTTTTGTGTAACTGAATTAGAAACAGTCACACACCTTATTGCTGGTTGCGACTCTCTAATGGCAGAGGAACTGTATACTGAAAGGCATAATAATGTGTCAAAATTGTTACACTGGAGATTGTGCAAACATTGTGGTACTGAAGTGGCTGAAAAACACTGGAAACATGAGCCACAAAACATCATAGAAAATTATAAAGTTTACATCACTTGGGATCACCCAATACCAACAATCCAAAAGATAGATGCTAGAAAACTGAATATAGTGGTCCAAGAAAAGAAGACAAAAGTAGCATTGATCATTGAAATTGCCACACTTAGTGACTACAGTGTCTTGCGTATAGAGAGACACAAAGTCATAAAATACCTTGATCTGCAGGCAGAAATGAGAGCCATGTGGAAGAAAGATACCCAGATAGTTCCAATAGTAATAGGTGCAACTGGTCTTATAAAAACATTTACAATCATATTACGATATGTTACCAATTCATGTTACACCGTACGGATTGCAGGAGTCATTACTGGTCACATTGCGGGTGCTGCGAAGAGCACTTTTGGCTAACATCAAAGAGTGAAACAATACTAATTTCATGAACTTTAATAATACTTTGACTTAGGAATGGGGTCTATTCCCATCATGGTATTAGAAACCCAAAAAACTTGGAGAAATTAAAAACCACAGTACAGTCAATATGTATTTAGCATTAAGAATGGATACATAAGAGAGGAGTCAATTTCAACAGTAGTAATGCTCACACAAGAGGGATGGCAGAAAAGAGATTTGATTCAGTAAGAAAGAGGCAGCACTTTTATATTAATAGTGATCAAAATGGTGTAGGGTGAGAGACGGAAGAGAGATTTAATCAGGAGGGGGGGGGGGAGCCAGGAGTCCACGTGTACTGTTTAAGGTGGATTTTGAACTGCTTGTGCTTATTTTTATGTGTGGGAATAGATTATTTCATAGTCTAACAACAATTGAATAGAAGGTGTCACCACTGAGATTATTTGTAGGGGTTATGTGCATAAGTTTTATGAGCAGAGAATGGATCTCTGGGTGTGGGATCATTGATATTACTTAAGAGCTGGATGTTGTTTGGGATTGTAGATTTTTTTAGTCTTAGTTGAGAGACGGTTAAAGTATTGGGAAGTTCTGCTCATGAGAGTTTTTAGAACTTTATATGGTAGGTTAGTTACAAATGGTGTGATTTTATTATAGTGTTGTTCTAGATGTTTTGAGAGAGAGGCTTATAAGTATTGAAGTAGTGTAGAATGTAGATGCAATATGTTTTTGGGATGAATTGCTTAAGCATGGGGGTCTATAGAGGGAGTCTAGTTTTTGTTTTCTTTACTATTTCTTTGAAGACTGAATTTTATGTTTTAACCTAGTATGACTCTTCTGAGAGTTTGGCATGGTAACCAGTTCGACTGAGGTGTTGTTGGAGGAAGCTAGATTGAGTAGATTTTTGTCTGTAAATTTGAAATGTTCTCTTAATAATTACAAAGTTTTGGGGACAATCTTTTGGATTAAATGACCTGATTAGTGGGATCAAACACTCTCTGAAAAACACAGTAGTTTGGTTCACAGTAACTATCAAGTTCCATGGGCGATTGTATACTTTAAGGTATGCCATAAGTAGTTCACACAGAACAAAACATGTTCGCTAATCACTTAGTTTTGGTAGCAGGTATTTGATTCTTGATGAGTACCACAACTGAATTCGAAGCATAGCAGAATTCATAAGTGGCCTGTATATAGCTCTCAATGAATCAGGGACACCCAAAATATTAATGCTGTTAACCTGAGACATTGACAGAATAAGACTAATGTGAATCTGTTTTCTGATGTAAAGGCCTCATTGTAATTATCATTAAGTGTGGTACACCTTTCTCCAAAAGTAACCAGTTTTAGGAGGCATTAATAGGGAATGACCAACATTTTAAGTCAAAATCAGGGACAGTTGAGAGGTTTGCTGTAATAGTAATGATGTTTAATGTAAGTTTTCTAGGTGACGAAAGGGTTGGCATTTTTACTTTTTTATTTATGACTATAATTGTGTGATTTGACTTCACTGTTTAACTTGGAATGACTGAAGCTTCGGTCTGGAAGTCCTGTTAATAATTAAAGCAGTCACATGCATCTTTTAATAATATTTTTTTTTCTTTCTTTTTTTTTTCATTTTGATGTCGAGGCAGATTGTTTCTCCTTAAAGCTCTGAAACATTGGACCATAGCTATCAGCCTCTTACCTCTAGATGTGGGGACAAATCCAGAAATAACTAGGGACACTTTTTAGCACTATTAACTTGATGACAGACTAGTAGACTGTGAATTAACATACATTTCTTCAAGTAAGATGTTTGTAATTCATTACTGAAGTTATTTATTAAATGTAATCCACACACTTTCCCTTAAATTCTGTAGTTTTAGAAGGGATTAAGGGAGATAACAAAATTTTGAGTGAAAACCAGAGACAGTTAAAGGGTCGATGGTGGACCATCTTTGGACACTACTGACTCTAGTACTCAATGTCTTGATGTAATTGTTTTCAGAACCATTATGTCATTACTGAGTGTATAGCTCTGAATTGTCCTTAATTTTTATTGAAACTGTAGCTCTATCCTTCTTAATCCCTTCTAAAACTGACTTCTGGAGCAAAGATGGTGAATTACACTTTTTATATTGAAATGAATAGACGACATACTTCAGAAAATGTATATCAATTCACATTCTTTTCTGTCAGTGTCTGAAATTCATAGTATCAGTATGTTAATTGTGTCCATGATTCTGTTGCTGTACCTGATTGAGATTGTTTTAGACTGAGCTACTTCCCTACACTTTGAGCAATAAGGTACAGAAAGCAAGTTCATTAAAATTGCTATACTGAAAAATTAATACTTAACTTCTGCTACACAAGTTTTGACTCTTTGTGACTTTTACTCAATTATTTGAGTGCCAGCTTGAACTTGGTTGTCTTAGTGATACGGAAGTGTCCTTAACAACAAGTTATGGTTTCTTGGAAGCCTGCTGATCTGTTTGTAGAAAGTTTGTTAATCAGCAAAGCAAGATCCAATTCACTCGCTTTAGTTTACTCCCTTGTCTGTCAATATGGTGCTTTTGTGCTATTACCCATATTTGTTCCCTGCCAGCACAGTTTGCACTTAAGGCTTTATTGTTTCATAACTGGCTGTAATTATTTTAGATTGCCCTCAACAGCCTTGATATTTTACACCTTATTCTGTAACTAATGTTTGAGCTCAAATCATTTTGTTAAAACATGTTTTCTCTGCTATTTCTTTGATCATGTCAAATGTAATGTATTTTGGGAAGACGATCCACAAGTCAGAATGCTAAACTCAAATGGGGGGGGGGGCAGTGGGAAGCAGATAGAAGAAAACTGACAAAGAAAGTCACAACATTTATTGTATTGTTAGAATTCATTTGACTTTTTTACATAAATTTTACTTATTTTATAGATGAGTGATGGAGTTAATTTTATTTTTATAAAATAAAATTGCATTTTAGTTTTATGCAAGGTCAAAGTTTGATATGAGCTCAAATGTTAATATAAATAAAACATTATTTTTCTGGTTTTATTTTGTGCTTAATATTTTGTCTCTACCTCAATTTGGATTTGAATGTTGGTATCTCACAATTCCACTGGGTTGGTTGGGGTTACATAATTATATATGCAAACGTTATGTTAATCAGCATCCAGATTTTTGGCCAATTATACTTACTTTTCAAGGGCCTTTGTCCAGATGTTTGATGTTTCCAGGCTGAGAGATATTGCAGTGGGGTGGTGGAGGGTTTTCTTTTGAGAGAACTGGGGGTGATGCGGAGGTGAAATTTGAGCTGAAGTTGTCAGCCAGCAGATTTGCTATATTTATGGGTTTCCTGGAATACGATAAGGGACCTGTAGCTAGCAAGAATATGGGAATGTATTTTTCCCATGTTTACTTGGACATGGAGTAGGTCAAGCATGTCATATTGCATGTTATACATATCTTTTGTATATTTATAATTTATAATATTTGTTAGTTTTTTCAGGTGCACTTTTTATAGTAAATTGAATTTTATCTAGTTTTTGCATGGGTAGGTTCATGAATTTGTATTTATTTTCAAGGGGCAGTAATCTTATTATTTTATTTATTGATTCATTTGTCCTTTAGAAGCTGCGGTGGTACAGTGATAAGGTTGTCGCCTCACAGCAAGAGGTTCTCCCGTTTGAATCTCAGCTGGAGCGCCTTCTGTGTGGAGTCTGCATGTCCGCCCCGCGGTCAAGTGGCATTTGAAAGACATGCGTGAATGGGCATGCCTTCGTTGAAGGCTGGGCATTGGGCTGGCACCTAGGCACCATAAAAATCTACTGCCAATTACTAGCAGACCGGAGTTCTGCTGTGGCGACCCCTAACCGGGAAAAGCCGAAAGAAGAATGACAAAATTCATTTGTCCTTTAACATTTCTGGATTTGTGGTGTTTCAAGGGTTAATGTTTATGTATTTATTTAATTAATCGATTAACTTAATGATCACGTGATATTAGCGTGTTTTATAAACCCTAGAATGTGATTGTTAAATTTATTCTGATGAAGTCCAGAGACTAGGATGAAATACGTTAATGTTTTAATAAATCTGAGTGTTTTTACTGTCTGTTCCTAGTTCATTGTGTTCATAATTCTGAATAATTCTAATACTAAACAAAGACTACCCCCAGATTCAGCAAGCTCTGCACGGTGTGCAGGACTAGTGCAGGATCTCCAGCAGGCAATATGTCTGCCACGTGATCCAGGAATATGCTGTAGGGACGTGCACGAGCGCTCCTGCACTAGTCCTGCACGGACTCAGCTCCTGTATGCAAATTACCCCATTTGCAGGAGAAATCCATGCAAATGAGGTGAATTTGTGATCCAGGAATCTAGAAGCCCGCCATGCAGGACTAGTGTAATCTGCATAAATGTACTCGGTTTATAACTGAGTACATTTCTGCAAACTACAAAACGGAACTATGACAGCTCTAGATAAAGGGTGGATATTATGTAGAAAGCATTCCAATGGCCAAGTACATGGCTACTGGCATAGAAAACAGTTGCAAAAATAAAAAAAAATTACTTTTTTTTTTTTTAGCCGATCCCGGCTGTTTAAGTAAAGGGTAGTGGTGCGCAAATGGGATAAGGTGAAAAATAAAAAAAAAAATCCTAAAATAAGCATTCTAACCAAAATCACTATTTTGCCATTATCCTCAACGGCAGGCAGAATACAATATGGCCAGTGAATAGTGGTTGCTAAGGGGGGAGGATCAGTGTGGGACCTGTAACTATGCATCAGCAGGCAATCCTATGCAAATGAGGGGAATGATACTGAATCCCAGATTTCCCCTGCATGCTATTCAGCACCCAACAGTGTAACAGAAGAAATAGCTTGGTGCAAGCCTAGTAGTTAGCTGATTTCATCGGGGTGTGTCAGGCATACTATATGCGGATTGGAGCCCTGTGGCTCGGGTTTGCTTTTAGCTTAGCAGAGCTAAACAAGGGGGTGTGTCTGAGGCTGCCTAACACTCTTTACATTGCCTAAGCAGGTGTGCGCACCATGCACCGGGTTTTAAAGGAAAAAAAAAAGTAAACCAGAAAATAGCAGCTCTGTGCACATTTGTGCATGTGTTTGTGCAGCGTGCCCCTGGGCTTAAACAGTAAGGCAATGGGAAGGGAAAACAGCAGTAGGAAGGTAATCTAGGAGAACTAGCATAGCTGGCAGGTGAAATGCATCAGAATCAGCTAATTACACAGGCAGCAGGCCAGAAAGCTACTATAAACTATGCAAACACCTTTCCCTCTGTTTTTTTCCCACATACTCTACACTACCGGTGTATACAAGTGGGGAACTTTTAACAAACAAAAACAACAAAATGATAGGAGCTGCAGCAGCTATCAGACATCAACATGTGGAAGAGGCTGAGGGTGGTGAGGATGAGAATGCTGTCGACCATCCCACAGAGAGGAGATGGAGAAGGGTGTACAGACCCAGGGTAACCTACCAGGGGCTACATGGACTGGAGATAGTGGAGTGCTAAAGGGTGGACAGATACCTCCTACAGGAAATTGTTGAGCTGTGCCGGCCATGCCTGACACACAGAACTAACAGAGGGAAACCCATCCCAGTGGATACCAAGGTATGTGTAGGTCTAGGAATACTAGCCACAGGTACCTGCCAAAGGCCAACTGGGGATATCATGGGGATCTCAGAGGCATCAGCATCCAGGGTATTCCACCAGTTCCTGGATGCCATGTCAGCATATGCCGGTGAGCATGGATATTTCCACAACACCCGTGAGGCGTTGGCCAGCAATACGTGTCTCTTCCACCAAATAGCAGAATACCCTGAAGTAGTGAGTGCTATAGACTGCACACACATATGCAGCAAAGCACCACCCAGTGAGCGGGGTAGGGTCTACATCAACCACAAGGGCTTCCCCTCCATCAACTGCCAGGTCATGTGCGATGCCCAGGGCATTATAATGAATGTGTGTGCTGGCTGCCCTGGAAGCTATCATGATTCCCACATCTGGCATCTGAAGCAGCTGTACCAGAGATTTGCCAATGGGAATATCCCTTACGGTCATCTAGTGGGGGATGCTGGTTATGCACTGGAGCCGTGGCTGATGGCACCCATTAGAAATGCACACACACCCGAACAAGAACTCCATAATGAGGCACACACACAGACCAGAATCATAATAGAGTGTGTATTTGGGATGCTCAAGTCATGGTTCCAGTGCCAGGACACATCTGGTGGAGCCTTGCAATACTCACCAGGTACATGTACCCAAATTGTCATTGTATGTGCCATGCTACACAATATGATCCTGCGGAAACAGCTGAAGCAGGAACAGCATGGGGCAGAGTCACACAGCCCCCCACCAATGCCAAGGCCTGCACAGGCACAGAGTGACTCAGAGGAGGAACAACCTGGGCCTGCTCAAGAAGGCAGATAGAAGTATGCCCAGTATGCCCTGGCCTTGGCAAAGAGGCAACGCATAGCACATACACTGACACAGTAGAGACCCAGGGAATGACACCTCTCTCTGAATCGCACACGCAGTAAAAAAGATGCCAAACATGACACTACCTGTGCTCAACCATGTATAGGAAGTGTACTATGTGCATACAACATAAGCAGCCCTCCAGCACCATCCTCAGTACTGGCACACCCACAAGGTAAGTCACTCTCCTTAACAATTGCAGAATGGAGTAGTATGTGTTATTACTTGTATCTATGGTATGGATGTGAGCATGCAAGGGAACTGAGTTGATGAATTGGATGCCAGCAGATAGTAGACACCTATAGTGGCAGCATGAGATCTGTAACACATACTGGTGTCATCACAGTAGCCAGTATTATACATGTTGACAAAACCCACCACAGGAAATGTTTTGGGCCACATGTGTGTCCATATGATGCACACATGCCAGTCAGGGAGGTTCACATACCCACCAACAGTCTCAGCCAGCAGAACAGATGTAGACAAACACAAACAAAGGCTGTGACAAGGCCTCTGAATGATGGCTATGATTAACCTCCCCCCAGACCTACACAGACAGACTACATCAGGTCAGGCAGTGGGATGTTAGATCTGATGGGTAAGAAATCAGAAACTGGTATGTAGGTCAATCAAACCTAAGTCCTGTAGTACACTGATATGCCTCTAGTCAGCAAGATAGGTTAGAATACAGAATGAAATGGAGTACCTGACTTACCAGTACAGTCATAGCAAATGTGTACAAGTGTCAGGTGTGCCCCCCAATACTATGTAAAAATGTAGTAACAGTCAGGTGTGCCCCCCAATCCTATGTAGAAATGTAGAAACAGTCAGGTCTGCCCCTTCATTCTTATGTAGAAATGTAGAAACAGTCAGGTGTGCCCCCCCATCCTATATAGAAATGAAGAAATAGTCAGGTGTGCCCCCCCCAATCATATGTAGGAATGTAGAAACAGTCAGGTGTGCCCCCCCCCCATTCCTATGTAGAAATGTAGAAACAGTCAGGTGTGCTCCCTCCCAATCCTATGTAGAAATGTAGTAACAGTCAGGTGTGCCCCCCCCCTCTAATCTGATGTAGACATGTAGTAACATATATGTGAAGGTATAACAGCAGTGGGGCACAGATGACCTGAGGTGGCCAAGGTAGCAGGATTGTAGCATTTGTATAATATGCAGTTATGCGTGTGTTAGGCAGGTATGAGTTTCATATTGTGTGAGAGTGGTCAGTATGTATGCATGTTGATGTTTGATCTGGTGGCCATTGCCCACTACTGCCAATGGAATGGCCAAGTCCTTACAACTGCTGTGCCAAAGACAATGCTCCCCAGTATAACACATGCTAGCAGTAAGCCATTGTGAATGTATGGCAGTAATATGTGTCGCCATCTGAAAGATGGACATGGCATGACTGCTGGGCTAGATATACAAGCACTACACAGGGAAAAGTACCCCAGGCATACAGCATATAATGTGTAACTGTGAAATGGACACACCCTTGGAACTGCACATACAGGCATGCCTCACATTATCTGGGCTTGTAGTAGGGAATACTGATGTTGTCTGTCTAAACACTTGCAGATCACAAATGTGATATGACTGATGTATTGGGAAACGGCTGATGTCCCTGCACAAGCCAGCATAACTGGAATGCCCCATGCATATCTGTGAGTCAGATGCAAGTAGTGTCCATAGCATACATGCACCCAGCTCACCCAAACACCACCCACAGGTACCTCTCTAGTCTTATCTCTTCTGTTTGGAATGGGTACAGTATGATCCCCACCTGTGTATAGCAATAGCAAAAGAAGGCAGCATGCAGTGCCGGTGTCCCATGCAGGTGTGTATCTAGCTGTAAGCAGCACCCTGCTAGCATCCACACCACCTGTTCAATACTGATAGAAGGTATTGTCATGAACACCTAGCACACATAGCCTGTCACCCCAGGGGAATATACTGTATGGCAGTCTGGGACCGTAGGACTTGACAGAATGTAATGGCCTGCTACAGCTGGCCTCCATCACTACCAAATGGCCTACAGGCCTCTGCCAAAGGCTTACATTTCACCCATACTGCCAATGTATGTTATGTCATAGACACTCAAATAACAACATAACACACTCCACATAAGCCATATGCAAGGCCATGTGGGCAAACCACAGTAACATGTCCACCATGTCCCACTGCATGACCTGTGGACCAACACCAAAACACAGCTGTGATGAGGTGATAATTATAGGGAAAGTATCAGAGAATGTATGCATAATGTATGGAAAAGGATAGAATAATAGAGGGGGTTGGGAGCATGGGCAGCATGGAATGTGCAAAATCCGACACACAGCCTTGTGCACATACTATCCCTGGCTGCAAACACAAAAATGGGAGGCTACAAACCTTCCCGAACACCAAAATAGGGTTAATGTCCTGACTTATGAACCCTGCCTCTGGGTAACCTGTGTGAATCTGTACAGCTGTGAGGTATTTCCACAGCAAGATAAGGCTATACTGTCATGTCGATGGATGTACATGTATGGTATCCTCCACCATCACTGTAATAAAGTGCTGAACTGGATACACAGACCCAGCAGCAAGTGTCTGCAGCTCCCCCTCCAGAATGGCATAACTTTCCATGACTATGTAGGCATTTGACCACAATACTGGGCACAGCTGCATTCACCCTGTGTTCCCCAGGACATCACTGTGAGCAAAAATGTCCACCTGACAGTACTTGAGGACATAAAACTTCACAGTGTATAACAGTACACATGTCTGAATATCTCTGCTAACACCAGTACCATGTAGCAGAAGCAGCACAAACACAATCACCTACAGTGCAAACTATCTATTGCATAGTTTGACCCCATATTGCCAACTGATCTACAGATATCCTGCAAAAAGTTTGCTATCTGTAGGTGTATAACAGAAAGGTCTGCACTGGAGTACAAACTACCTGGAATGGATCCACACATTCAATGCAGAAGGACATACTGGGCATGCTCACACACTTAAACAAATGAAGCCCATGTCTGCCAACAACAGTGGACCATACATATTTGACAGTTGCAGATGTTAGTGCATACACATCTCAGTATGCACCAGTCATATTTTGCACACACATTGAATAGGAATACACACATATATCCAAGGACAACACACTATAATATGCCAAAAGTACACATACATAGATGTGTGGAAGAGAGTGGCAGTGACAAAGAGACTTCCATCATGAGGCCTGTCCCACCCAGCACATGGCCAAATGGCTACAACCATATTATGTGTAAATATCACTCACTGTAGAAATTAGCCAATGGTATCCCTCAGCATTACAGCCTCTGTTGTGCAAGTGCTAGCTGTGCAACATGACTGTATAAGGCAGTAGTCATCTAGCAGTTGTATACACATACCTGCAGAATATAAACATGGGTGTGCCTGAGTGTGGTGTGTCTACCTTAGATGAATGGGTTATAGCCCATGCACACACATTGCCCTCCCCATACCCATACTATGACAAGCCTGTTGATGTCATTCACCTTGGAGTACACCTTTGGGAAAGGAATAGCCCAGTAATCTCTGTGGCACATCCTATAACTGTGCAATGCTATAGTGAGATAAACTAGTTAGGTAGGAATTCTAATCCCAGACAATTGCAACTGTGTGTGTGTGTGTGTGTGTGTGTGTGTGTGTGTGTGTGTGTGTGTGTGTGTGTGTGTGTGTGTGTGTCTCTGTTCATGTAGGGCAAGGCTGCTGATGTCATTCACTTTGAAATACAGCTTTGGGAAAGGAGTAGCCCAGTGATCTCTGTGGCATGTCCTATAACTGTGTAATGCTGTACTGTGATAAACTAGTTAGGTAGGTGTTCTAATCCCAGACATGCCAACTGTGTGTGTCTGTGTCTTTGTAGGGAGCAATGCTTTTTAGGCTAGTCACGCTCACTACAATTCAAATGGCTGCTTTGGCAAGGCTGCTGATGTCATTCACTTTGAAATACACCTATGGGAAAGGAGTAGCCAAGTAATCTCTGTGTCTCCTCCTATGACTGCCTAATGATGTAGTGTGATAAACTAGTTAAGTAGGCGGTCTAATCCCAGACATGGCAACCATGTGTTTGTGTCTCTGTCTGTGTAGAGAGCAATGCTTTTTAGGCTTGTCACACTTACTACAATTCAAATGCCCTACTTTGGCAAGGCTGCTGTCATTCACTTTGAAATACACCTATGAGTCATATAACTGCATAATGCTGTAGTGCGATAAACTAGTTAGGAGTTCTAATCTCAGACATGACAACTGTGTGTGTGTGTGTGTGTGTGTGTGTGTGTGTGTGTGTGTGTGTGTGTGTGTGTGTGTGTGTGTGTGTGTGTGTGTGTGTGTGTGTGTTTCTTTATCTGTGTAGGGAGCAATGGCTTTTAGGCTAGTCACACTCGCTACAATTCAAATGCCCTACTTTGGCAAGCCTGCTGATGTCATTCACTGTGAAATAAACCTTTGCAAAATGAGTAGCCTAGTAAACTCAGTGGTGCATCCTATAACACCGTAACGCTGTAGTGTGATATAGGTTCATAAGGTTCATAGGTTGTTACTAGGCTATCGGCCCTAGGATCTATACAAGCCAAGCCATAACAATTCCCTGGCTATTTCTTCCCACACTATTTACTTCCCTGGACCCCTGTCTAGCAGGGAAACTGATGTGATCTCCGGGGTGAATTTCTTTTCTCCCATCCAGTCATCAAGGTTCCTTTTGAACAGGGCCAAAGAGGTGCTCTACTTGACATGTATGGGCAGTCTGTTCCAGAGTCTGGGGAGTTTCTGGGTCAGGAAGCTATCCCTCCAGCATGTTTTGTTTATTGTCCTGACAGAGTTTAGATCCCTGGAGCGTGTGGCTCTGAGAGATTGGGATTTCTTTAAGTGTAGCATGTCCAGCAGCTCTGGGTTTAACATGGCCTTGTATATTAATCAGAGATTGCCTAGGAGTAGATGATATGCGACAGAGTATAGCTGGAGTTTTTTTAGACGGTCAGCATAAGGCATCTGCTTTAGGCCTGTGATTCTTTTAGTGAGGTATTTCTGTGGCCTTTCCAGTTGTTGCAGATGTCTTGAGAGGTACATACCAAATTGAGCATTGTATTCTATAATGGGTCTAATGAGGGATGAGTACAGTGGGACAATGACCTCCTTTTTTCTGGATGAAAAGCCCTTAGTGATGAGGTGTGCCACATAGAAGGATTTCCTGACTGTTGTGGTGATATGGTTATTGAAGGTGAGACCACTGTCCATCTGTGTCCCTAAGTCTCTTATCACACTTTTGGTGTTTAGTGTACTGCCACCTATGTGGTAATTCATGGGTACATGTTTTTTTCCAAAGGGGATAACTATACATTTCTTGGCATTGAGCTTGAGCCCATGGATCTGGCACCAAGCATATGTTTCTGTAAGGCCCTTTTGTAGAGTATCCACATCATTTGGGGATTCAATAATGGCTCCCAGTTTGCAGTCATCTGCAAACTTTGTTTGCCAGAGTCCCTTAGTATTGGCCTATACTTCAGGGAAGTAGATGTTAAACAAGAGAGGTCCCAGGACTGAATCCTGAGGTACTCCACTTGTCACTTGTCTGGAGCTGGATTTGAAGTCAGCTACTTTTACAGTGTGGGTTCTGTCAGTAAGCCAGTTGGCAACCCATCAAGTGACAAAGGGATTAATGCACAGCTTAGTAAGTTTATCTATGATTTCAGAGTGGGGGATGGTGTCAAAGGCATTGGCGAGGTCCAGGTAGGCTGTGTGGACTGCCTTAACCTTGTCCACGGCTCTGGAGACTGATTCAGAGAAGTCAATCAGGTTTAGGAGACAAGATTGGCCCTTCACAAACCCAAACTGGGTGGGGTCCAGTGTTTTAAGGTTGCCAATGTCTTTGTTTATAAGTTCCATGATAATATATTCCATGGCCTTGGAGATCAGGCTCGTCAGACTGATGGAGCGGTAGTTCCCAGGATCCAAGGTGAGTCCCCCCTTGTGGAGCGGGATAACTGTAGCTGTGCGCGACTCAGTGGGCATGAAGCCTGAGGTGAGGGTATAATTAAACATGACACTTAGTTGAGGTGCCAGTTCATTTTGTAGTTCATGTAGTACACAGCCTGGGATGTCATCTGGTCCCATGGATTCAGTATTCTTAGCTTTGGAAAGGGTGTTTTTTACCTGCGTGGTCATTATTACTGGACTTTGGAAATCTTCCGGTATTGAGATGGGACATTTAGGGGGTGAGAGGGGGGTAAAGTTGGCACTGAATCGATCTGCCAGGATATTGGCAATATTCTTGGGATCAGTATATTTAATGCCATTCTGTTTTAGCTCAGAGCAGATCTGAGCATTGCCATTTATATTCTTGACATAGTTATAGAATGCCTTGTGGTTGTCTTTGGAATCTTTGGCAATTTTATTTTCATAACTAGCTTTGGAGGATTTTATGAGGGATCTCAGCTTCTTACTGAGGGTGGTAAGGAAGTTTTTTGCAACCTGGGATTTTCCTCTTTTCTGCAACAGTTTCTTCCCTTTGTTGTAAAGTTTGTTTATGGCAGGGGACCACAAGATTGGTTTCCTTATTTTGGAGGAGAGCATATTGGCTCTATTTGAGATGGCACAATTCATGCATGAGTGGATGTGCTCGTACAGTGCCTTAGTGTAGGACTCAGCAGTTGAACTTTCAGTTCCTGTCTGCATGGGTGTCATGAAGTTTGTAACTTCTGACTTGAGTAGCATGAAGTTGGCTTTGGAGAAGTTTTTTTATGGAGGTTTCCTTACTGGGGGGTGGGGGTGGGATGTGGATGTTATGGGTGATTAGCTTATGGTCTGACCTGACCAACGAGGGGGTGACCATAGGTGTGGAGCATCAATTTCCCAAGTTGGTAATGACCAGGTCTAGGATATTGGAGCCCCTGGTGGGACTATGGATTAGTTAATCCAGGGCATTGGAATTTATGAATTCTAAGAACCACTGGGCAAAGGTCTTGGTACATGAGTAGTTTTCCCAGTTAATGGCAGGGTAGTTGAAATCACCCAGTATTAGGGTGTTTGGTTGTATATTAATATTTTCCAGTATGTTTAGAAAGGTGTAGTGAGAATCCTGGGGCATGGCGGGGGATCTGTAGCAAGCTACAATTTGGATTACAGTCTTACCTAGTGTTAGTTGCACCTGAAGAATTTCAGATGCATTGTGTTGGGCAACTAACCTGGTGGTGTGAATATCCTTGGTGAATATGGACTCACCTCCACCTTTAGTGTTTCGATCCTGGTTTGGTGGCCAACAAGTGTGGTAATAGTTATAGCCTGGTATTGCTGGGGTGCTCTCTGGAGCCTTGAACCAGGTCTCAGTTACTGCACAGATATCGATGTTCTCCATTTTTAGGAGTGCCTCGAGAGAGTGCATTTTGAGGTTTAGACTTCTAATATTGAGTAGCATTACCTTCAGATTTTGCATGCTTGTACCTGTTAGGGTGGTGGTTTTGTCCTTTGAACTTTGCTAAAAAAGGCACTATAGGGGTGGCAAGAGCCTTAGCCAGTAACCTGAATCCCAGGGACGACAGGTGCCGACCATCTCTGGCAAAGCATCATGGTCTGTCGATCATGTCATCCCAGGGAGACAGATACTGGATCCCTTTTGAATGACACCAGAAGTTTAGCCAATTGTTGAAGTCAGTCATTTTGTCCTTATATTTTGGTATCATTCTGGGAGAAGGCAGGATGCTACTCAGGGCTAGGGTCGTATCTGTCCAGGCCACATAATCTGAGAGCTCTTCCATGTCTCTTTTCATGTAGTCCAGAGAGGTACATCTCAAGTCAGCATTTTGTTAGGGGTTCTATACCCACACATGGCAAGTGTGGATGTTTGTGTGTGTGTTTCTTTGTCTGTGTAGGGAGCAATGCTATTTAGGCTAGTCACATTCACTACAATTAAAATACTCTACTTTGGCAAGCCTGCTGATGTTATTCACTGTGAAATACACCTTTGGGAAAGGTGTAGCCCAGTAATCTCTGTGCTGTGTCATATAATTGCGTAATGCTTTAGGGTAATAAACTAGTTAGGTAGGAGTTATATTCCCAGACATGGCAAGTGTGTGTGTGTGTGTGTGTGTGTGTGTGTGTGTGTGTGTGTGTGTGTGTGTGTGTGTGTGTGTGTGTGTGTCTGCATTTGTCCTGATGCCAATATACCCTTCACCTAGCCTTGTATAGCCTTCTGGCACAGTCAACCACTACGCACTCATGAAGCAATGCATGCATGCATGTCAGCACTGGCACCCTATGTGTGTGTGTATGGGTGTGGTGTATGATGCTTTCAACCACATTCACACTCACTACAACTCCCATTGGCATACTGAAGAATGCTGTCTGATGTCAGACATCTTCATATACCCTTTGCCCATATAACCTCCGGATAACCCCTGTGGTGCATGTGATACCTGCACATTACTGTATTGTGGAAAACTAATTAGTTAGGAAGTGTATTCCTGACCCTGACAAGTGTGTGAATATGTGTGAGTCCCTGAGAGAGTGTGGCTGTATTGACACTGACACTTGTTCATGTGGACAGGCTTGTGTACTACACCTACCGTATCACTACCATATCACTGTTGCAGATGTCACTCACCATCACATATATGTTTGGACAGCTACTTAACATGTAAGCTATGTGGTGCATGCAATAACTGCATAGACGTGATAGCAATACATAGTCAGTCAGGGGTTTGAAACCCTGTACTGGTAGGTGTATGATGCACACATGCTTAGGTTTTACTCTCCCACCCCCTCCCTGACTTACTTTGTCTCTGTCTGTCTCTCACACTCTCTCTCTGGTGTATGTGGAGAACTACACCTGCTTTGCTTAGGCAGCAGCTTGTGTTTTGTAAGTGATGTTCACGTTCAGCTGATGGCCTCTGCATGAATTGCAGCCCTCCTCTAGCTGATTGCATGTGGAATAGCTGTGGTAAAATTCTCATAGCCAACTGCATAGAAACACACTCCAATATCTAGGAAGATCATGTTGGTGCTGGACCTTTTCATTCACTGTGAGCAGGACCTAGATCTGGTGTTTGGCAAACAGCATCACCGATGAATTTGGGATTTAACTCTAACAACATACACTGTGGAAACAGGCCAACACACAGGAGGGGGTGGGGTGTGCCTGGCATGACTACAGAATGTAAGTGCTGCTGTTCTGTATTTGGAGTAATGTAGGTTTAACACGATGTGCGTGGATATGGCTGATCTACATGTTTTAATACCTGTCATGACAGTGCTATGTTTATGAGGAAACCCCCATGTGTACGGTCATCTGCAGACTGGGCAGTGTGTGGAGCGTTTTGTTTCTTGTGTTACTCACAGAACACCTATCTGAGAACTGCAGAAGCATAGTGTGAGGATTGCAGTCAGTACATGGTGACAGCCATGAGAATTACTGACTTCATATCCATCATTGGACATATGTCACAACAAACCTTGGTACGACAGTAAATGTATGAGGTTATCACAGCAACATGCCAATACTGGGGCAGTGTTCATCACTCAAGCCACAGGTCTGTCAACCTTTGTGCATACGTCTTGCAGTAAGAGGTGCATATGTCCTGTACACCATAATTTATTGACAACATACCTGATAAGCCAGTCAGATATAAGAGCGCTAGACATGTTAGGTATAGTAGGGGTTGTTTCTGAGGGCATAGCTTGGCCATTCTGTGGTTGTGTGCACAGTACTGGTGTCTGTGTACCTAGGGTGATTGTTGACAGTATGTGTATTGTACATACGTACCTTGGGCTGTGCACAGACTGGGGAAGATGCCATTGTTGTTGGTCCTGTTCTATCTGATGTGACATGCTGCTCCAGTGAATGGTACCCTATTGGCTCACATGTCTGCAGGGCCAGACATACACAAGTCCCATACCACAGACAGCCATCGGACCACACAGTGCCATGACCCAGTGTATGTAGGGTTAGTGTGCGAGTGGCACATATGAGGATGGTGTTTATCAGACAGTCCATATAGTGTCATATTAAGCATGTGTACCATATGTGGCTGTGGCTGTGTTTACATTGGTTGTGGGTATGCACTTTCACACAGGTTTCTGCTACTCTGTGCTCTGACATGCATGTAGAGCCAGCTATAATCACAGGTACATGTGTAGTCCCCATACATAATGTAGTCTAGTGTTGTGGCAGTCTGCCTATAGTTTCCACAGACTAGTGTAATTACCCAGTGTGCTGATATGTCCAGTTATTTGCAAGACATACTGCTGCCAGGCCACCATAACTGTTGTGTATTCTGACAAAGCAGTGGGATTCTGTACAGATATATGTCACTAACTATTGGGTAGTATATGGCCATCTGACCCCTGCACCACCAGGTATTATGTCAGGACAGACTGGTGTGTGTGCATGCATAAACTGTGTGGGCGTATGTAGTACAGTATTTACATGATGTACCCATGTACATGGCTATTAACATCCAAATTGGGAGGCACGGTCCACATTTCTCACATGAAGGGGATATGTGTACACCTCTGAACTGAACACAGAGTGCCAGACTGTCCACATGTATTGGTTATATCTCTGCTGTGGTCCACAGGATCATTGTTGTGCTAGCAGTGGTAGTGTACTATGAAGTCCTTAGGATGTCTCTCAGTAGCCAATGGCACACATGTTAAAAGCGGATGTGACCTCCCACACACAACATGTCTGTTAAGACAACCCCTATTACAGTAGCAACAGTCTACATATATACCTGCAATACCTACCTGACATCCTCTTGCACTAAGAGGTTGGGATTATTGGGGCTGAGGTAGGACTCCACTCCATGTTCTGGACATGTGGTGAACATATATGTATATATATTTATCCATATATTTATATTGATATATACACATATACATATCGACATACATAGATGGAAATATATATATGTACATATATATACATATAAACACTCAAATATATACATATACACAGCAGTATATATGTCTACACATATACAGATATAGATACATATGTACATATACTTATGGATATCTACATATATATTGGCGGCAATAGGTATATCAGAATAGATATGTATACACATAGTTATAGATATCTGCATATATAACTGCATAAATAGGCATATCTGTACACATAGGATGTGCCTACACACACACACACACACACACACATATATATATATATATATATATATATATATATATATAGATATATATATGTATATATATATATATATATATATATATATATATATATACATACACACATATATATATATATATATATATATATATATATATATATATATATATATATATATATATATATACAAAGAGATCTACACATGGCCATATATATGATGCACTATACAGATGTGTATACAGACATATGCATGAATATACATGTGTATGCACATGTAGACATATATCAACATATGTATATGTATATATCCATATTCCTGTCATGTGTAAACATCATGGTTGTGTATAACTTCCCAGATGTATCTCACCGTATGTATCTGATATGTGTACATTATGATATAACAACATATGTGATGCAACAGTCATATTAATAACAAGTACTTCACAATTGTGGAAATAAAGACAATTGTTCAATACTAATCAATATGTGTATTGATAGATATATTGGAAAAACAACGTCTGTTTTCACAGTGGTCATGGTGCAGCAGTTAAGTGTTGTGACTATAATGTACAGGGTCCTGCGTTCAAGACCTGCAAAGGCTGTTCATTTTGTTGCTGGGCAGAAAAACGGCTGTCAGATACAGAGTGGTTAAGGCAGTTTTGAGCAGCTTTCCGTGTAGGCTTCACTTACGAGTGTGCAAATCAGCTTAGCTGTTATATTGGAGCAATGTTGAAACTTGCTAAGCATGGCTTAGACCTGGTAAACAGTTCTCACCACCCAGTCTGTTAACCTACTAGGGTAATGACATCTGTAATAAGTGTATGTAATGCCATGTACAATACATGTGCCTATGTGCTGTCATTACACTAGCAAGGGGTGTGAGTGTTATGTCTGGAACATACAGGTATATGAGGACTGTACAACACTTATATCCATGTGAATGTGTTACCTACAGGGGTAGTAGCCCAGGGTACATGCTGTCACACTGGCATGTAGTGTATCATGGCAGTACTACTGTTGACAGTGCTTTCCCAGGCAAGAGTAGAGTGCTAAATGTAGTACTGACAAGAGGCACACCTGCAGACATAGCTTGTCTCTGAGGCCTCCCTGTTGCATCCCTGGTGTGTGAGCTGTGTCACAGTATATATCCCCTACTGGATAATGATCCGACATGTTGAATGCAACTGTAAACTACCGTCTGTACAGCACATGTTAGTGAGAGCTTCCAACATGTCGTTATGGCATACATACTGTTGTCAAATGTCTATCTGTGAAAACATTCATCCTGCTGCATAGCTACTTGCCAAGCTGATGACTGTCAGTCCTTGTACAGATGTGCAGATGGCAGGTTTCCAGCTGGGATATGTACAGGCAACCTATGCTTGATTGACACTGACTTGTCTGCCCAGCTGTGTAAGAACTGGTACCTTGTACACACCACATGTCATGGGTACCTCCACTACACTACCACAGTCAACAGAACATCCTTGGGTACAGGTTTCCATCACAGACACTAACCATGTGTTGTAATACATGTTGCATACATGTCAACTTGAGCACCTCAGTGGCCATGTGCAGGAGACACCCAGAAGATTGGCTGATGCATGTCACTCTCACCCTGAGGGTCATGACAGTGGTGTCTGTTGATAGATTGCCTGCTTCCACATGGCAGGTGGCAGGATACCACTGAACACACATCCCCTACACAACCCATGTCTCCGTGGACAATAGCTAGGTACACAGCTATGACCACCTGCAGTGATGCAGTCCAGTACTGACATGTGTATGTGTGCATTACTGAGGATAGCAGTGTCTGTGTGTTAGTACTCCTGCACTTGGAAATTCCATGAGGGCCTTCACAACCACCGCAACACCCATTGCCATAGTCAGTTGTGGCTGCCGCTGTATGGGGCATTACATGTACCCTGTTACACTCCTCTCCCTACCATCTACATGAGCATTGCAGTACCAGCACAGCAGTGCTGTACAAATGGGTCAATAGGCATGGGATACCCACTGAGTTCTGGCAAGTGTGTGTATGTGTGCATGCCCATATATCTGTAGACAGCATTTCGAGGCCACATACACCTATTACAATACCCATTGCAACACAGTAGTACAGATAGTGTTGTTGCTGCCCATAGGTGAGGCATGACAATGCAACACCCTACTATGCCTGTGGCATGTGCATTAGATGCGTATCCCTGTAGTACCACTGTTGGGATATACAATGGGTTGTATCACAGTCATGGGCAATGTGTGATTGTGGGTATGTCAGAGTGCCATCATGGGTTTCAGGGAGCACCATATCCACTAGGGATGGGGTTGCTGTGTGCACTGTTGTTATACCAAGGTACACCTGGTATATGTCCCATGTACCATGTTATGGTGACAACTGTCACCATCAAATATATAGGTAACTGATATCACAGTCCAACCCAGTTATGCATGTGCTGTGTGCAGCTTACCTGTAACACATTGAATACATGGCCAAGTTAGTTAGCAACAACAGGCCCAGGTCTCTCAGATGTGTGTCTGCCTGTTATGTGTCTGTTAATGTGTACATAATAGTATGTGCCACTATGTATTGTCCATATACAACCATTACATCCCCATTAGCATACTATAAATGTCTGGAGATGTTCTGCATTTAACATGTAACCTGGAACACACCTCACCCTAAATGCTGTGTGGTGAGTGCAGTGAAAGCCACACTCTTCAGTAACACTACATACCTAGGTAGGGGTCTAGTCCCAGTGTTGCCAAGTAAGAGTGAGTGTGTATGTGAAAGGGGCTACATCAGGGTGCAGATTATACACATCCCAGTGGGTCACCTGTCCATGTGGCACAGGCAATAACTGTTATACAAACCTGTGACATTTGTTCAACTCTACCCCAAATATGTCACAGCCATGGTGTCACCACAGTGCCATACCCCTTGTAGAATATGACTGCAGACCATCCTCCTAATGACACATATACACCTACAACACAAATGTATAACATTATGGAGACCACACTCAACCAGTGTTACTAACAGCTATAATGTATCATTGCTGGACGGCTACACTACCTGACATGTATGCATTAAACTTTACTCCTAACAACATGTTACACTGCAGTACTTTGGTACATTGTAGTACAGTCACTGTGTGCATCAGAACCACATTAGCCTGTCCCTACATCGATGTTATGGATGACAGGGATGTGGTACAGGTATCATATGCACATGGTGTGTTGTTGGTTTGCCAGAGGCCAAGGGCGCCCCATACATTTGACACCATGTGTGTTGATGAAGGGTGTAATGAGTGGAACTGGATGTGGTGATGTGGTGTGTTTGTGTAGGTATGGGGTTGCCCTAGGTGTCTTCGTATAGTGTGTGGGTAAGCATGCACACAGTTCTGCCATGTGGCTGCCCTATACAGGTGTTTATGGACAGCTGTTGTCTGCTAGAACCAGGTACCCCCTGGGACTGGACAGGACCATGTGTTCATGTCCTGCTGGGGTATGGTGTGGTCAGCACCCCCCCCCCCACAGTTCTGGGGCTGTAACTGCCACAACAGGAGCACCCTGGCATCCTAGCATGTCCACATTGACCACCAGCTGTTGGTGTTGCTGGCTTAATCTACATGGCTGTTGCTGCACTCCCACCACATGTTCAAGCACGGACAAACCACAGTCGATGAGGCCCATCATCTCACCAAACCGTCTATCCATGAGCTTGGTATAAGCTCGGAAGGCACCAGACAGTTCATCAAAGTTGTCCCTTGCAGATGTGAGAGTAGTCCTATGTAGCATCAGGCCCAGCCTGGTGTACAGTTCCATACATTCATGAACACAAAACAAATCGCCCAAAGGGTGAATAAACTAGTAAAAAACACACGTCGAAAAACACGAGCCAAAGCACACTTCCAGTGGGTTTTATTGTAGCTCCACGAACTTAGCACTTTCACCATCCAGTAATGGCATCATCAGAGTTGATGATGATGCCATTAGTGGATGGTGAAAGCGCTAAGTTCGTGGAGCTACAATAAAACTCACTGGAAGTGTGCTTTGGCTAGTGTTTTTCAACTTGTGTTTTTTACAGTTCCATACATGCCTGCGCCGCCATGACTGCCTGAAACATGTGTACGGTGGTACCAGTTGTGGCACATCTGCCAGGGGCATGATGACCAGCGGCCCTAACACGAGAATCCTGGGACATCTGCCTAGGTGGTGCCCTGCTGGACATCTGGCTATGTCTGCTGTGACCAGACACAGTAGGCATAGATACCACACTATCCTGTGCACTGCCACCAACTGCCAGTTGTCCCTCTGCTATGGCCCCTAGTGATGGGGTATGTATAGGAACTGAAACTGTGTGTGGGGTTGAGGTGGCTAAAAGGGGGATGTCAAATGATGGCACTGTTTCAGTCCCTGACAACCCCACCTGTGCCTCAACAGTACTATCATCATCTTTGGTGTCTGTATGGACACCACCATCAGATTGCATGAAGGAGGGACCCTGACCCATCTCGCCACCTGTGAGGAAAGACAGGAAGCACACTTTAAAACCTGTACAGCATTGCCTACCAGTACACATACACACACACACACACACACACACACACACACACACACACACACACACACACACACACCACCTTAATACCTACCTGTCCATGACTTTACAGACAGTTCCACATTTATTCCCATGCGTTCTACATCCTCCATCACACTTGGTAACATACATTCATTAATACCACTAAATAACGTATCATTCCTCTAATTGCCTAGACAAGTGATCACAACGCAAGACATGTTGCTCCATTACCTCCTTGACCTGAGTGGAGTGGTTTTACATGGCCTCACTGCTGTCATTCAGTGTACACCCTGTGTATGTTCAGACATCGTGAGCATGACTCCTATATGTGAGGGTCTACTATGTTCACTCCATAATTTCACACACTGGGGTGTCATGTGTAAGTATTGCACAATACATTCCAGATATGCTGCTCAATCAACCTATCATGGAACAACTGTAATATATGTATACACTCTCTGGTGTTGTCTAGTAATTCCCCAATGCATCTGTAGTGCTGCATACGTGGGTTGTCGGTCACCTCTCTGCAGAATGGGATATTAAGGGTATACCAGGTGTCAACCTTCCCTCCCAATGCATGTTCCATGCTACAGACCTTCTTATACTATCAGCTGTCCTGTGATTACATACATGACAAGTATTCCTGGGGTGTCATATGTCAATCTATGTCCTTGTACTGCACGATCACAAAGGGAAGTACTGCTGTATGAACAACCCCACAATCACACATGTGCATACATGGACACCCACATAAACACACACACACATGCATACACGCATCCTACATGCATCAACCTCCCTCCACTTTACCAGAGTGATCCTACAGACACACACACACACACACACACACACACACACACACACACACACACACACACACACACACACACACACACACACACAGGTGAGTTTGCACAAAGATAGTACAGTCATCCTATTACCCATCTGTCAACATGCATAACATATGGTACACAACAGCATGCAGTGCAGCTATAGTCAATCCATGCTATTAACAGTTTAGATGTGTGTGATGCACATGCTGTGTTAGTAGGTGATGCCCCTTCCCCTGGATAACACTGCACCCATGTACACAGTATTTCTGTGCACCTGTTCTGCACCCTGCCATGTACTGTGCACCAAACCTCACAGGTGTACAACCCATTGCTGAATGTATAGTAATGTGTCAGTTATGTCAGCTCTAATGCTCACAGCCCCTATGTTTTTCAGCAACACATACCTAGGATGATATGTGGACAGATGTCATTTGTGAATGCCTGATGTTTGGTTTACAGGTCTTAACATCAGTGGGCCATGTATGACCAATCCAGTAGTATTACACTGCCAACCGTCAGACCATACAGTGGCTATGGTGAGTGTACACACCCTTATTGATATGATGCACCCTTCCTTGATCCACCATGGGACCACATCACCGCATATATTAACAGTACATGAGCCTGATATGTGACATATGTCCTGTATTTTCAAATGCAGTGTCTAGGGAATGTGTTAGGTGTGCAGATGCTGACCACGATGCTTACACTCCGTGTGTGCATTTGTGTGTAAACCCTTATTATGATGTTTTTTTGCACCTATTGTTATGTGTACTACAGCAGTCACTACTCCTGGCAGGGGTATACTAGCATGGGCCATCTGCATTTGCTAGTGTATGTTCAGTCTGCCCTACACATGTCCCCAAATCTGCATGATTGCAAGGTCTACTCATGTGCACATCCCTTGGTGTTCACAAACTGCCATCACTGTTGGTGTGGGGGTAGGGTTACATCTGCCACAGTCCCTGAACCTGACTGTGTGCAGATACAGCCATTCTTAGCATCCTTAGGATCCCTGCTGCAGTACACTGGTGTGTCATGCTGACACCCCCTCCCCACTTTCAGCCTTTTTCAGATGCTTGACAAGTAAGGCCTACACATGTGTGTCAGTTTGCAGTGTCCCATACACTGAACACCACTTGTTACAGCCTAGTCCCAGCTAATAATGTGGGCCAAAGTAATATGTTATGCCATAGTGCAAATCTGTAACAGTTGCCATTGTAGTACTGGTGTATACACTAACACACTGTATACGGGTGATGTTTCACACATGTTCCTACTGTAGGCCATGTCTCCCACCATTATGTTAATCCCTGTGGACACATTCCACAATGACAGGAAGTTAGTTATCTTGCAGGTGTCTGACATAACCTTCCAATACCCCATTATGGTCACCACTGTGATACCATGCATTTAACAGCAACAATATGTGCACATGTATAGCATGCATTTTGGGTAGGTGTGTTAGATGTGTGCATGGAATATACCATAGCCATTACTTGCCCGGTGTATTGGCAAGCATCAACATAAACCATACTCACCAGCTACAGGCTGCTGCCTTGGTGGTATACTGGAGGGACCTACATAAGAGGGTGAGAGATGCAAAGTCAGAGGCCACACCTGTAGCATTGCAAAAGGGTGGGTGCAGCATTGCAGTACATCATCAGTACATGTCCACAATACTACCATGTATGCACATTCATTTATTACTACTATGTGGCAACAAATAATATATATATGACATGTCAGATATGCATGATCTACCTGTACAGATGCGGATGGATACGCAACAGTGGTCTACTGATGTGCCCTTTGGCCTTACCTGCATGCTCCTCAGCCGGTGTGTGGGTAGCACCCACCTCCACAATGGTGTCTGGCAGTTGCTGGCTGTGCAGACAGGCAGATGCCACAAGGTGATCCCCCTGGACTGCAGCAGCACGCTGACAAGCATTAAGAAGCAGGTCAGAACAACAATGCTGGACCTGCTCATAATTGCTGTTGTGCAGTCCGACATCATTGACCCTGTGGACTAGGTCGTTTCACAGGGCAGTCCACTCCTGCTGCTTATGGGTGGCCTGGCCAAACAGGATATGATAGTGCTGGATGTTCAGTACTATGCAATTTCAGCAGCTGAATAAGCAGGGAGCCATCCATGTGACATCTTGCCTGAAAGACACAAAGGAGGAAACAGGTATGAGCAACTCAAATGGCAAGGTTACCACAGTTCCTAATACACATCTCTGTCAACCCCCCACCATATCAGTCACAACAAATTGTACACACAACTCAATAGGTATGGCTATAGCTTACCTACCAGTGGGACAGATATTGAATTGTACCACACTTTGTGTTATGTGTTTGTAGCCATATTCCCTGTGTGGACACTGTCATTGCTGACCTGTTATGGACTATTCACCTGCATGCCATTATCAGGACCACTTTGGTTCCATATATGCCTGTGGTATGCTTGCTATGTGATTGCTGCACATCTGACATTCTGTGCTATTGGGGATATCTATGCATGCTGTAGGGCATGTTATGGGATTGTGTAGACTATTACTACCCACATATGTTCTATAACAGTGACACAATAGCATGTTTAGGGAATACTTGCCAGCAGAACCACCTCTCCAAACTCATCTGCCTATGTTACCAGGCAACATCACATGTACTGGTCCAGCATTTCCTTCAGGTGGAATCACATCAGAGGATATTGTCCCCCCAGGGGGGCACATACAGACATGATCCTGTCCCATGAGGTCAGGTCCTGGGTCTCTTCCATAACGGGCTCTACAGACACATGTGGGATGTGCTACATCACCTTGAGGCACCCAGTACACATTCACAGGGTTCACATGCACCTCCTGCTCAGCCTCCAGGCCAGGCACCATTGGGACATGGACTGCTGTTGTGAGTAGCAGTGGGTGGGAGGCTTGCTCTCATTGTGTCAATATTGGGGCCCATTTGGTTTCCACATCGCAGACCATACACACCATCCAGGGTGTTTACCCACTACATGTGTCATATACCACCCCTGCAGGCTGTCCTCTATGTCTACCAACCCAGACCCCCTCCACAACTATACCTGCCATAATTCCCCATATTACCATTCCCTACTTCACAGAAAAGGGCAATGTGGTCCCAACAAGGGGTTCACATGTGACATACCCATACATGTTGCACACACTGACAGCTTTATATATCTGTGTGTATTGCTATGTAAGCTGTTCCCTCACACATAGCATGCAGCACTGTGGTGGTAATATAGGGGATATGTATTTACATACATATATGTGTGTGTGTGTGTGTGTGTGTGTGTGTGTGTGTGTGTGGTTGTATATATGTAGACATGTGCATATATATATATATATATATATATATATATATATATATATATATATATATATATATTCATGTGTAGATATATATGATGTTGTATATATGTGTTTATATATATGTCTACATATGGGTATCTGTATATCTGTTGACGTACATGTGTGTATGTATATATATATATATATATATAAATATATATATATATATATATATATATATATATATATATATATATATATATATATATATATTTTATTTATTTATTTATTTTATTTTACATTTGTTAACCGGGAAAGTCCGACTGGACTAGGTCCATTTTCAGCGGAGGCCCGGGGAGAAAAGCTCCAACATCAAGTTATACAAATACAGTACATCCAGCATAATACACAAAACAGGTTACATCATGTATGTTGAGCATAGTAATATAACAAGAATTAATAAAAACACTCCAGGTAAAAGATATAGAACATGGGTAAAAAGACAATGTCAGTCATACTTTGGTAAGAAAAGAAAATACACATATACATACCTATATATTGGGGTACATTCAGACATCATGTCCACAATCTCAAAACTTCTTCCTGCACAGCTACACTGTTCTGCCTTGCTACAATACAGACAGGTGCCATGTATGGACATAGCCTAAAATTAGGGTAGGGAATATGTAGGGCCAGATTGTAGGTAACCCTATTACACACCTATGGCATTTCAGTATTCTACAATACAGGTTAAACTGAGTGTCCTGCAAGTGGTGAGCTATGGAACACACGTGTCCATCATTATGGCATTACTTCCACCACCAGCTACTGGCCACAGTAATATACATCCCTTCCATTACACAACATACACTATATTGGCATACATATTGACAGTCGGTGCTGCTCTACACAGTTGACAGGTATGGCCCACAACTCAAAGGGACAAACTCTAAAGTCCATAGCAGTTGTTCAGCTGAAGATCATTAAAACAGCAACACCCGTTGGCACACGTATATCATTCGACATCATCTACTCCAGTATTATTGACCAGGAACTACAGTCAATTACTTGCATATATTCTTCACATACCTGTTGTGGGGATGAGGCCTGTTGTGGATAGTATCCTTGTAGTAGGTAGATTTTTTTTCACTCTGTGCCCTGCTTCCTTTGTTGTATTTTCTGGTGTTGTTACTGTTCAGGAGCTGTTGTTTGTCTATGGTTACTTTTTTCTTTCACTTTATTTCCCCTGCATCTGCATCTCTCTCTCTCGCTCTCTCTCACTCTCTGTATCTAGTAAATGGATTGAGCTGCCTGGAATAGATTGCAGCATGGCTTTTGTGGGTGATGCACATGATCAGGTGATGGCCTCTGCACCAGTCAGTGTCCTCCACTTGCTACCTGCATTCAGCCAGCTGTGTAGTACTTACAATTACCACTGTCATGGCAACCCAGTACTATAAATCCCTACATCATATGGGCATGGTCCCTTTACCTTTCCTGTATGGTGGACATCCTTCCTGTGTGTGGCAGCAGTGTTACAGACAACAGGTAGCAGTACTTCTTATAAGAGGACTTGCACACTCAGGCCAGTTACTTATTTGTATGAGGTTCCAGAACTACAAAACAGAGAGTGTGAGTACTGTTGTTGTATGCATTGTATAGCACCAGTGTTACAGGGTTTGTGTGTACACTATTTTAACATGGACTGCAGTCTGAATAGCTCTCAACTGTGTGCCTATCCATTTGATGGCCATAGGTGTGCATGTTATGTTTTGCCTGTCCACCACATAGGTCTTCTTTCAGATATATCACTGGCTGTGTGTGTTGAGTGCTATCAGTACATGGCTACATCCATTTGTGTTTCTGACTTCATATTCCTGACTAAGGGCATGTTGCAGTCTATAATGTAACACCAGTGACTTGCTTAGTGTATCACAACACTATTTCACATATGGGCCTGTGTTCCAGCCTCTGTCCTCCATCTACATACCAGGCTTCATCCATATGACATGCTGTCAGGGGTTGTTATGTAGTGGCCTGTGAGTATGTCATGCTGCCATTCCTGCCATCATTCCACTGCTGTCGTGGCCCCCACACATACTGTGGGGTAGAGTCCATATATGTGTGGGCTTCATCTGCACAATACATGTGCGCCCTTATGCAGTCCAAAGGCCAGTGTATGTAACAATGGGGGATGCACCATAACTAACCTAGCCTGCTACAACATGTGAGGGTATCAGGGGTAAGCTGGCTTAAGGCATCTGGATGTACATTACCGTACAATTCACCTTGGGTAAATGCAGGCCTACTGCTTCCTGCCATATAGACAGTTCTGTTTGTCAGTGTGATTGTGATGGTTTCAGTTATGCCTTTTTATGTAACAGATACATCCCATGGTGTCACCTGAGGTATTTACCCCCTAGGGAGTGAAGATAGAGGCTGCTGGACTATACATCTGCATTACTTACTGTTGATTGATTGTTATCTTGTGGCCCAGTCTCTCTTTACTGTTGTACTACTTGAAGGCCTTGTTCTGAAAAGCAACATATGTAATCCTTTCCAGAATACTGTATTAATTTATCTGTTTAACAGTTGCATTAGTCTGTTTATATGCATTTCAGAGTCTAAACAGCTATATGACATGGCATATACAATGGTAATAGTACACAAATAAAGCTTTCCCATGTATGCAAACCTGCGTGTGGTGTTATAACCTTTGACTTCTCTGTGGGTATATGTTGCAGGCAACAATTGTCATTTGTATGGGTGGCTCATACAGTGTCCATTTGGTAATGTGGCTGCTGTAGGCATAGTAGCTGTTCCATATTGTGTGCACCCTATACATATGTATCTACCTATACACATCTCTGTGTTTGCATGTGTAGTTACATATATATATATATATATATATATATATATATATATATATATATATATATGTATATATGTAGCTGCATATATGTGCCTGTATATATATCTTAGGAATGTTGATTGCTTCCATATTGTACATTCCCTATGGTAGCCAGACTGTACTGCATGATATGTTACTGATACCAGCTTGACATCATGCAGTTGGGATGGAGTACTGTTAACATCTTGCGCCCATGTTGTGTCAGGTCCTGGGTATGGGATTTGCAACAGCTGGTATTGTATTGCAGTGCAAACGTGTTTGGCTGTGTGGGGGGTATCTATATGTATAAGACGTATGTTTCTTGGGCCCCCTCACCCCCATTAATGGCGCATGTAGTCATACATGGTTTTGTTATGTTCTCCTTTATATCTATAGACATATGTCTGTATATACATATATAGATATATATGCTTATATATATATATATATATATATATATATATATATATATATATATATATATACAGAGAGAGAGAGAGAGAGACATATATTTGTAGACATATATCTCTAGATGTGTATATATATATATATATATATATATATATATATATATAGTATATATATATATATATATATATATATATATATATATATATATATATACATATATATATATGTGTGTGTGTGTGTGTGTGTGTGTGTGTGTATATATTTATATGTGTATATTTATATATCTATATATATATATATATACATATATATATATATATGTGTGTACACACACACATATATATATATATATATATATATACATATATATATATATATATATATATATATATATATATATATATATATATATATATAGCTATATCTACATATATAGATATGTATACATCTATTTAGATATAAATATGTATACACACACACACACACACACACACACACACACACACACACACACACACACTCTTACATTTACATATGTAAATACATTTCCTGTACTGTTGAATGATTGTGCTAGATGATATGTTTGTGAAAACATCAGGATTATGTATATCTGACATGGCTTAATGGTAAATCACTTTGGCTATGATGTGCAGGGTTTGAGGCTTGCAGAGGCTGTTTTTTTTTTTGCTGCTGGGCAGAACAAGGGCCATTAGATACAGATGATTAAGGATTTTAAGCAGTTGTAGCGGGTTTGCATGGGTTTGGGCGAAGGTAAGCACTGCTAACTTCCGGTTACAGTTTTTTATACTGATTTAGTTTCTAAATGGCTTAACCTGTGTAGCCATTGTTTACTGCTGCACAAACAGGCTTAAAACTGTTTACTGCTGCTTAAAAGTGCTTACTCCCACTTACTCCCATGCTAATTTCTTTAAAAGAAAAGAAAAAAGGGTTGATAGGAAAGTGGCGAGAAATGGGCACAAAGAGGGAAAGACAGCAGGGAAAATAGCTAGGGATATGCAGGAAGGGTATAGGGAAGGTCCATAGCTGACAATTTCTTCTAGAGCAGCAGCTGTACATATGCACTGAATTTGGAGGTAGATTTGGACACTCAAACCCTAAGAGAGGGGTGAGGACAAGAATAATATGTTATAAAGCCAGTTAGAACAGATTACATGTGTCCAGTAGACACGTGTGCAAAATGGACAGCTATGTATGGGGTGAGATTTTTTCTTGGGAACCGATTGCCCTTTTTTTCAGATGAGAGTGGGATGTAGGGGGGGGGGTATTAGGTATATTTTGGGAGGTAGGTTGGGTAGGTTAACAGACAAGACAAACACGACACATACAGGGGCAGTATATGACACATGTAGGGCATAAAAATTTTGATGGGGAGGGGTGTTAGGAAATCGGAAGCCCGTGAGCCCCCTAGTGGAAAGAGTGGGACTGAGGTCTCCACCCATGGGCACTCACCACTGCACCTTCACAGCCCCAAAGGTGGCTGTACTGGGGGCTGAGTTAGAGAGCCAGGCCAACCCTCTAGTCATAACATGCAGCCCTCAAGCTGGCATACCAGATCTCCAAACCCCAGGTTGAGCTCGCTACACACAATGATCTGGACCTGGTGACAGGTGAGAGGTTCCCATCTGCGTCCGCTCCCGGGGGGTGAGTTCCATCCCCTGAGGTGCTTCCACCCAAAGGTGGTGCACGACCATCAGATGAACAGGACCTGGGTTGGGCCCCAGAAGTACTGCTGCTCGGTGCCAGAGCCAGCTGAGGTGGGACAGGTGGGTCTGCTGGGACACACATTCCCATGGTATGGTGTTTATGTTTTATCAAAATATGTGGGTTAGTAATAGTCAACACATTCCATGGTTAGGTATAACAGCATGCGTAGATATTTCCATTTACCCAGACACCAGATATTGAACAGTTGCATTGCAAACAGAATACATGCATATATGGGACTACAGTGGTAATTACAACAGCATGCAGGTACATTATGGCACCATGCCACCAATGTTGGAGTATTTCAACATAGCACATGCATAGAAACAGCTTTAAATAATTATCAAACAATAGGACATATATCCCAGCATTACAGCTAAGTCACATATAACAGTTGAGTTGAGTATTATTTTATTGTTGCAGATATAGTGGGGGGATGTCAGTTAACAACTAGTATATTCCTGTAGTTCGTAGTTCGCATTACTTTCCTAGACAGTGCTGTTATCTGTACCTTACAAGTATTAGTACACTACCCTATTGCCTTACTTTGGACAGTGGTATGGCTGTCAACAAATATATATATATATATATATATATATATATATATATATATATATATATATATATGAACTGGTTTTACCTGTAGTATACACCTCTTAACTGGTATACCTGTGGAGGAATTGTTTGTTAACACTAACTGTTCATAGGTTCATAGGTAGGTACTAGGCTATTGGCCCTAGGGCCTATATAAGCCTAGCCAAAAAATGTACCCTGGCTTTTGCCACCCAAGAAAATTATTTTCCTGTGCCCCTGTCGAGCAGAGCCACAGAAGTGATCCCTGGGGTGAATTTCCCATTTCCCATCCAATCATCAAGATTTTTCTTGAAGAGTGCTAATGAGGAGCTCTGTTTGACATAGATAGGTAGTCTGTTCCAGAGTATGGGAAGTCTCTGGGACAGGAATCTATCCCTCCAGCATGTTCTGTTTATTGTGGTGACAATGTTTAGGTCCCTAGAGCGTGTAGCTCGGAGGGATTGGGATTTCTTTAAGTGGAGCATGTCCAACAGATCTGGGTTTGACATAGCTTTGTATGTTAGGCAGAGATCGCCCCTGAGTAGGCAATATGTGATGGAGTAAAGCTGTAGTTTTTTGAGACGGTCTGCGTAGGGCATCTGTTTGAGGCCAGTAAACCTCTTTGTGAGGTATTTCTGTGGTCTTTCCAGTTGTTGTAGATGTCTTGTGAGGTACATACCAAAAGGGGCGTTGTACTCTATAATGGGTCTAATGAGTGATGAGTAGAGGGGAACAATGAACTCTTTTTTTCTGGATGATAATCCTTTTGTGATGAGGTGAGCCACATAGAAGGATTTCCTGACCACTGCGGCGATGTGATTATCAAAGGAGAGACTACTGTCCACCTGTGTCTCAAGGTCTCCTATCACATTTTCGGCATTAAGTAGATTACCAGCTATGTGGCAGTTCATGGGTACAAAGTTTTTACCAAAGGGGATGACAATACACTTTTTGGCATTGAGCTTCAGCCCATGGCTTTGACACCAGGTATCTGTCTCAGTGAGGCCCTTTTGTAGTTTGTCCACATCATTAGGAGTTTCTATTATGGCTCCTAGTTTGCAGTCATCTGCAAACTTTGTTAGCCAAAGACCTTCTGTGTTAGCTTGCATTTCAGAGAAGTAGATACCAAACAGGAGAGGACCCAGGACTGAACCCTGTGGTACTCCGCTTGTCACTGGTCTGAAGTCGGATTTGGAATCCACTACTTTCACAGTGTGGGTTCTGTCTGTGAGCCAGTTGGCAACCCATCTTGTGACATAGGGATTTATGCCTAGTTTAGTGAGCTTATCTATAATTCCAGAGTGGGGGATGGTGTTGAAAGCCTGGGCGAGATCTAGATAAGCTGTGTGAACCATTTTACCCTCATCTATGGCTTTGGTGACTGCTTCAAAGAAGGTTTAGGAGACATGATCTGCCTTTTACAAATCCAAACTGGGTAGGGTCCAGAGTTTGGAGATTACCAATGTCTTTGTTTATGAGCTCCATGATGATATGTTCCATGGCCTTGCAGACCAGGCTCATCAGGATAATGGGGTGGTAGTTCCCGGGGTCCGTCGTGGCTCCCCCTTTGTGGAGTTGGATAACCATCGTGGTGCGCCATTCAGTGGGTACAAAGCCTGAGGTGAGGCTATGACTGAACATGGTACTTAGGTAGGGTGCCAGTTCATTCTGTAGTTCGTGTAGAACGCAGCCTGGTATATTGTCAGGTCCCATGGATGCTGTGTTCTTGGCTTTGGAGAGTGTGTTTTTTACCTGTGCAGCTGTGATTATAGGAACTTTGCATTCTTCCGGTATAGAGATGGGCCCTCTAGGAGGTGAGAGGGGGGGTTAAGTTAGCACTGAACCTATCTGCTAGGATGTTGGCAATATCAGTTGGTTCTGTATATTTAGAGCCATTGTGCTGTAACTCAGAGCAGATCTGAGTGTTCCAACTGAGATTCTTGACATAGCTATAGAATGCTTTGTGGTTGTCTTTAGAGTCAGTGGCAATTTTGTTTTCATAACTAGCTTTGAAGGATTTTATGAGGGATCTCAGCTTCTTACTGAGGTTCACCAGGGAGTTCCTCCAGTCATGGGATTTTACTCTTTTTTGCAACAGTTTCTTTCTTTTGTTGTAGAGTTTGTTTATGGCAGAGGACCACCAGATTAGCTTCCCTTTTTTGGAAGATAACATATTGGTTCTATTAGGGATAGCATGATCCATGCACTCGTGTAAGTGCTTATAAAGTGCATTTGTGTAGGATTCAGCAGTCATACCTCTATTGTCCGTCTGTATGGGTGTCATGAAGTTTGCCACTTCTGTCTTAAGAAGTGTGAAGTTGGCTTTGGAGAAGTTTTTATGATGGTTTCCCTAATTGGGGGTGGGGGTGGGATGTGGATGTCTAGGATGATTAGCTTGTGGTCGGATCTGACCAATGAGGAATTGGCCTCTGGTGTGGAACACCGGTTTCCCATGTTGGTAATGACCAGGTCTAGGATATTGCTGCCCCTGGTGGGGATGTGAATAAGTTGATCCAAGGCATTGGAATTTATGAATTCTAGAAAACGTTGAGCAAAAGAGTTGGTACATGAGTAGTTTTCCCAGTTAATGGTGGGGTAGTTGAAATCGCCCATTATTAGGGTGTTGGGTTGTACCCTAATACTTTCCAGTGTATCAAGAAATGAGGAGTGGGAATCCTAGGGCATGGGGGAGGGGTTGTTGCAAGCTACAATCTGGATTGCGGTCTTACCCAGAGTTAGTTGCAATTGGATAATCTCGGATGCATTATGCTGTGCAACTAGCCTGGAGGTGTGGATATCCTTAATGAATATGGACACGCCTCCACCTTTAGTGCTTTGTTCTGGGTTAGGTGGTCGAAAGGTGTGGTATGAATTGTAGCCTGGTAATGCAGGGGTGCTCTCTGGAGCTTTGAACCAGGTCTCTGTTACTGAACAGATGTCAATGTTCTCCATTTTAAGGAGTGCCTCGAGTGAGTGCATTTTGAGGTTTAGACTTCTATCATTGAGTAGCATTACCCTCAGATTTTGCTTGCTTGTACCTGTTACATTGGTGAATTTGTCATTTGAACCTTGCCTAAAAAAGGCACTATAGGGGTGGCAAGAGCCTTAGCCAGTATCCAGAATCCTAAGGGAGACAGGTGCAGGCCATCTCTGGCAAAGCATCGTGGTCTGTCGATCATTTCGTCCCAGGCAGATAAATACTGGATCCCCTTAGAATGACACCAGAAGCTTAGCCAATTGTTGAAGTCAATCATTTTGTCCTTGTATTGTGGTATCTTTCGTGGTGATGGCAGGATGCTACTCAGGGTTAGGGTCATACCTGCCTGGGATACAAGATCGGAGAGCTCCTCCATGTCTCTTTTCATGTAGTCCAGGGAGGTACATCTCAGGTCATTCACACCAACATGGAAAATGACAGTGTCATATTTGTACTTATTGTGGAGTGACCTGAGTGCATGCATTATGTGGTGGATCCTGGCACCTGACAGGCAGCTGACAGTAACTTTCTCCTTGTTTAGTCTAGTGAGTGGAACATCAGTGTGCCTGACTATAGAGTCACCTATGACTTGAGTGTTGGGTACGTTGTTATGCCTTATGGGCTGTAGTTGAGTGGCACACTGCGTTTGTGGGCTATGTGTCATTTGGGTTGTGTTGGGGGGTGGAGTTTGCTTGCGTTTATGCTTTGGATGTCCCTGATACTTGGGCAGGTTTTTATTGAGAGCCTCCGCGAATGTAGGTGTGTTTTGTGTTTCTATGTGTGTGTTTAGGTGGTGTAGGTTTTGAGTGAGTATGTAATGAGTGTGGTGCGGTGCAAGTGTTTACCTTCTCTTCTTGACTGTCTAGTCCAGTCTTGAATGAAGAGAGCTTTGCTTCCAGTTTGGCTATATAAGTGCATCTCTCACAGGTTGTAGTGTTGGGTGGTAGGAGGAGAGGGTTGTCTGTGTACATGAGGCAATTGCTGCATTGCTCCAAGATGCCCAGATTCATCAAGTAGACAGGAAAAATCACTGGGAGCTGACCCTTAGACATGCTTGGATAGGTGCTTATTTATTAAGTACTAAAAACTGCTTTCCTCTAGACAAGTGAGGAAAGTTGAGTGTTGTCGTAATTTACAGCTTATGTAGTGCTTACAATGCGTTCTGAACAAGTGCTGAGTTCAAAGAGACAGATTTGAGTGCTGAAACTAGAAAATTGGCTAGTTATAAGAAACAAAACTAAGCTAGAAGGCTTCCCTCCAATGTAGAAGGGCTTGCGGGCTCAGAAGCCTACAAACAGTCTAGACCACTTAACAGGAAAGGCAGAAAACAAGCTTAAAATATATATATACATATATATATATATATATATATATATATATATATATATATATATATATATATAGATATATATATATATATATATATATATATATATTTTTTTTTTTTTTTTTTTTGTTCTCTTTCCCAGATGCTCTCTTTGTACACAGTAGGAGTGCCTGAAATCAGAATATGATCTCACAGCTAACAGTTGAGTGAGCAAATGAGATGGGCCCAGAAGGAGTATCCAGACATAAATTTACAAGAGAGGCGGGCAGTTTCAAAGCAACCAAGATTAACACCAAAACCAAAACAAAAACAAAAACAGGGAGGGTGGTTGGGGAACTAACTGAAGAACAGAGTCAAAACTTCCACTAGAGTTAATATTCATGCAGCACAATTAAATCAATTTAAATACTGTATAATTTGAAAAAAGTGCAGATAAAAGGTACTTCAATTCTCTTATACGTCTAGTTGAATACAACTAGATCTTAGCCGGCCAAAGCTTAGGTTTTTAAGCAGAAAATATTTCAAACTGTACCACTTAAATAGGCAGTGACAGAAATCAAAGAATGTAGCTATCCCCACACCTGCAATCATTAACAGACAATAAAACTCAAGCAACCTCTAACTGAAGAATAGAGTCAAAACTTCCACTTGAGTTAATATTCATGCAACACAATTAAATCAATTTAAATACTGTATTATTTGAAAAAAAAGTGCAGATAAAAGGTACTTCAATTCTCTTATACATCCAGTTGAATACAGCCAGATCTTAGCCGCCCAAAGCTGAGGTTTTTAAGCAGAAAATATTTCAAACTGTACCACTTAAATAGGCAGTGACAGAAATCAAAGAATGTGGCTACCCCCACACCTGCAATTACTAACAGACAATAAAATTCAAGCACTCCCAGATTCCAGGTTGATGTTATGCACATACCTGTCCATCTCTTTTTACACAGACTCTGGCTATGTCTTGACCACATGCAGGTAAACTGGGACATATTTAGACTATTGCCCTCTTAAACCTTTAGTGACTTACGACACTCTTATACAGGATTTCCTAGACACTTATATTATGTAGCACAGTGTGGGTGACAGTGATGAGTGATACCTTATTATTCAGAGCAACTGCAACACTCACAATGCCATACAATTCCAGAGTAAACAGTACCAGTACAGGGTATAAATCTTTTATTTCTAGGCACAGTGTTTGTGTCGGACAGACCTGTGGGAGCAATGTTTGTTAGCACTACCTGAATGTTGCCACACAGATTACCATATTCCACATTAGTATTATGCACATACATCTCACTGTGTTACTGTACACACTGTGGTCACAGCTTGACAACATGAGGGTGTAGATGGGACATACTTGGCATATTACTCTCATAACAGTTTGGGGAGTTGCTAGAGTGACAGGTTTGTTCTTATAGCTGTGTGACAATCAGTTGTATTTCGTGTTTGCTGCCTAAACATCTGGGATCATCCCACTGATTTCACAGGGGGATAGGGTAACTGGCAGCAGATATGGGCCGATATACTGGACATTCTGGACATATCTATACAGTTGTGGGGTATGATTCTGTATGCAGCCTACTACCACTCCCAGGATTCGAACCATGGCTGTGTGTGCTAAAAATGCAACAGTTCACATCTCAGTTGCATGTACTATTTGGATTTTGTTTTCTGCCTTTTCACTGTTTTCTGTCTATGTCTCTTTCAGTTGTACTGAATGACCTCTGTGGATTATACCAGTCATATACAGGCATTCCTACACATTTTATTTATGTTGCACAGTGTGGGTAACAGTGCTTAATACAACAGTACTATTAAGTGATTGCACATCTACATTACCATATATTACTAGAGTAAACATATGTAGTCCAGTAGTTAGACCTTTATTGTCAGGCTATTATGCTTTTATTTACATACAACCTATATGAGACTCTTCTTGCCATATTCTCTGGTGTATGCAGTACTTGCCTTAAACAAAACAGGTTTTATACAGGCAATTAATTTACTAATACTTTTAGATTTATTTCATATGACAGTACATGCAAGAGTATTACTAACATGTCTCACATTGCAACCTCTCCAAGCAACATCCATGGGTCTCCTGGTTCACAGCCTGCTCACTTGCCACTGTGAAGGACATAAGAGGAATATTTAGCAATACATATCCATAATATACATGAACTGGCAATTATTAAACAGCACTATCTTTAATATAAGAACTTTGTTTGATGAGATAAGGCAAAAGAAAACTATGCATAAATATGCCCATATTATTGAGAAAATAGTTAGATGCCAACACTATGGGGTGACCTGGTGGGTGCAAAATATCTTTATGTATCTTAGGCAAGCAATAAAACTTTGCCATCTCACGATTATCAATATAAATGTTTTTATCTACATCATCCTTAGTAAAATATCCCAAACGTTTTCCCCTCTGTAACAAATCTTTAAATTTACGGATAGCTATTTCATACTCCCTAGCAGAATAATTTTTATAAGTTTCACCATCATTTAAATGATCAAAACACATCTGCATGTATTGTGAAAAATGCATTAATACAACCTTATTCCATTTGTCTGCCGGTTTTACCACAATATCTTCATTTTTACTAAGTCGTTGCAATGCTTTCCATTCTAATTTAGTTAGATTAAATTTAGCACACTGTTTTTATTATTAATAAAATCTACGTATACTGATTCTACTGCAAAATCCACCATAGCTGCAAAGTTTTGTATACCTCCATGTGTACGTGGTGGTATAAATTGACTTTTCTCCAAAACTTTAGATGTATCTAGCTTACAATAAGCATTAGCAACTTCTAAACTTCCATCACTTTCATCATTTGAAGCGCAGGAATAAAAACTTCCTTCTGAATCTTCAGAATAAGACATACTGCTATTTAAATTATTTACCATGCTGTTAACATTCTGTTTACCCTTGAAAAAGGATGCTAAATGCAGTTTATGTATCAAACAGAACACATCTTTCTTAAATATATGTAACCTAGGCATGACAGTTTGAATAAATTTTAAACCGTGATTTAATGCAGAAAATGCAGCTTCACTTAATGTGCAACCTGATAAGTTCACAACATATGCATCTACATTATTCATTTGTTCATTATTACATATTACAGTCTCTAAACAAGTAATTTTGGAATTAATTCCATCTACCTCTATTGCACCTTTGTTGTACTGCTGACTGTCCGTCATACTGTTGCCTGTTACCTGGTTCTGTGGTCACAGGTAGTGGAGTGATATACACAGCTGGGACCTCCCCTGTCCTCCTAGCCTCTTGGATCCACTGATACAAGAGATCCCCCTTTTGCCACTTCAGGTCAGCATATTGATGCCTGACCTGCTCACCAGTTTGGGGTATGTCAGTGGTAGTGTTGAGGTCACAGGTGAGATGGTCCCAGGCCTCTTCTTTATATTGGGAACCCTGGTATTGGCCCTGCAGCAATCTCTGCTCATGGTCTTTTACAAGGAGTCCTGCCATGACTCTGGACTCCTGGATGCCCCAGCGCTGTGCCCGAAAGTGCACATCCTCTCCCATTCCAGACATAGTGCCTGCAAGGGGAAGCTACAACAAGTTATGAGATGTATTCCCACCTGTTGGGTTTAAATAGGGCTGATTTTCCACACTTTGCCATGACTGGACAGTTTTGAAAAGGCTAAGCTATGAGCAAACCTGCTTACCTAAGGTTGGCATTGTTTAAAGGGGTATACCAATGTGCAAATTGAGTTAGCTGGCCTACACATTGCTTACACCTACTAAGCTGGGCTGTGCAATTCTTAACATTGCTTAATATTTAATTTGCATTATATTTGCTTTTTGGCATTGATTTATTATTCATTACATGTTATATATGTGTCTGGTATCCATGATTCATGTTTACATACATTGTATGGGGTCCTTGTGTTTATTAGGGGACTTCAACACTTTATTACAATTACATCTCACATCTGGGCTTACTGCAGTACTCCAGTTCACATATTTATGTTATGTAGTAGATTATACAACATAAGACTGTATATAGATTCTTTTCACATGTTCAGTTTGATTTTCCTATAGTGAGGATTCGTTTGGTGATACCTCAAGTCTATGTATTGCTGTGAGGGCATTGTTGTTAACTGCTGTGACTATAGTGTACAGGGTCCTGGGTTCAATACTTGCAAAGGCCATTTTTTTTCCCTGGCCAGAACAACAGCTGTTGCATACAGAATGATTAAGGCACTTTTAAGCACCTGTAAACGGCTTTGTGCAGGTTTGCATGAGGGTAAGCTATGCTAACCTTCGGTTAAATATGCTTGCAGAGAGTTAGCTTCAATATTGCTTAATCTGTGTACGCATTGCTTACACCCCCAACAAACAGGCTTAAACCCACTTACTAGTGCTTAAATATGCTTCCTCCCACTTACTACTGCTTAATAATGCTTACACTTGCTTACTAGTGCTTAATCCCGCTTACCACTGCACTAATTTAGACAGTAATGTCTAATGGTTCTTGGGAAGGTGGGGGATTTGGAAGCTGTATGGAATTAGCATTCATTACACATTTTACCTTCCATTTGTATCCCCAATTCCTGTGTACATATACTGTATGGGGCAAGTGTGACTATCTGTGGACTTTGCAACATTATGAGACTGACACCTCAAATCTGCATTTACTGCAGTACTCCAGTTCACAAATATATGTTATTTAGTAGGTTATGCAACTAAAAATATTGTTCATAAAGTGATTTGACAAGAAAAATGGAATGTGCTGCAGTGGGACTCAAACTGTGAATGATTGCTTGTAAGACGAATGCTCTCCCCACTACGCTATTGCTATACTGCTTCATTTGCATATATCTTGCTTTTTATCCTCTTCTGCCATTTAAGCTGCATTAACTGTAGCTAAGTGATGGGCAAACCTGCACACATATGGTTAAATTTAATCTGTTTCATAAAAAAAAAAACTTTATATTTGTTGTTTTAACTATTACTCTTGTACAAGTGGGGAGATGTTGCTGGGGGTATGCGTAGACCTATAAGCGGTCTCACTCATTCTTATATGACTTGTCTGCAGTTCTTCATTGCAGGGGCATGTATATTCTGACAGCTCTGCTCTCAGACACATCCCCTACACTCTTACATGCTCTGTGTAAGATTAGGAGCTCAGGCAGCTCTCCTTCTTTAATATGCATGGCGTGCTGCAGTCCTTCTAAACAGATGCTTCTGTGCAAGACTAAGCTAGTCCTGCAAGGATGGATAGTGAATCTGGGGGTTAGTAACTGAATTACTATATGAGTCTTTATGTTAGCTGAGTAGTAAACTGTATATTTATTTATCTTATGCTTCTTAGGTTGATTTTTGTCAAAATCTCTAAATTGCTTGACAAGCAGCTGTCAGGATATGTGACAATAGTTATTATGCACAAGTAAACTCAAATGGATAATTTCTCTGCTTGTGCTAAAGCAAAGCTACTGGGGAATATTGTCTTTTATTAGACAATGTGTATGTGTATATAAAAGAAAAAAAGAGCCGAATTTACAGAGAGAGAGAAACGGCCAGAAATGGTAATGCGACCACAGAACCGGGTAACAGGCAACAGTATGATGGACAGTCAGTCAGCAGTACAACAAAGGTGCAATAGAGGTAGATGGAATTAATTCCAAAATTACTTGTTTAGAGACTGTAATATGTAATAATGAACAAATGAATAATGTAGATGCATATGTTGTGAACTTATCAGGTTGCACATTAAGTGAAGCTGCATTTTCTGCATTAAATCATGGTTTAAAATTTATTCAAACTGTCATGCCTAGGTTACATATATTTAAGAAAGATGTGTTCTGTTTGATACATAAACTGCATTTAGCATCCTTTTTTAAGGGTAAACAGAATGTTAACAGCATGGTAAATAATTTAAATAGCAGTATGTCTTATTCTGAAGATTCAGAAGGAAGTTTTTATTCCTGCGCTTCAAATGATGAAAGTGATGGAAGTTTAGAAGCTGCTAATGCTTATTGTAAGCTAGATACATCTAAAGTTTTGGAGAAAAGTCAATTTATACCACCACGTACACATGGAGGTATACAAAACTTTGCAGCTATGGTGGATTTTGCAGTAGAATCAGTATACTTAGATTTTATTAATAATAAAAACAGTGTGCTAAATTTAATCTAACTAAATTAGAATGGAAAGCATTGCAACAACTTAGTAAAAATGAAGATATTGTGGTAAAACTGGCAGACAAAGGGAATAAGGTTGTATTAATGCATTTATCACAATACATGCAGATGTGTTTTGATCATTTAAATGATGTTGAAACTTATAAAATATATTCTGCTAGGGAGTATGAAATAGCTATGCGTAAATTTAAAGATTTGTTACAGAAGGGAAAATGTTTGGGATATTTTACTAAGGATGATGTAGATAAAAACATTTATATTGATAATCGTGAGATGGCAAAGTTTTATTGCTTGCCCAAGATAAAGATATTTTGCACCCACCAGGTCGCCCCATACTGTCGGCATGTAACTATTTTCTCAATAATATGGGCATATTTCTACATGGTTTTCTTTTGCCTTATCTCATCAAACAAAGTTCTTATATTAAAGATAGTGCTGATGTTTTAGATCAGGTATTACCCCTGACATGGACTAGAGATATGTATTGGTTAACAGCAGATGTGAAAAGTTTGTATACAAGTATTAGTCACCAGTATGGTTTAGAAGCTTTGCATAATACCTTGGGAGATAGTCCCCTTGCATATTATATTATAGAATTAGTAGAATTTTGTTTGAAAAACAACTATTTTTTATTTGATAATCAAATATTTTATTAATAAAAGGGCACAGCCATGGGGGCAGCATTTGCCCCCATGTATGCCAATATTATGATGGGATTTTTGAACATGAATTTCTTTATCAAATAAGACTTTTTTAAAAATATGTAGTCAAATATTATAGCTATATTGACGATTTAATTTTTATATGTAAAGGGGGTAGAGATGAAGTCACAAACTTTTGGATGACATCCAAGAGAATAGGTTTATGTTGAAATTTGATGGTTTCCAGTTGGGAAACAAAGTTAATTTTTTGGGCATTAGTCTACAAGGAAGTAAGAGAGGGAAAACTGTTGCTAAGGTATATTGGAAATTTGAGGATGGCCTACATTTATTGGATGCTTCCAGTTGTCACCCCCTCTCCCATCTTATGAAATCTCTTCCCTTTGGAGAATTGACTAGGGTAAGGAGGCTGTGTAATAATACAAAAGAAGTAAGCAGCAAATTAGAGAAAACATCACAATTGTTTATCAAAAGGGACTATAGTGCAGATGAAGTGCTATCTTCCGTGAACAAGTTTAAGAAAGGCATTATATGTAAACCTAGTAGTGGTTATAACAATACATATTAGAACAGAACAAAAGAAAAATCAGATAATTTAAAGAAAATATATGTAGTTATGACTTATGATCTGTTAGCAGAAGAAGTAAAACAAATGATCAAGTTCTATTGGATTTCCTTGTTTAAATAAAGAAATTTGGTAGATATGCTTGATAAAAATTTAAACTTTTCATTCAGAAGGGCTAAACACATAAAGGACATGCTAGTCCATGCTAGATTTATAAGACCTAGTATAGGTCTGAGTTACAATCCTGATTTTTTGAGAACATATCCATGCACTAAATGTATAATATGTCAATATATAAGTAGGACATTTCAGTGCATTAATGGAATATATTTTCAATCTAATGCTAAGTTTTCATGTAATACAGAAAGTATTGTGTATTCATTAAGATGCCCATGTGAAATGTTTTATATAGGTGAAAGTAAAAGAGCATTTGAAACCATGATGTAGAGACATGTCAGGGACATCAGAAATGAGAAAATAGAGAGCCCACTTGCTATGCATTTTAAAAAAACATCACAATAGTAACCCACAAGGTTTATCAGGAACAGTCTTGGAACATATTCCTAGTACACAGTATAATAGTAATGTAAAGAAAAAACTTTTATATAAAGAAAATCTTTTTATATTGAAATACAGTACTTTAGCCCTTAGGGGCATTAGTATAGAATGTAATTTGAAAGTTTTTATATGAATTTTGTATTTGAAATGTTTTAATTGGTTAATTATTGAATTGTTTAAGTGATTGATTTATTGGTTAATTTATTTATATTATTGTACAAATGTGTGCTGCATTTTTTGTGAATGTATTCTCCTTAGAAGTCTACGGCCGAGGCGCTAGAGGTTGGAGTAAATATTTATTGTGGAAGATCCTGGTTTTTGGTCATTTATATCTTGGATTTTATCTTTTGTTTTTTATTTTATTTGTTGTGAAGTAATGTGTATGTGTATGTCTGTGGGTGTGGACCTATTTGCATGCATGCCTATGCATGCATGCCTATTTGTCTGAGTGTGTGTGTGTGTGTGTATGTGTGTGTGTGTGTGTGTGTGTGTATGTTTGTGTGTGTCACTGCAAAACTCCCTTTATATTGTCAAAGTAAACCTTACAACGAAGTTCTCTCTATTCATTTACTCTACTAAAATTAACAGATCCAGTAAATAAATATGGATGGAAGAAAATTCAAGTGTTAGATCAAAGTAAATTGATTTCTTTTCCACGTGAAAGTTTTTTGTCCCTTGCTTACAGATGAATTAGTGTTGCCACCTAAAAGTAAGGAATAACAGTCTAATCCTCAATTAAACTGTGTTTTCTCATGCAGAGGAACTGATCTCATGATAGATATTACATGGTTGCTTTAAAGATATTGTTTGTTGGCTTTGTTACACAGGTAGCTTTGCAAGAAATCAAAGTAATCTGGAAACGGATCAGTCATCTATTTCCTGAGATTTGCTTCACAGTACAAGAGCACAGTGTAATAAAGCAGTGATGGTTTCAGAGCAGAATCTGTAATTAAGGAAGCATTCCCTATAGTGCTTGCAGAAAGAGATAAATAGAAAATGAGAATGTCGTATTGTTTCATCATACACAAGGTGTCTGATGGTGTTTTTGTCATTAAATAATGAAATTCACACAGTGTCAGTAGGGAACAACTACAATGAAATGTGAGTTAACCTCAAAGGAGGGTACCCACACTATTTACAGTCACGGATAAAGATGAGTGAGCAGCTTAAAGATTCTATAATATGTACTGTTATATACTGTCGCTAACACTATGGTCTGAGGCCAGACCATGGGTGTGATGGTTCATTAATGAATGAAAAAAGGTGGATGCTTCAAGCTTTCATTTGCATTCTTGAATAAAATAAGTGGACAGACAACATCAGAGGACTCTAAAGTAAAAGTTTAAAATGCTTATAACACTAAACCTCCATACAGAACAGGAACTATTAAACAGGTTAAGTAAATACCTAATTGCTACAGTACATTTTAAAAGTATTTAGAAAAGTAGATGGCAGACCCCCATGCCTTGTATATGCCAGCCTGACATTCCAGAATGAAGAATACCATATGCAAATGAAACAAGATGAGAAACCCATTATTACTGTTCTATTGTTTTCAGTTGATCAACTACTCTACAACAATCAAGTATTTAAATGCATTATTGTGAAATAAGTGGCCTGGACTTGTGATATGTACCCATACCATAGAAATTGTTGACATGGCATTAGATTTTACTGGTCCAGTCATAAAGAAGATTATTTAAGAAATTAAGGGAAAAAATGACACATTATGGTGCTCAGACTGAAAATATGACATACCGACAAAATGGTAAAGCAATTATAAGGAAGATGGTCTGTTTGGTTAACACATTGAATTATGTATGCAAACCATTCTGTATAATTAGTTAAGGCACCCAACTGTGAAGATAATGCAACATACAGAAAAACATGGTAGTAACAGCAATAATGCAGAGAGTTTCTATTCATAAATGTGATTGTTATTTTTATAGTAAGCAGTCTTCTTTTTCATTGACTTTCTTGATCGCAGCCCTGTGTCAGATAGTTCAGTGATTCGCACTGTCTCTAAATAATACATTTCCACTAAGCCAGCAAAGTAATGTCACCATATCTGATGTCATATCATTTTATATCAAGCATAGGCTTCATATGTGTCAATTGATAATGTAATCTGATAAGGTAATTGGGACCACATTGCTTGCAGAATGTTTACATACCCACTGTTATGTTATAATAGTAGTCACATCACTTTTCTTTTAGCTGCTGATCTCTATTAATGCAGCCCTTATTTCACTGCATTGCTTCATTTGATGAGTTACCTAGTGGGTCCTAAAATGTAATTTCAGAGCTGTACTTAAGTCAGATGGCAGAATATACTAAACTTAGAATAAATTAATACAAATATGTCAAACAAGCACTGTTAATTTGTACGATAGGTGTGGAAGAGTCAATAAACAGATAATGATCATGCAGCCTTTCAAAGGTTTCTATCATGGCAGACTTCTAAAGTCTCTAGGGCAGGAGTAACCAACAGCATGTTATCTGGTAGAAGGAATGGAGAGCAGAGGAACCCAGCGGCACCAAAGTGCAAAGGGCTGTTCTGTCGTATAGGAGAGGTGGACATGAGTTGTGTATTGGTAAATAAAATAAGGTGAAAATTTTCCAAATCATCTATGACAGAAGGACTAATTAATACAGACTCACCAAAACTAGAGCAGTGTATTGGTAAGAAGTATTTGCAAGTATCTGGACACAGAATTCTGTATGAGGTGAAAATGTTATTTCCAAGATTAAGGGAGTTAAAGTAATTAAGCTGGGAGAAGACCACAGAATGAAATAACAAATAGAAGACCTTGGGTAGCAAAAGGCATTAGATCTGAATTAAATTCCCCGAGACAGAAAATTAAGCCTTTAAATACCTGTGTCATAATATTTTACTGCTGCCCTAACCTCTAAATTGACCCACACTATACACTTCTACTTGTCTTTTTTTTAAATTATCCTAATAGTCTTTCCATTCCACTCTTTTCTGAGCTCACATTTACTAGCGTGATCCTACAGACCCTCCCTTTTTAAGAAGGGTCTTTCCAATTTTCCCCTTTTCTCTCCATCTCTCCTTTATTTTTTGCTGTTTTACAATCCCCTCTGGATGTAATACTTCCTCCTCTGACACATAGTATCTTATTACCTATAAGTGTACCTTTCTACCATTGTCTTCAGTGAAATTTCATTTTAGTTTACAAGCCTAATCATAAATCTCTTATCAGTGACACATCATTTTTACTCCCAGCCTTGTCCAGTTTTTGAACATATAGATTACTGTTCACTCTTAGATTCCTCCAATTTTACAGACTCCCCGAAAAAAATAAGATAAAATAAAACAGCTTGTTCTAATACAAGTTGTAATAAACTATGACCAGTGCATATAGCAGTTTCTTATATCATGTACAATTAGAAAAGCAAACACAAAACATAAATACTAGTTATATGAAAATAAAGGAAGCTTGAGACATGCTTTTCTCTTCTATCTCTTGCATGCTTTTGACCCCTAGCTCCCTTGCCTCACCTGGAGCTAAGCCACACTTGTGTACACAGACATTGAACTAATCCTACTCGGCTGTCTGTAGTGTCCAAATAGTCTTAAAGAAAGAACAGTCGTCCACTCATTATTAGACTGGACTATCCATCTTTAATCTCATGAGACAAAGAAGAAGTAGAATTTAATATGAGCTGCTCTGCCTCTAATTTACATCATCTGGCCTGAAGACTTTTCTAGTCTCACAAGTACACATAAACTGGACCTTTCCAAAATTGTACCAGTATAGACATGCAGTTATCCAAATTTTGGCAGCATTCAGCTACCACTTAGGAATCACAAACAAGGTCTTCAAGCAGGTACCTTTTTTAAGTTTGTTGTTTCTACTTTTGAAATGCTGTCTTTTGCTTATTCTTTTCCATGATGTTTTCTGTTTGCCTGGCCAGTTTCCAGTACTGAAACTCTACACCTCACTCTATTCTGTTTACTTTTCATGTCTTCCAAAAATTTGTAATACTCATTCAGATTGTATGAAGCATCTGACAGTAAGTCATATCATTTCTGGTTACCCAGTTGTTGTTTCTGTCTGCTATGAGATATTTCATGTCTTCATACTCTGCATACCTCTCAACCTCTTACAGCAAGAAATCGGGACAAAGCCATATATAAAAGTGGGACAAAGGCCCAAAAATAAGGGCACATTTTAAATATTGCTCTTTCAACTTGGAAAGTTGACAGAATAACAGGTGTTGCATTCGCATGAATTTTCTGGAAGGTATGAAGTCTGAAACTCAAATGTCTGTCATTATTTTCTAACTTCAATCTTTAATAATTTGCCACTAATTTGCGAGAAAAACACAGTTTTATGAAAAACAGACCAAAAGTATGAGGCAAAAATCTGGATAGTCTGTGAAAATCTGTACAGTTGAGAGGTATGACTGAGTTCCTCTTAGAATTCCTCAGTGACAAACATCTAGACCTCCTTCGACTCATACCTACTTCTTAAGAAGTTGTTTGTAACCTTTTCTACTGTTACTTCAATAGTAGCAGCTCTTGAGAAGAGACCAGTGGAGATCAGTATAAAATAGCAATGTGGACCATTTACCGTGTAAGGATTATTTATTTTCCTAGGGTAGTCAATCTCTCTACTACTTGTAGTATGAAATCCAAGCTCATATGGATCATAAATTCCATGTATTTTAAATGTCATCACACTTGATTTAACAATTCTTAAACTTTCTTATAAACTTACCAATATGTAAAAACATCATTGTTACAAATGCTTGTGAACTATATAGAGTGTAATTTTAATGCACTAATGGAAGCACTAAGTAAAATAAACTATAAACTTTTATTGACTCTAACCCTGAATGAAAAAAAATACATTAGTATTCACACTTCAAGAAGTGTAACATTGCTTAGAACAGTATGTCTACAGTCCTTTTTCATACCTTGTCACAACCAATATCAAAAAATGATGATTAAGCATGATTATATTTTTGGCAAAATGCCATTAAGGTAATTTTACCCTTGGCATTTACCATTTTTCTGTAGAACAAAGTGAAGTAATAGAGGCTATTCACAAAAACTAAAAATCATGTTTTGTCAGCTACAGCAGCTTTAATATGTGATAATCTCTCAAAATACTGGAAAATCCTAAATCAACTTTTCACCTTAGTCATACCCCTAGATTATCTAGCTTTCCACAGCTTGATGATTGAACTACAGCTGAACAGGTTTTGAAACAATTCCATGACTGTTTTATGAATGTTGTTTCTGGCTACGCTACACCTCCTGCCAATGCTGTGTCATCCCTTTCTAACTACTTCTTCACTACACAAGCCAGTCACACAAATACAGGTATAATATTTGACTGTACCCCCGACTATGTTTATGGATCTGGATGATTTTTCCAAAATTGCTGCATGGTCCATTGCCTATTCCACAAAACGTACTTACTCTTCTAAAAAGACCAAGTATCAGACTATTGTAAACAATCACTTTCTGGCCCTCTGCATAAACAATCCATCAGCATTGTTCAGTAACCATCACTCTGCCTTGCTATCATCTTTTCTTTAAATGTGAACACAAATAGTTACTGGAATTTTTGATAGTATGCATCATGGATATTGTCCATACAATGGCACAGATACTGGTATTCTGGATTTAGTCAAATGCATCTAGGACGAGCATATATTTTAGATTCATTCAAAGTTTCAGTGCTGCTTCTCACTCAAAACATCTATCTGTGATGAAAAATATCGGGATGCACATCAAAAACAGTACACTGGTTATGTTACTACTTGAGCAAATTTATGAATAACCCAGCATAAGCAATGAATTGGATTTGTGTCAGTTTTTCTCTTCCATTAAATGTCGATGTCCTATAGGGATTTATCCATTTCCTGCGTTAGTCATATAATACATGCATAAAATTCCAAAACATAGAAGGATTCCAAACTCATACAGTGTGAGATGATTCCACAGATGCATTGTTGGATGAACCTCTGTATTTGGTTAACTCAAAACTTCACAACTACTTTCATTCAAACATTTCAAAGCCTCAATAAACAAATATTTCCTTCGCTCCAAAATCACTTCCTTTTCTATTCACATTGGTAACTCCTTTTTCTCTGTGCCTAGGCAGTAAAGCCATCTCATATGGGAACAAACTAGTAACTGCCTCACTTGATAAATATCACAATCAAAGAGTTTACATGTGTCACTGTAAATTGTCAGTTAATAGCAATGCAGTGCTGAATTATAAATTTATCAAAAGAAGCCTAACAATGTTGCTATCTGCTATCTCTTTCAAGAATGTCTATGACTGTTATGTATGTCATACTGTTATTTTATATTTAGTCTGCTGTTTGGTAATCTGAAAGATTGACAGCAGTAAAAAGATGTTAACTGCTATTTGTTATTATTGTTACATAGTTGCTTTTTCAAACTCATTGTAAAGGTCTATAGCTATTTTGCTTTAGCAAAAGACAGTAATTTTTTAACTGTCCAATATATTAAAGGTTCTATGACTAAGCCAAAATGAAAACTGAAATGTTATATATGGCTAATGCATTTCTCACAGACAAGACAAGGACTACACCAGCAGAGTTGAACCTTTCACCTGACCAATGTTTTCATCTCATCACCATATCGACACCTCTTCATCCCCAGTACATACTAAGGCAGTTTCCTGTAGACAGTTAAGAATATAAGCTACTAATATGTTTCATTTGTTTAGTCATGAGTTTGATTTCCCTGAGTTTCCATTTTTCCAAAGCCCTCTTCCTAAAATGTTACATAGTTAAATGTTACAGGACAGATCTGCTCAATTAATCTACAAATGTTATTAAGAGCAATTTCAAAGATCAGTCAGATGATTGATGGATGATAAGGAGGCTAAATAGTCAAAGGGATTAAGCTCGGGTTAGTTTTTCTGAGTAACAGTGTAACAGGCCATACTTGTTGGATGTACGGTAATGACTGCTTCATGGAAAAATGTTATAGACCATCTTGGGATGATGGCTGACAAGGTTAATTTAGAATGCAAACGTTGCAAATTAGTTGATAAAACTGGTTGGTAGCATGCTTAAGTAATTTGTGGGTATTAGATTTAATGAGATTTAAGCTATAGCTGGTCATTCAGAGTTCAAAGTTTGCAGGCTATGCTGGCAGGAATTATGTCAAGAGTCATGCACTGTGCAAATGTTACAGGGATTAGGACAGGTTGGATCTCAGGAGCCTTAAATAATAAAAAGAGTTTGGAGTTGGGACATGTTCTACCAAAGGAAATTTGAAATGCTACACAGCCAACTTGGATACAAAGCATATGGGATGATAGGACGAGCTTATTCTAATTAACTGGAAAAGTTAATGGTCAAGAAGATAGAGGCTGGTGATCATGATGTGATATTAGAAAGACTGATAGACATCACTTAACAGAGAACAAATCAAAGAGGAATTCATAGATGATATTGAAAAAGGAGATGCGATAAGTGACAAAAATAGCTGAATGGTTAGTACCTTGCAGAACTTAAAAAATCACTGAGACAGAATCTTGACTCTACATCCATATTAGCATCTTAATTTTATACTTTTTCTTCTTCCAAAATCATTATGAGACCTTTTAGAACAAAGAGCAATTTTAATTCTTCATTCTTAATATGATGTGGGGATTTTATAAGTCTATCAATTACTGTGGTAAGCACATTAACTACAAATGTTTTATATATTTTTTATTTATTCTTTTTAGGCAGAACCTGAAGTTTTGTTCATTTAGTTTATATAACTTGCACAAGTCAACCAGTTTGTTTGCGGAAATTGAAAAAATCAAACCAAAAACGATAAGCAAAGTCTATTAGTAGCTCATAGCCTTAGTCTTCTGTGCTCATCTGACACACCAGGGTGTGGATATGGTATGATAAGATATTCAGATGGTACTAATGAAAAGCCAATGAGCATTTGTTACAGATCCAACAACCATGTCTGAATTGGTCATTTCATCTACACAGACTTTGGGTGGGTATACTGTGTGAAGAAGCATAAGTGAGAGCTATCAGTGATTTAGCTGAAATAGCCAAAATATATAACATATGATTAAAAAGGTAGAATTTAAGAGGGATTGCAGCTCAGGGAAGTGATTAGCATTTGCTTTTTGTCATACACAAATGATATAATATGACGTGCAAAATTGTGTTGAAAGTAGATGTACCCAGATATGTTGCAATTCATATCACCTGTTATTGCTTGTGTGCAGTGAGGAAAACAGTGCAGGAATAGCTGAGTGCAAGTGACCTTATAATGAAAAGGAAATAAAAGCAAGTAGTCCATTGACTGCATAATATGATGCAAATAAGTGGACGTGAGAGCAGGTTATGATTGATAGATGCTGGTAGAAGTATATGTGTGGTATGTCTGATGTTAACATATAAGCAAAAGTCATGCAGGTGTCTCCAGATCTGCAACAAGCAAAGATGACAGGCATAGCAAGAGCATTCATACAGCAGCACACATTGTCAGTGAGCACCATTACTTCTGATCAGGTAGCATGACCTTCCTTCCTTAGTCTCCACCCCACACAGTACCCCTGCCATCTTCTCCTGCACTCTGTAACTTTTCCCTTCTCTGCCCTATAATTGTATGCAGTGGTAGGTTGTGGCATAAATAGAATCATAGATAGAGCTGTATGTATACTAACCTTGATAATTCTACTTTCTGTGTTGCTTCTATTTACTAAACTGATTTACAGTATTTGTCTGGAATGCTACTGGTTGGTTCACTGAGATGACTGGATTAAAATTTCTCATTTAGAAACAATGCATTATTGCTGTTTTGCTATGTTTGCACTTTTTTACAGTTGAGTAAAAAATAACGAATTCTGTAGTTTATCACTAGTCACTGATAATTGTGTACGCGGTCTATAGGCATCTCTAACTAAAGTCATTCACATTTTATATGGCATCAGTCTGCATTGTTGACTAAATTCAGTTAAATTCTACATGGTAGCAGTCTGCTAGTAGGTCTGTTTAATTTAATATTAATTTGCATAGTTAAATGTATTGTAGTTTGCTTTGATGGCAGTGAAGCTAGATGTTGCCTCTCCACTCATAGCAGCTCAAGTCTCTGAACATGCCCATTTTACTTTTATTTTACACCAGTAGTGCAAGTCCCTAAGGTCCATAATTCTTCCTCCTGCCCCACTACAAAGAAACTGGAACGTATCCCATCTCAGCTACAGATTGTTTAAAAACCTTGTTAAAAGTTACACTATTGCGGCTTTAAGCAAGTTATGGCTTTTCATATAGCTGAACTTTGCCAACTACACTTTGCACTGAGAAGTGTGATGCACCACATCTACAAAAATATTTATTTCTGCTATTAGTTGCGGTCCTTAGCTGACTTGGCTACATATGCTTCCCCAATGAATGTATCTTCATATTAATTTCTTCCTTAACTCACTCCGTTCACGTCTCTAGCGGATCTATGTACTCTTCAACCATTTTTCCCAGACAGCCTATTTTGCCAGTAACGGCTCTTAAACCATTTGCTCTTATATGTATTTTTTGTTGTTGTTGTTTGTGTTGCACTAATTCATGGAGAGACCCACTTCACTATGACATACTACATAGCTTCACTTCACTTCCTACCCTAACCTTAGTCTCACCATTCTCTCATATTATCACATTTATAATTACCTAACTACTCATACAAACTACACCACTGGTAATCAACCAATCTAAGCTAAATACATAATTATTCCTCTAATATCACTCAGATGGCCTTCCATCAATAAGATTCTTTCCACCAATAAGCTTGTCTAGCAGGTCTAGAAACGTTGTTATTGAATTAATGATCAACCCCCAACTGAACTTGTCCTCACAGAAAGGCAGTAGAAAGGCTGTATGGGTTAACTTTTGTACAAAGCCTATATGTCTGTTCATCTTCTACTTTTGTCAGTTCCTCTTTCATCTTTGTCTTTTATTGTTTATTTATCAGCTCTTCCTTCTACACTTCTATTCCAACAAAATAGGTGGCTGATAGACTGTTACATATTTCTCAACAGTCCAGACTTTCACAGAATGTCCAGATTTTTGCCTCATATTTTTGGTCTGTTTCTCATAAAATCTGTGATTTTCTGGATTTCTGTGGCAAATCAGTGAGAACTGAATTCACTAAATAATGGCAGACACTCGAGTTTCAGACTTCGTATCTTACAGAAACTGTGTGGTAACATAGGAACTTTTATTCTAGCAACCTTCTAAGTTTATAAGAGCAATATTTAAATTTTGTCGCTATTTTAAATTTTGTCGCTATTTTTGGGCTTTGTTCCCCCATTATTTTTGGCTTTGTCCAGATTTTTTGTAAGAGGTTGAGAGCTATGAGACTGTGCCACTCATCTATGCACAAAGTCTGGTTGACAGAAAAGCTGATATCCTTCTCTTATTAGGTCCTTGTTTGCTTATACCACAGCAGTCTAAGCAGCTAGACTCTACAATTTAACCTATGCACACAGCCTAGTGGCAGATTATTTGATATCCACCATCTCTTGCCAGATCCATTTACTTTACTGTCCAAGTATAAACTGGCTGCACCTTCTTTTGATTCCCAGCTATTTCATCCTCTGTACTACTACTCCAACAGTCTAGGTGGAAAATAGACTGTGCTATTTAACCTGTGCACACATCCCAGATAGCAGGTAGGCTATGCTGTTTAACCTTTCATCCCAACTATTTTCAACCTCTGTGCTACTAGTACTCCAGCAGTCTAGGTGGCAGATATACTGTGCTACTTACCTATGCACCCAGTTTAGGTGGCAGGTATGTTGTGCTACTTAATGTATTCACAAAGCCTAGGTGGTATGATAGGCTGTGTTACTTATCTATGCACATAGCCTGTGTGGCAGGTAGGCTGTGCTATTTAACTATGCACACAGCCTAAGTAGCAGGTAGGCTATGGTTCTTCTCTCATCTTGCCATTTTAACTCTCTTAGCTTTGGTGGCAGGCAAACTCACAGCCTAGGATACAGATGCAGGTTGCACTTTCAGCTCATTTCCTGACACAGTGTTTGTAGAAGATAAAGTATCTTCTTCTTTGTGGTACTTCTACTTTTTAATTGAGTGGAATACACTGGATTTGCAAAACTGGCAATATTTAAGTGGGGGTGGCTTCTTTTACCCACCTTTCCACTTTCTCTTATTAGGATGGAAAATACATTGTTGTATTACTTATGGTCCTAGACCCCCGTCATCCCTTGATCTCCATTTTACCACCTTTCTCACCCTCTAGGTACCTTGCTATATTATCTATCACACCTCTGACATTACCCTGGCCTCTCAATATCTCTGTCTTTAAAAGTTATAATCCCAACTATCTTGCAAACTCATAATTCCATTCGTCAATCTTTCAACACTTTCCTTAGCATACTGTCTTACTATTTTGACATTGTTGATTACTATTTTGTCTGCAACTTTAGCCTTCTGTCTGTTCATTACAGACACTTTTCATTGTTCTCATCCATGTCAAGAACACACCAGCCCTACTCTGGTGCATTAGAGGTAAGGAAATGCATAATCTACTGACTAACACCAGCAGTCACTCACTTATGCTAGTAAAAAATAATCTGTATTAAAATCATTACTCTTACAGAGGTCAGCAATTCCCATCCCCAAAATGTAGGACCTTCTCTTAAAACTTCATGTACTCCTACTCAGACTTATACATTCAGGAGATATGCAGTCAAGCCCAGGACCACCTCAATTCAGCCCTCAATTACAGAATCCAATCACCTATCATATCGAAAATAAAGACCTTAATTTCTTGCCTTAATGCATGCAGTCTTACTAGCTAATGGGCCGGTCTTGAAGCATGGCTGGTAACAGAAAATCTCCATATTCATGCTATATCAGACACCTGGCTGATGGATGATTGCTGCCCCTCTGCTTTTATAGAGGATGATAACTGTGTATATCATGACAACAGACCAGGTGCTAGATTTGGTGGTGGTGCTTTAGTTCTAATCAAAAGGAATACCTTAATTACAGTTCAGGATTTTACTAATTTTCATTCTGCAGATGAAAAGAGTCTCATTTTGGTACTCTCTTACATCACATTAGATGGATATACTCAGATGTGGAGTGCTACAGTTTACATTCCCCCAACACTCCTCTCTCTTTTTTACATAAAACTCTGTAACACATGTTCCCTAAAGGCATTCATAATTACAGTTATTCTTGGTGATTTCAGTATTAGCACTACTGGAAAAGACTCTCTACCTCTGAACAAACTGTTGCAGCAATTTAGCCTGGTCCAAACAGAACAAGGTCATACTCAAACTAATATAAGACCTGGCTCTAGCTCCACCTTTGTCCTAATAATAAAATAATAACTATCATATAAAATATACTTTCACAATGTAAAACTCCATAATGCTCTGAGTGATTACTCACATATTAAATCCATTTGGTCATTCAGAACCTATTAAAAAAATAACTTAGATAATTGAAGGTTGATCTTTCTCTCATAATAAGCTACCAAATATCAACACTATACTCAGTGCTATAGACTGGACTACCCTGTAAGTCACATCTGAGTCCACCTCTGCTTTAGAATTTTCAATACAAGAACGACCACAATTCAAGATACACTAAACCCCTTTACAAAATAAGGATTAGATCACAGTGTTGCTAGTGAATTTCAGTAGATAGTAAAAATAAAATTAAAGCCAGTGATTCAGAGTGGAAGAACTGGAAAATAAACTCCAAGAATACATAAGTAAACCAAACTTTTCTGAGTTAAAGGAAGGAAGCAAGAATTGCAACAAATAACTGCAACCCCCTGTATCTTGTACAGAAAAAGGAAACAAAATGGTCCATACCCAATCAGTTTTGTAAAGAAATAAAATTCTTAATAGGGACATTAAATAACTCTTCAGTTACTATGAATGAACCCATAACATTGGATCACGCCTCCTTTGCTAATGATTATACTCACTTTTTGCAGTCCAGCATAACCGACAAAGCTAAATCTTTTCCAATAATTTATTCCCCCACTAATGAAGAATAAGAACCTTCATCTTCTGGTCTATACTCTCTAGCTTCATAGCAATCTTTCACTTCCCTGAAGTCTCAGTGAGACAGACTAGTTCCCTACTTCATAAATTCAACAATTTAGAATGTAAATCCAGCAATTGTCAGCCCAGTTTCTTAAGGTTTACGGCTGAAAAATCGATATACCCCTTACTCATATCTTTAAACTTTCTCTCTCTCACTTCAAGCACTGTCCCACCAGAATTCAGGCATGCAGTTATAATCCCTATAACTAAAGTCACTTCTCCTAATAGGTTAAAAGGATTACAGAACTATTTCTAACATGTGCCCTATTAACAAAATATTTGAAAAAATGTTTATACAAGCAACTACTTAAAAATATTAACAGCTACTGTGTGTTATGTGACACACAACATGGCTTTTGCAATGCCTTCAGTACCTTTACTGCCCTGGTAATGACCACTGATACCATTTATGTACCTCAAAGATACAAGTTTCAGGATTTGATTCTGACCTCTTGTTATTGGCTCGGCATATTATAGTCAGCAGACTGATAGCTTAGTACTTTTCTATGAACCTATGGACATGTATGTAGAGGTTTATGTTTGATTGTACTGTATAGCACTTTCCTATGAATCTTTGGACATGTATATAGGGATTTATGTTTGATTGTATTGCATAGTACTTTTCTATAAACCTTTGGACATGTATATAGGAGTTAATGTATGATTGCTTTTGAAATGGTCAACAATATCTTTCTTCTTAACAAACTTAAAAGACTCAACTTTGGAGCTAACACTATTTGCTGGTTTTGCAGCTATTTAAAAGAAAGAAAAGTTCAAGTCCATAGCATTGCCTTATCATCTACTGTTAAATACAAGTGCACTCTATTTATTCCCCTTCTCTTCCCTTCTCTTCTGTTTGTAATTGATTTCCCTTAGAATTACCAAATCTTAAATTAATAATGCATGCAGATGATATGCTGCACCTGCAATCTAATGCCAAACTAAGTTACAAGACAATTTCACTCAGTTATGTGTCTGTTCTATTATTAACAAACTACTAATGAACTACAGGAAAACCAATTTCATGGTCATTGCCTTAACCAAGAAATTATCCACTATTCTTCTTACTCTATTAACATATCGAAATGGGAACAGAATACCTAATGTCACTGTACAGCGGTACCTAGGCCTAATACTCTGCCTCCTCATTCCCTTATCATACAAAGATTTTGTAACTAATATAGGCCCTCCTCAAGTAAAACTATTTTACAAGATCAGTCATCTCCTTTCACTAGCTGCTCACAAGGCCACTGCTAAAAATATTTTAATACCCAAATGTGAATATGGCCTTCCTTTTCTCATTATGCATTCAACCCACAATACTCACAAAAAACAGAATGCTGAAAGAAATATGTGGGTGCTGAGCCAGTAAACATGACGTTCAAGGACACCAAAAAAAATCCAAATGGCTTTCAGTGTCTTATAGGGCCAGTTTTCTTCTAAGTATTCTAAGTTACAAGGTGCTAAAACATGGTCACTGCCTCCCTTTAAGAGTGAAACTACCTTTACAGACAGCCCTTATGTCTCAGAAGTAGACATGCCAACAGTTTCACTTTAGTACACCCTACATTTATAATTGATGTAAGTGAGAGAGCTTTTTCTACCTCAAACTACTTGTCCACAGCCATCAAAAATCTAGAATCAGTTAGAAGATTCAAAGATGAACTTACAGAGTATTACTTTATTAAATCTACCTGCAACTGTTTCATGATAATGGTTAGGTAATTTGCCATCCTTATAATACTAGAATAAATTTAATAAACTATTCTCAGCCTCTTAATGTGCCAGCATATATGTAAATATTTCACATGGGTGAGGGTTTGGCATAACGGTTAAGGTCTTTACCTCAAAGATACAAGGCTCAGGATTTGATTCTGACCTTTGGTTATTGGCTAGGCTTATAGTAGTCTGCAGACTGATAGCCTAGTACTTTCCTATGATCTTATGGATATGTATATAGGAGTTACTGTTTGATTGTACTCTACAGTACTTTCCTATGAACCTCTGGACATGTATATGAGAGTTCATGTATGATCACACTGTATTGTACAACATAAACAAGAAAGAAACCCAAGCACTTCACAACCTCAGCAAAGGCAGGACCTGGAAGATTATGAAAGTTGGCAAGGGAAGAGGCATACCTATAACTGATGCAACTGCATACAGCAGCAAGGTTATGGACATGCTGAACAACAGGACCATCTACAACCCTACAGACCACGGAAAAATCAAGTTAGCCTATGAAGAAGTTCTACATGAGATCACTGACCTTAATGAAGAAGCCCTCATTAGTCATACTCTACTGGATTTCCTTACAGTACTACACACCAAACTCCCAAACGTCTTTGGAATTCTAAACCCCACAAGAAAATCATAGACCCCTTTACAGATCGATGGTCCCTAGAGGTGTCTCCATTATCAAATCAATTTCCATCTACCTAGACATATAAATTAAACCATTAGCAGAAAACAACAGATCCTTCATACTCAACTCCACGGACTTCCTCAAGAAAATCAAGGTTATTCTCATCAATAAAACCTCCATCCTGGTCACCATTAATGTGGAAGCCTTATTCACCTTTTTACCACATTATTACTCCATCCAGACAGTAATTGAGACAACAAGGAGTTGACTGCCCTAACTGGAGAAATGGATTTACTATGCAGACTCCTCAAGATTTTCCTCAAGAACATCTTCTTCGAATTTGAGGGTCACTATTTCTGTCAAACTACAGGTATTGCCATGGGAGCTGCTATAGACCCTAGACTTGAAAACATGGCAGTTGGAAAATGGGAAGCAGAGCAGGATTTGTCTATAACTCTCAACATTTCTCAACATTTCTCACACATGGGATGCTTCCTTCATTTCATCAATGATATCTTCATAATCTGGAACAGCAACCTGGGGGGTAACTTGAAAAGTTCTATGACCACATCTACAACTGTACAACCTTTTTGAGATTCACCTCATGCCACAGCCAGACGCAAGTTGACTTTCTGGACCTGATGTTCAGTAAAAACTTGGATAAGGGTGAGTTACAAATGATTAGTATTGTAAACCCACCCACGTCAACCTCCATCTACACATCAACATGTAGCCCCATAGACTTAAAAGAAACATCATCAAGACACAATCTAGCTGATTGCAAAGGTCTCCGTGTATGACCTACAAAGAAACTTCCACACAATAGGCTACAGTCAAAATCTACTAAGTCAGATTTTGAACCCTATTAGAGAATGAAAAATTACCAAGGACCCATCCATTGAGGACCCCAGCCACAACCCACACAGGGAAATTAAGAACTTCATCTGGTAAACCAGAGAGAACAATTTGGGTCTCAGCATAACTCTGTCCTAATCCCTGGACTATGGGGAGATTAAAGCTACCATACTGGACAACTGGTGAATTATTAGAGAAAACAAAAACCTGAACAACATACTACCACAGGACCCCAAATTTACCATCTGCAAAAGCAGGACTATCAGAAGTTACATAGAGCACCCTGCAACCCCTTACGACCAAAAGTTCACAGAGGTACCTTCTCCTGTGGCCTGCTCACATGCAGCTATTGTAAATATATAGGATCATAGGCTCATATGAGATTACTAAGCTATCGACCTGGAGGTTATTTTAAGGCTAGATGTTTCATCCCAATGTAATACCATAGAAATGCTAGTCAATATTCAAGTCTGCATTTAGTGATGACTGTCCATGTCCAGAAGGGTTGTGGGCTCTACCCCTGTTAAGAATTTATGGTACCCTATCCACTCATCCAGGTTTTCTTGAACAGTGTTATAGAGGTGCTCTGTTTCACATGAATTGCTAGCCTGCTACAAAAACATGGCAGTTGCTGGAGATAAATCTGTCCCTCCGGCATGTCCTATTTAAGACGTAGACCATATTTAGGTCCTTGGAATGGGTCGCCCTAGTCCACTTTGATTTACAGATATGCAGCAAGTTCATTAGGTTTGGGTCTTGGATTGCTCTGTAGGCCAGGCATAAGTCTCCCCTGAGAAGTGTATACGATATGGAGTATAGTGACAGGGACTTTAGTCGGCCTGTGTAAGGCACATGCTGGAGTCACTTGATCTTCTTTGTTAGAAACCTCTGAGATTTCTAACTGCTGTAGCTGCTTAATACAGTACATGACATATGGGGCATTATACTCAATTATAGGCTGGATAAGTGCCAACACTAGGAGGGTCATAACTTCTTTTTCTCTCAAAGCGATGCCTTTACTAATCAAGTATGCTGCACAGAAAGCTTTCCTTACTACAGTAGGTACATGGTGGTCAAAGTTAAGGTCACAGTCAGCTTGTGATCCCAGGTCCCTTACCACTTCATGGGTACTAAGGGTATTGCTGTTGATTTGACAGTGTGAGAGGACATTGTTTGTGCTGAAGGGAATGATGATGCATTTCTGTTTGCGACCTTGACTAATACTCCAGTTGTTGGTCTGCATAAGATCCTCATGGAGTATATTCATATCATTTGGGGATTCAATGATTGCAACTAGTTTGCACTTGTCTGCAAATTTCGTCAGCTACAAGTCCTTAGTTTTGACCTGAACTTCCGAGAAGTATATATTAAACAGTAGGGGTCCCAGCACTGGTCCCTGTGGCACCACACTGGTAACAGGTCTGCTGGTTGATGTGGAGTATCCAACTTTTACAGTGTGTGTCCAGTTTGTGAGCCACTTGGCAACTTTCTTACAACAAAGGGGTTTGCATTCAGTTTGCTATGTGTATTGCCAATGCCTGAATGTGGGATTGTGTCAAAAGCCTTTGCCAGGTCAAGGTATGCTGTGTTGCACACATTTTCTCTCATTAATTGCCTATGGTCCAGATGACATACCAGTGGAAGCATGGAGATGCTTAGGAGAAATGGCAGTGGAATTCTTAACCAGATTGTTTACTGAAATCTTGGAAAGTTAGAGGATGCCTGAGGAGTGGAGAAAAAGTGTTTTGGTATCTATTTTTAAGAATAAGGGTGATGTGCAGAGTTGTAGTAACTACATAAAACTGATCAGTCACAGCTTGAAGTTATGGGAAACAGTAGTGGAAGCTAGGTTAAGAAGGGAGGTGATGATTAGCGATCAGCAGTATGGTTTCATGCCGGGAAAGAGCACTACAGATGCAATGTTTGCTCTGAGACTGTTGATGGAGAAAAATAGGGAAGGTCAGAAGGAGTTGCATTGTGTCTTTGTGGACTTGGAGAAAGCATATGATAGGGTGCCTAGAGAGGAGTTGTGGTATTGTATGAGGAAGTCAGGAATGGCAGAGAAGTATGTAAGAGTGGTACAGGATATGTACGAGGGTAGTGTGACAATGGTGAAGTCTGCAGTGGGAGTGACAGATCTATTTAAGGTGGAGGTGGGATTACATCATGGATCAGCTGTGAGCCCTTTCTTATTTCCAATGGTGATGGACAGGTTGACAGACGAGATCAGACAGGAGGCCACATGAACTATGATGTTTGCAGATGACATTGTGATCTGTAGTGAGAGTAGGGACCAGGTTGAGGAGACCCTGGAGAGGTGGAGATATGCTCTAGAGAGGAGAGGAATTATGGTCAGCAGGACTAAGACAGAATATATGTGTGTGACTGAGAGGGAGGATAGAGGAATGGTGAGGATGCAGGGAGTAGAGTTGGTGAAGGTGGATGAGTTAAGTACTTGGAATCAACAGTTCAGAGTAATGGTGAGTGTGGAAGAGAGGTGAAGAAGAGAGTACAGACAGTGTGGAATGGGAGGAGAAGACTGTCAGGAGTAATTTGTGACAGATGGGTACCAGTAAGAGTGAAAGGGAAGGTCTACAAGAGGGTAGTGAGACCAGCTATGATGTATGGGTTGGAGACGGTGGCATTGACAAAAAGGCAGAAGTCAGAGCTGGAAGTGGCATAGTTAAAGATGTTAGGATTTGTACTGGGTGTGGCAAGGATGGACAGTATTAGGAATCAGTATATTAGAGGGTCAGCTCAGGTTGGAAGGTTTGGAAACAAAGTCAGAGAGGTGAGATTGCGGTGGTCTGGACATGTGCTGAGGAGGGAGGATGGGTATATTGGGAAAAGGTTGCTAAGGATGGAACTGCCAGGTGAGAGGAAAAGAGGAAGGCATAAGATAAGGGTTATGGACCTGGTGAGAGAGGACATGCTGCCAGGCAGTTGGTGTGACACAGCAAGATGCAGAGGACAGGAAGATATGGAAACAGATGATCCACTGTGGTGACCCCTAACAGGAACAGTTCGAAGAGAAGAAGAATGACCTTGGTCACATTTTCAAAGAAATCCATCAGTTTTAACTGGCAGGATCTGCCCTTCATGGGGTAGGATCCAGGGTTTGGAGGTCACCCATGTCTTTATTTATGAGGTCCATAATGAAACATTCCATGGGCTTACAGATGAGGCTGTCAGGCTTATGGGTATGTAATTCACCTGCTCTGTTGCTAGGTCACGTTTGCGGAGGGGAAACTACGACAGCTTCTTCAGCCTGAACAAGATGATCTACATGAGCCACCATCATGGCAACTGCAATATGGACAAAGGTCCAATGAACTAAATACCAGGACTTTAACATTGGGTAAACTATCAATAAACTCAAAACCAGGACTGATTTCCACTACATCGACATTAGGTAAAGCACCTCCACTAACCTAATGGCCAAACACATGAAGTAAAAAACAAAACATTGCATCTTTAAGTTCCACATCATTGACAGAATTGTGGCAACACCTCTGAAGGGAAGCACTTGGAATAAACTTAAGAAGAAAGAACTAGACTGGCAGATCAGGCTCCAAAAAGGACATAGACCTGTCCTCAACACCACTAAGTCCATCAACTGCATTCTATGCCTAAGAAAACTCAATCACAAACTCTTCTACTAAGGATCCTAAAGGACCGTTAATCCAGATAGAAGCCAAGCTTTTATTATTTTCTCAATCTTTAGTTCCCCACTAAGACTCTGCAATCACAATACTCTCTTAGACTTTATTTCCCAATTTCAATACCTCATTATTTTACCAGTAATATAATATTGGAAACTACTTTCATGATGATTCTTTGCTGCGTGTGTTTTTAATCATTTTATGATTTTTTTTTAAATTTTTTAAAGGTCTAAGTTTCCATATTATGTTGTCCAACCATCATACCTCTCAATCTCTTAACATGCATTTCCTGAAGGATATGAAGTCTGAAATTCAAATGTATGTTATTATTTAGTGACTTCAGTCCTCAGTAATTTGCTAGAAATCCCAAATTTTATGAAGAACAGACTGAAAATATAATGCAAAAATCTGGACATTCTGTGAAAATCTAGACAGTTGAGAGGTCCGCCGACCGCCACTTAGTCTCTCTTGACTGCTATGTGCAGTTATCGGTTCTGAGTTTTTGAGGATAGTTAAAGCAGATTAATTTTTTCATTAATACCAATGTTTTTAGAAGGATCCCTGGATTCCTTTTGTAGCTAAGGACACTTTTGCACTTCTCTTCTCCCTGAACTACTGAGGGATTCGCTTTTCCTCCCCTGCCTCATCCATATGGCCCTAATTACCTTTTGAATGCCTGTACATTTATTGTAATATGATTTCCCATCCTCTGATTTCCACATGGTTCTATCATTACTCGAGTCTCCTCAGTAGTTTTGTTTCGACTGTGGCCCTCCTCTCCAATTTTCTCTGTTCATCTTCTGAACTATTGTACTCCTAGTGACACTCCTATCCATGTATAGGACTAAACATCACATGGAGACAACAACAACCATCACTTACTAATGGCCCATTCTTTCTTTGATTCCCACCTGATACTTTTGTCTTCCGCAGTTCCCCAACAAGGCACCTTCTCCACTAACCACCGATTGTATTTGAACTTCAAAACTCGTACTTGCAACTTTTTAGAATTTGTTTGACACTAAGTATTTAAAAAATTAAAAAAATCCTTTGACTCAGTATTATAAAAGTTTTGCTATTTAAGACTTTGGTCCATCACATGCACTCTCAATACTTTATTTGTCTTTTCGCCTGTTTTTTCAAGCTTCTAATTTACATGTTTTTTGAAATAAGAGTTTTCAACCACTGATCGTTTTAGACCCCCCCTACCCCTACATTTATGGTTAACCTTAGACCCAGTTTTTCCCTTCCCCTCAGTTCTCCCTAGTATCCACACGGTCCTCAGCACACAGAGGTCCACAACAATATACAGGGGAGACTAGATTTCAAACCTTGGGTATCACATGTAGCAGTGGACTAATGGACTAATGATGTTGTTTTAATACATGGGTGGGTCATAGATGATGCACAACATACCTAAAAACACAAATAGTATAGGGGTAGGCAATTCTGTCAGTGGGCAGCCTTATGAGGTACAACATGTGCATTCTGCATGAGACCATAGTACAGATTAATCTATATGCATATAATGTGTTTCAAGGCAAGGGCTTACATATACTACATAATCACCACATATCACTATAGTCCTGTAGAACAATGCAGAACATTATACATTTCCACATGACTATGTCTTTAAACCCTGCAACTCTGCCTCCAGCAACTTGCTTCAGTTTCCTATATTAGTGGCTTTTGCTGGCATTCTGAAACTTATTTTCCTGAGAAACTCCACCCCCTCAGCATTGCCTATGTTAGGTAAATAGTGCTAGAAAAAAATTAAAAATACTGAAGCACAGCGGGCTTTTTTCAGAGACATGCTCTTATTATTTACCTGTGCTTCAACTGTGGCAGGATAAAAACAATATAGTATGGTAATCTAATCATTATTGCATTGAGTGCATTACTATTTTACATGGTAGTACTTTCCAAAGAGTTACCTCTAACTTTGTGCAGTGATAACACTGGTTGCATGTGTACAGTACTGTTGCAGACTCATGCTTGTTGTAGTTAATTTTTAAATGGGTCTATATTAGACATCGACTTTTTAAAACGTCGAATGTTCTAATATCGACCCCTATTCAGTGAACGCTGACAATATCGAATATGCAGAACAGTGAATTTTTTCCCAGGAAAAAAATTTGCTGTTCCGACACACATATACAAAACACAAACACACCAAACAAACAGCAATCCACACACATACACCTCAAATCCTATATCTAACCCTACACTAAACTGTACACACACCACTAGCTATTCACTTACCTTAACCCAAATCCTAACCCTAAGGTCCGACACTATCACACACTCACCTCACCCGCGCCCTAAGCCTAATTCACCTACCCTGCCCTAACACTCACTTCCACACAATTGCACACTTACCTGACCTGTGCCCTAACTCACCTACCCCGCACCCTAATCCTCACATCCACACAATCACACACTTACCTGATCCTGACCCGTAACTTTCCACCACAGTGCAGAACATAGCGAAGCCACAGGAACGGCCAACCAAATTCCTTCCCTAGGAAGAAATTCAGTGTTCCGCAGCTTAGCTATTTATAGCGTTCGCTGAACAGGGGTCGATATTAGAACATTCAAAGTTGTGAAACTTCAATGTTCTAATATAGACCCTTTTTAAACATGTCATGAATGGTGCATTTTGATTCTGTGGAAACAGTTATTTATTTATTGTTTCAGATTTCTAAGCTAAGATATGATGTTATCCATGCTGTACATACCTCTCAACAGTCCAGAATATTGTAGAATGACCCAGACTGGGTTTTCACACACATGCAGAACTTTAATTCAGCACTGCTGCATACTTCATGCACCAATATCATGCACACATTACAATTTGTCTTCATGATCTGCACTATCATCATTTCATCCTACCCTCCAAATAGTTTCAGGAATAAGCTTTTGATCCCTAGTAAACTTCATTATTTAGCTTAGAGCTATTTGCATGGTATGTATTCAAAGGTTCCAGATATGTCTATGAATTGATATATTTCAGTATTGCAGATATGTGTATTAAGGATTGCAGATTTGCACTGATGTCTGTTGTACACCAGTGTGTGAAGACTCTTTTTTCCCATTTCTCTTTCAGTATAGTCACATCAGGTGGCCAATTCTGTTGAACACTGCAAGAGGCAGCAGAGACTTTCAGCACAGTGGTTTAGTTATAATATTACCTAATGACTTAGTAGAACATCATCCTGTATGTCATACTTCTCATTGTTGAACCCCAGGTAATACCATCTGCTGCCAGCCCCTGCTCCGCCTATGGCTGCAGGTGTGTTGTGTGAGAAAGATGAAAATGCTTTACTGAAGGAAGGGGGCATTGTGGCCTCTCTCAGTCACATACTTCAGCTCAGCTCAGTCAATTGTTGGCTGTGAATTAGTCAAGTAGTGCAGGTGGTGAAGGAGGTTGGTAGAGCAATGACACATTGGATAGCTACTACCATAACCTCAAGTACTTTGCAGACTAGCTTGCCCTACAGACCCAAGCCATTAAGCCACCAAATTAGTGTGTGGTCCCTGCACTAGTGACTCTTATGCATCTTAGTCATCTGGACATCCCTCTGGACTGGTTGGCAGACAAAATGCTGCCTGCACCAGATATCCACAACCATGTCTACCCCTAACCTATTATACCACAACCTGCCCTGTGTGCACCATCTCCTCCTCTACACGTTGCCATTTATCTACTTGATATTTCTTCCTGTCTTGCCCATGTCTCCCCCTTCTACTTTCCATACCACCATCATGTTTGTTTGTTTCTACTGTTTTGTGTTTCTGTGCTCCCACTACCTGTTCTTCTGCACCTTTTCTCCACCTGTGTCTCTATCAAATTTCTCATCGTCCTTTCTCTCTCCATTTTTTTCAAATTTATATCTATCTATATCAATATATACCTATCTGTACCCTGCTTTTCCCCACCTGCCTTTCCTTCATATTTATCTTCTGTGAGTAGTATATGTATCACTTTTGCTACATAGTACCGTGTGCTAATGTGCTATGCTCCCCTTTCATTTCTTTTCATGGAAACAATAACTGTCCAGGTCAGGTGGACAATGGACAGCAGGACTTTACACTGCATTGTAAGTTATTATTATATGGTGCCTCCTGACAGCCTGTTCTGTCACATGACAGATCATGATATATTTTGACTTCCAGTTTCAGAGTGTTCATTGTATCCACAGTGTGACCACTCTTTGCATTATGTCTTACCCTCTTAGTCTAGTCCATTGTCTTAAGTGTGTGGCTTTTTAGTGTTGCTCCAGTTTTCACATCATAGCATGGCTAAATATATAGACATGCACATTCTGACATTATGATATTCCTGTGCACCTTACACTGCACTGTATCACCACAATGTAGTATAAGCCTTTCACTGACAAACAGTGCATTATTGTGTATCCACATCATGGCCATGCCAGTTCAGACTCATAGCTAGGTCATCTGATGAACTATGTACTATGAACTATGAATGTGTAGTTCCTGAGACTTAAATTTACACCCGTACATCCTGACTCAACTTTCAGGAGCATACACAGACACACACATACACATTCACAAATACCTCCTCAACGTCGAAGAACAAAAAAAAAAAAAAAAAATTCTTCTACAACACAATGATCACTTCTGTGCTTCAGTCATAACTGCAAATGCAGTACTGGCATTTGTTTATGTAGCCACAACATGCCTGTGTCTACATAAATCAATGCAAGTTCTACACTGGTCACTTACACTTACTGAAAATGTTGTCTAAGATTGCTTCCAGGGCAGGTGAGCTGTAAGCCCTTCCCCTCCATAGTTATAATCTACATCAGTGGATGCGAGTGTCTAATTAACTCTAGATGATTAAGAATGGTGTGTAAAAAAGACGCAAGCTGTTATTAGGTCATTCACTGTTTATGCTATTGAAACAAGTAGTTGGTCAGAACTTTTATAAGCCTGTCTGCAAGGGAACATGTCATAGATGTCTTAGAATGACAATATTTTGGGAATGCCTTTATCACCAGAAATAAGCTATTTGACATAGACATATGGCAGGATTCATGAAAATCTGTTTTTCACACTGCCATTGTGTGCATGTCATGCCATGATGTGCACAAGATAGTGTGCCATTTTGTATTCCTTAAATAGCTCTACATGTTATATACAGCCTGCAAACAAACATAAACAACAGAGTATTCTAATGAAAGCATAATCAGCTGAATTACATGGTAATGAACCAATCCAGTATGGTGGAGCCATTCAGGAAGCTATAAAGCAATTCTATAAAGATGGCGGAGCCCTTTGTTATGAATACGAAAACCTATTGAACACAGCCACCATCCCACTTAAGAAAAAAAAAAGTAATGTTAAGGGCTGCTGCTGCTATCTTGCACATGTATGTGCAAAAGGCTCAAATCTATGTTGCTTATACTGCTGATTGACCTCCACCAAGTAGAAGATGAGATTTCAGACCCGATTTAACATATCACGGCTTGCATGATATTGAAATAGTAGAGTGATACAGGGTTGATTGGGAAACCCTACAGGAAATCTGAAAATTCTGCCTCCCCTACCTCAGTTCCAGGGGAAGTAGAGGTGAACCTATAGGATATTAGAAACTGGTATATTCCATAGATCCACAGGGGATATACTAGTGGTGTCACAAACATCTAAATGGATGCTACAACATGCAAGGAAGTGCATCTATTTTCCATGTACATCAGATGAGAGAGCAAGAAGAATGCAGGTGTTTTCTGCTGTAGCACACTTCCCTGAAGTCTTGGGCCATAGACTGCACTCTCATAGAAATAAAAGCCCCACATAGTGAACAGAAAAGAACATTCATCAACAGGAAGGTGTTCCACTCAGTCAACTGCCAGGTTGTCTATAATGCCCAAAGAATCATCCTAAATGTCTTTGCAGGCAACCCAGGCAGGTATCATGACTCAAACATATGGCACACCTTGCGGCTTTAGACAAGGTTTTCTAGGGGTGATGTTTCACAATGCCATCTACAGGTTGATGCAGGTTATGCTCTGCAACTGTGACTCATGATACCCATCAAAAATGGACAAACATCTACAGAAGAAGTATACAATGATGACCATGCTCAAACTAGAAACATCAGAGAGCATGTGTTTGGCATGCTGAAGTAATGCTTCTGCTGTCTAGATACATCAGGTGGTGCCCAGCAGATGACCCAGGCACCTATGCAGAAATTCTAACAGTCTGTGCCATGATGCACAATATCATCTTGAGGAAATAGCTGCAACAGGGACAGCAAAGACCAGAGCCACACATTTCTGGACCACAGGCAGGGCCAGCACCTCCCTCACATACAGATGAAGAATCTGAGGAAGAACATCCATCTGCAGAGGTAGCCATCAGATGTAGGTGTGTACAATATGCCCTTGCCCTGGCTAAGAGGCAAAGGATAGCATACACACTAACCATCTAAGATTCAAAGGTCAGCGCACACATCCAGCAACTAAGAGTCAAATGATAGCAGACACAATCACCAGCAAACATAGCTACCTAAGCACATACAAATATTAAAAGTGATGACAGACAATGCCCACAAACATTATCTACCCATATAATGTCTGTGTATGGATAATGTCAGACAGAGACTGCCTCAAAGTACACAACTCCTAACTGCAGTAATGTCAAGGTAAGTGTGGAATTTTTAGTATACAAACAAATGTGCAAGAAGATAAATTACCACCATACTGTCAGTCTCTTACCTATCTAGTTTGTGCATCAGACATATATGCAACTGCAAGTAAAACCCAAATGAGTGAAGCCCGTGGCACAGTCATCATTCTCACAGACTGGGGGATGTAGTAGGCCAAGGGTGACACCAAAGACATGTGGATGCCAGCCCTCCCCCAACAGATGTACCATCACAGACACTGCCTGATCCAGGTTGTCCTATCCAGTGGGCCACCCTCACAGTTGAGGAAGTCACACAACAGCAAATGATAACACAATTCTGTAATCATAGTAACATAGACAGCATAACAAGAAGTGCAATATGTGCATATTTTTCCATTTATCCATAACTTTGCTGTTACCTTTCTATAGTGTAGATTAAGCCCACTCTGTACTGTAAATATGCAAATGAGTTGTGAAATCATTAACATTCCTGAATACAAAAAAAACACTTGGTGTAGGGGATGTAAACATGTTGTAGGTTGCTACATAATCACTTGCACACTCCCTAGGACTGCAGGAAGGAGCAATGAAAATTGTTAGCTGCTAATGGCTTGCAACTGTTTCTGATTGCTTAGACTACAACAACAAGCAAGAATGAAGTGGCTTTTCTCTCTGAAGTGTTTGTATCACACAAAGTAGACCTACAAATAAAAAGGTGTAAGCTCCTTTAGACCTTTGAGAATAACCTTAACAACACTGACATCTTTGTACTAAGAGCATGCTGACCATCCTCTGCTTAAAATCTGTCTGAAATGCTGATCAGCTATATTACACATTGAGAAAAGGTGCAAATAAATGGCCATGGCATTGCATTTTTGTAGTTAAGCTGAGAAGAGGGGAAACTATTCAGAAAGTAAAGCAATGTTGGCAGCCTGACATTAAAATGGTATGGACTGTTATTAGTGCAAAGTATTGGTCAATATGACGTAGATCTAGATATGTTCAAGCAAATAAGAAAATAACATTTTCTAGTCATGTGTTGATGGCAAAGAGGGATAGGAAAGAGAAGTGAGTGTGTTGATTTTTCCCTGAATTAAGGGTTCAGTTCCAGACAGTGTGCTGTCTGTCAGAGTTAATGCATATTTTTGAGCATGTGATCAAGTTGTACCACAAACAGATCTAGGAAACTTTGCAATCCTGCCTTTTCATTGGTATTTACCCTATATTTGTTACTGATGATAGTTGTCTTATCTTTTTTTTTTCTTTTTTTGTGTTCCTTATTTGTGCACACTTTGCCAAAGTGTACTACTGAGTGGCAGTGTTATGAAACTGTGAGCAAGAGCCAACTGCCCAAGGTACAAATTGAGGAATCTAATGTGTATTTCCATCAGTAGTGTATTTCACATTGGCACAGGTGCTCTTTGCTGCAACAATCTGAACAGCAGTAAAAGAAGAAAGACTACATTGCATCAAAGTGTCATTGTCACACATGGGTTAAAAAAATAATTTTAAATACGCACAAAAGAGGATGCAGGGTTTGACACCATATTCTATTAGAATGTTTGCAGCAGATGTGAAAATGCAGCTTGTAATGTCTGTAATGCTAACTGATAACATGCCATGGCCAAGCGTATTGGTGCAGATGATAGAAAAGTATTACTGCATACATAACTGTTTTTGAGTTTTTACCATAGAACATAAAATGCCACTTCTTTACAGTAACTCATGCATACTGACAGTGATCCATGCCAATTGTCCTGCAAACAAAACTTTAATTCTTTTAAAATTACACGTTTGTGTGATGACTTGTATTTATAAATACATGATGCATTAATGTTATAACACATACTGAGGAAAGGGCCATAACGAGTTTACAGGATATGATTTTATATACAACATACATCACTACAATATGCACTTGTGGTAATTCTTATTCCACTGAAGAAATATGCAGGCATATGTTTAAAATTGTGTTGATGACCTCTTCAGATTTACTTAACTCGTTGGTTGCTAATTGTAATGTCTCATACTTTTTCTCATATCATGCACATGCAGGTGTGCCTTAACTTTACTACCATCAGTGCTATGAGGGATGCACTTGACACAGATCACAATTAACTTGCTCAGCATCTATTAGGCACACTTATGTTGCAATAGTCATCTTTTAACTTGCAAGTGTTCTTTACGTTCATGTACAGAAAAAAAAAGGACTAACAAATCTCTATTCTGACCCAGTTCTTAATGTGGATTCAAACACTGTACTACTTGTGCTGTTTTTCAGAATTTATCACATTAGCATGTTTAGTCTCTGAGGAAGTTGCATTACAGGTATATTTTCTGCATTCAGTATTGTCCAGAGTGCTGACTAAAGTGCATGACTAACAGTCTCATTTGCTTGACTGATGGCTAAATCTTTAAACATTCACAATACAATTTTTGGGTTTTGCCCTTAGAATTAAACTATAATTCAGTGATCAGCACCACTGGCAATCTTCAACATTTAGTACTTAATGTCATGGACTTCTAGTCAGGGTCATAAAACTAGCAATACAATTCTTGATGGAGGCATCTTACTTCATTAGGGGCGGTAACAATTAACTAAATCTTCTACCATGCATGGTTTACACCTGTTCAGTATGCCAGGGCACAGTGTTAGCACAACTGCTTAACTGCTTTGGCTGTATTCCTGCAGACCCAACTCATGTTTCCCATATCACCCCCCCACCCCAGACACATACACATACACACACACACACACACACACACACACACACACACACACACACACACACACACACACACACACACACACACACCACACAAACACACACACACACACACACACACACACACACACACACACACACACACACACACACACTCACACACTATTATTCCTCAAAACTAACTTATTTATGTCTGAACTTGCTGGCCCTGACAGCGCATCCTTGCTCTCACTCTCATTTCTCTCTCTCTCTCTCTCTCTCTCTCACACACACACACACACACACACACACACACACACACACACACACACACACACACACACACACACTTTTTTGTATTAATCTTGCCCTCCTGTAATTCCCCCTCCCTTAGGACCCTGTGCAAGTGATGATGACTGTGCCATGCCCTTTACACAATTCTTTATGCTTTAGGGTTGCCTATGATATGTATAATGCTAATGCTTGCTTAGTCAAATGTTTGTTTTTATCAGGATATGTAATGCATTTTAGTTTGTTTGCTTAAGTTCAACATTGTTACTAGTTACAGTGCTCATGTGTGTAGTAGCAGTAGTAGTAGTAGTAGGTTATGGTCAATCACCAACTTCTCCTCCATCGTTTACGATCCCTGACTCTAGATAACCTTGCCTTAAACTGGTTTGCATCGTATCTGGACAAACGTAAACAGGCAGTTCTCTGGGATAGCCAGCTCTCTGATCTCCTCCCCACCACCATAGGGGTCCCCCAGGGCTCTATCTTAGGTCCACTCCTATTCTCCATCTTTATAAATGACCTTCATCTAGCCACTCCTCAATCAACTTGCATTCAATACGCTGACGACACAACCATTATTTCTTCAGCCTCCACTCAGAATGAGCTGCACACTCTCACACAAAATACCTTCACAACTATAGAGCAATGGTTCTCGAATCATTGTCTACTCCTCAATCCCAAAAAAACCAAACTCCTGCTCTTTACACCCACTCACCTATCCCCCTCTATTAACTTCACACTTACATCCAATAATGGTACCCTCATCTCTCCAGACCAAACCACTAAACTCTTGGGTATTACCATTGACAACCAACTTAAATTTGACACTCATATCAACTCTACAATTAAGGCTACTAACAGAAAAATTGGTTCTCTCTATAGAATCAAAGCTTACCTAACCCCCGAAACCAGAACTACCATTGCTAGAACCCACTTAATCTCTACCCTTCTTTATGCTTCCACCATCTACACTAATCTTTCTAAGCACAATCTCAATAAACTAGCTTCTTCCTACAACAACATAGCCAGATTCGCTATAGCTTCTCCTTATAGGACTCACCATTGTCTAAATCTTAAACAACTAGGCTGGCTTGAATTACCCAACCTAATACAATTCTACCAACTTACTATTGCCCATAAAGCCCTTTATCACCCTAACAACACTCCAACACTCTCCTCTCTCATACAACCCTACAATAATCTGAGGAACCTACGCTCTTCTTACAAAACACTGATCCAAATTTCCCAATCAAATAACTTAGCAGGTGACTCCATATTCTCCAACTCAGTTGGCAAAATATGGAACCAACTACCTCAATACCTCACTACAATATCTTCACTCCCAATTTTTAAAGCTAAACTAAAACTCTTCCTTTCCAACCACTGGCTCTGCTCTTGTACCAACCCTGGTTGAACTTTTTGTCTTACTTGCCCTCTGATTCCTTTATCCCCTTATTTCTAGTTCTCATTTTCTACGCTCTTGAAATTCCTCTTCAAATAAATACATATCTCAATTTTTTATTTCTATTTATTTCTGAAATACAGTTGTCTAGTTAATACTCATTATTCTGTTCTACGCCAAGCCACATTGTGTACTCTGATGCTTTTACAATTTGCAGTTTGATATGTTACGTTTCTTAAATACTGTTTTATATTCTTTTAATTTTGCATTATTTTAATTTTCTTTTGTTTAAGCTTAACTTGTTTTAGTAGTTTATAGCGGAGCTTTTCTCCCCGGGCCTCCACTGAAAATGTACATATATCCAGTTGGACTAGCCCGGTAAACAAATGTAAAATAAAATAAAAATAAATAAATATTACTTATATAGTACTGCTTACTCAGCCCCTTGTGCAGATGATGCTAAAATTGTCCTGATCTATAATGGGAAGTTTGACTTGGGCTATGTATGCCTGATGCACAGTAGTGAGCAAACTTAGCACATTTTTAGGCAATAACTTTTTTCTTTCTAGTATTGGATTGTAACTACCTCATTTGTGTCTTAGGTAATTATCCTTTTCTTTTGTACTTGCAAGGTTCTATAACTATACTTGATCACCCACCTAAGTATATGATGGTGACATTACCCTACATCCTTTGGGTTTGTCTGACATGGGTCTTCTTTGGCTTGATAGATTGTATACATACGCAGGGGAAATTCATTTCATACATATAATAGTTTCATAGCTGTTTGGTCTGTATATGTTGCATATATCACTCAACTATGCTACTGCTGCCATTCCTGTATATTTTACCAACAGTTTACTTTTAATGAAGTACAGCACATACAGTCTGTCACCCTGGAGCCTCAGAAAAATGCACTGTGGCATATAAATTTTGCTCTATAGTTGCTCTCTCCTTTTGGATACAATGAAAACAGATACACTTCCCCACATTTTGCAATATTGCACTAAACTGGCTCAGTATTCCTGAAGCAGAGACCTTTGACACCCCCAACGGTGTCCCCTGTGTGTTTCTAGAAATTCTCTGTAGTTAGTATATGTAATGCTACACATACCTTGGATTCCAATGGGATGGTTTCTCCACAATTCTCACAGGGTCTTATATGAGGATGGCAGATGTTCACTATTTATTTTATGATATCCTTGTCCACCCTGTAACACTCTACTATTTTTGTGTTATGAAGTACATGGTATGCCATACATGGAGTAAACAATATACAACTTCTTGGCTGAGGTCTGACAACAGCAGGCAACAACTAGCAATACAATTCTTGATGGAGGCATCTTACTTCATTAGGGGCGGTAACAATTAACTAAATCTTCTACCATGCATGGTTTACACCTGTTCAGTATGCCAGGGCACAGTGTTAGCACAACTGCTTAACTGCTTTGGCTGTATTCCTGCAGACCCAACTCATGTTTCCCATATCACCCCCCCACCCCAGACACATACACATACACACACACACACACACACACACACACACACACACACACACACACACACACACACACACACACACACACACACACACACACACATACACACACACACACACTATTATTCCTCAAAACTAACTTATTTATGTCTGAACTTGCTGGCCCTGACAGCGCATCCTTGCTCTCACTCTCATTTCTCTCTCTCTCTCTCTCTCACACACACACACAAACACACACACACACACACACACACACACACACACACACACACACACACACACACACACACACACACACACACACACACACACACACACACACACTTTTTTGTATTAATCTTGCCCTCCTGTAATTCCCCCTCCCTTAGGACCCTGTGCAAGTGATGATGACTGTGCCATGCCCTTTACACAATTCTTTATGCTTTAGGGTTGCCTATGATATGTATAATGCTAATGCTTGCTTAGTCAAATGTTTGTTTTTATCAGGATATGTAATGCATTTTAGTTTGTTTGCTTAAGTTCAACATTGTTACTAGTTACAGTGCTCATGTGTGTAGTAGCAGTAGTAGTAGTAGTAGGTTATGGTCAATCACCAACTTCTCCTCCATCGTTTACGATCCCTGACTCTAGATAACCTTGCCTTAAACTGGTTCGCATCGTATCTGGACAAACGTAAACAGGCAGTTCTCTGGGATAACCAGCTCTCTGATCTCCTCCCCACCACCATAGGGGTCCCCCAGGGCTCTATCTTAGGTCCACTCCTATTCTCCATCTTTATAAATGACCTTCATCTAGCCACTCCTCAATCAACTTGCATTCAATACGCTGACGACACAACCATTATTTCTTCAGCCTCCACTCAGAATGAGCTGCACACTCTCACACAAAATACCTTCACAACTATAGAGCAATGGTTCTCGAATCATTGTCTACTCTCAATCCCAAAACCAAACTCCTGCTCTTTACACCCACTCACCTATCCCCTCTATTAACTTCACACTTACATCCAATAATGGTACCCTCATCTCCCCAGACCAAACCACTAAACTCTTGGGTATTACCATTGACAACCAACTTAAATTTGACACTCATATCAACTCTACAATTAAGGCTACTAACAGAAAAATTGGTTCTCTCTATTGAATCAAAGCTTACCTAACCCCCGAAACCAGAACTACCATTGCTAGAACCCACTTAATCTCTACCCTTCTTTATGCTTCCACCATCTACACTAATCTTTCTAAGCACAATCTCAATAAACTAGCTTCTTCCTACAACAACATAGCCAGATTCACTATAGCTTCTCCTTATAGGACTCACCATTGTCTAAATCTTAAACAACTAGGCTGGCTTGAATTACCCAACCTAATACAATTCTACCAACTTACTATTGCCCATAAAGCCCTTTATCACCCTAACAACACTCCAACACTCTCCTCTCTCATACAACCCTACAATAATCTGAGGAACCTACGCTCTTCTTACAAAACACTGATCCAAATTTCCCAATCAAATAACTTAGCAGGTGACTCCATATTCTCCAACTCAGTTGGCAAAATATGGAACCAACTACCTCAATACCTCACTACAATATCTTCACTCCCAATTTTTAAAGCTAAACTAAAACTCTTCCTTTCCAACCACTGGCTCTGCTCTTGTACCAACCCTGGTTGAACTTTTTGTCTTACTTGCCCTCTGATTCCTTTATCCCCTTATTTCTAGTTCTCATTTTCTACGCTCTTGAAATTCCTCTTCAAATAAATACATATCTCAATTTTTTATTTCTATTTATTTCTGAAATACAGTTGTCTAGTTAATACTCATTATTCTGTTCTACGCCAAGCCGCATTGTGTACTCTGATGCTTTTACAATTTGCAGTTTGATATGTTACGTTTCTTAAATACTGTTTTATATTCTTTTAATTTTGCATTATTTTAATTTTCTTTTGTTTAAGCTTAACTTGTTTTAGTAGTTTATAGCGGAGCTTTTCTCCCCGGGCCTCCACTGAAAATGGACATATATCCAGTTGGACTAGCCCGGTAAACAAATGTAAAATAAAATAAAAATAAATAAATATTACTTATATAGTACTGCTTACTCAGCCCCTTGTGCAGATGATGCTAAAATTGTCCTGATCTATAATGGGAAGTTTGACTTGGGCTATATATGCCTGATGCACAGTAGTGAGCAAACTTAGCACATTTTTAGGCAATAACTTTTTTCTTTCTAGTATTGGATTGTAACTACCTCATTTGTGTCTTAGGTAATTATCCTTTTCTTTTGTACTTGCAAGGTTCTAGAACTATACTTGATCACCCACCTAAGTATATGATGGTGACATTACCCTACATCCTTTGGGTTTGTCTGACATGGGTCTTTTTTGGCTTGATAGATTGTATACATATGCAGGGGAAATTCATTTCATACATATAATAGTTTCATAGCTGTTTGGTCTGTATATGTTGCATATATCACTCAACTATGCTACTGCTGCCATTCCTGTATATTTTACCAACAGTTTACTTTTAATGAAGTACAGCACATACAGTCTGTCACCCTGGAGCCTCAGAAAAATGCACTGTGGCATATAAATTTTGCACTATAGTTGCTCTCTCCTTTTGGATACAATGAAAACAGATACACTTCCCCACATTTTGCAATATTGCACTAAACTGGCTCAGTATTCCTGAAGCAGAGACCTTTGACACCCCCAACGGTGTCCCCTGTGTGTTTCTAGAAATTCTCTGTAGTTAGTATATGTAATGCTACACATACCTTGGATTCCAATGGGATGGTTTCTCCACAATTCTCACAGGGTCTTATATGAGGATGGCAGATGTTCACTATTTATTTTATGATATCCTTGTCCACCCTGTAACACTCTACTATTTTTGTGTTATGAAGTACATGGTATGTCATACATGGAGTAAACAATATACAACTTCTTGGCTGAGGTCTGACAACAGCAGGCAGCAGCAGCACCTTGTATGAGAGTCTGTTGCACATACAAATTTATGATGACTGTTGCAACCTCTAACATTTTTAAAGTCTCCTCATGACTTTTTTCTGCATGTGTTGGAATTTGGAGCTAAGTACACTGTGTAGGTGCTTGTTTTATGTTTCTGAATTGCTCTTTCATAAGTATTTGCTTAATTAGCATGTACTAGCTCTCTATATGCTTGGACATCCGCGGTGGTGCAGCAGTAGTGTTGTTGCCTCACAGCAAAAGGTTCTCCCGTTTGATTCTTGGCTAGAGTACAGGGACTGCCTTCTGTGTGGAGTCTGCATGTCCTCCCCATGGTTGGGTGGGCATTTGAAAGACATGTGTAAATGGGCGTGCCTTCGTTGAAGGTTGAATGTCAAGCTGGCACCTCGGCTTTCGTGAAAATCTACTGCCAATCATTAGCGGACCGGAGTTCCGCTGTGGCAACCCCTAACCGGGAAAAGCCGAAAGACAAACAACAACAACAACAGCTCTTTATATGCTTATTAGAATATTTGTCCACTAATCCTTGTTTTACAGCCAGCCATGACATGTAGAGCTGTTTTGTGAATAGCAAACAGCTCACTTGCTGCAGCTGCTCATCAAGCAAATGGGCTTAGCAAGATATCTAGGCTTCGTGAATCCTAGCCACCATTTTACTTTGATTTGTTGTATCAATTATAATAACATCTAGCATAATGTGCCTTTTACACTAAATTTAGTGACTCACAGTTAGCATGAAAGTCAAAGATACTGACTCTGTACCCAGATTCATGCAATGCTTTAACTTATCATTTCAATCTTTATACTATTCATATAGTTACCTTTTGCCAACAAGTTGGTCCACAATGGTTTGTGGTTACTTTTCTGCAACACCCAAAGTTGTGTTCATACTGTCTGTGGGACATCTGTCCAGGGCACTGGAGAATTCTCAACATATTTCATTTTCCATAAGTGCAATGGCCATCCTATACAACCATTTGAACTATGAGCAACTTAGGCAAATGAGGCATCAGTTTAGCATCTTTTACTGAGGGACAGCACACTCACAAGTGCACCAGCCTGCTTATACTGTACTGTAATGTCAGTGTTGAAGATTAAATTCTAGTGTCTATGGTAGGAATAGGACCTGTCTGATCCTTCAGCAAGAAATGCAAGTGTGCTACCTGTTGAGCCACTGCCCACTGCTGTAATATTTTGCAAGCCATGAGCAACAGCATTGAAGGCATTAATAAGATGCACAGGTTTACAAGGAAATGAATATATTTTGCATATTTATATCTACTGACATACACTTTGATGCATCAAAACACTTTCTATAATCTCCTTTATCATTTCAAACATCACTGTAAGGCAGATTATGTTAGTTAACAAAGGAGGGAGACAATATTTGTGTTCAGCTTTCATTACAAACAACAGTGCAGATTCAATAAAGCCTATCTGCTAAAAACATGTGCACGACAATAGTGCACTCTTTTGATTCAGTATGCAGCTCTACATGGTGTGCAGAACCATGCAAACATAGTGAACACTGTGGTATGCTAATTACATCATAAACAGCTGAACTCTATGCTAATAAATCAATCCAAGATAGACAAGCTATTCAACAAGCTAGAAAGAAATCATGTAGACTCAGTGCAGGTTTTGCCTATGAATTCCAAAACCTATTGGAATACTGCCATGGAAACTAGTCTACACAGAAAGAATGTTAGTGGCTGCTGTTGCTTTTAGGTTCATAGATATTTACTAGGCTAATGACCACAAGGGCCTTTTTCAAGCCTAACCATGCATCCCAAGTCTCTAACAAGTTTTGGTACCCTTGATAAGTGTAAGCAGGGTCCTGGGAGATGAACCATTTACAGGTTGCCTTTGTCCATTAGAGACATAGGTGTCAAGCCAAGGATGAATTACTGGTTCCCCATGAAATTGTCCAAGTTGCACTTGAATTTGGTTATGGAGGAACTCTGCTTCACATGGATGGGGAGCCTGTTCCATAAACAGGGTAGTCTCTAGGATACATACTTGTCTCTCCAGCAGGTCCTATTTATATCACAGGCAGGTTTAAGTCTTTAGAGAAGGGTAATTTGGGTGCTGTTTGTTTTGTGGATATGCAGGAGGTCTATCAGAGTGGGGTCTGACAATGCCCTGTATGCCAGGCATAGATCTCCCCTCAAAAACCTGTAGGAGACAGAAAACAGGGATAGGGCCTTGAGGCACTCTGCATAGGACATTTTACTTATGCCCTGTATTCTTTTAGTCAGGAACCTCTGTGGACGTTCCAGTTGTTGGATATACCTGGTTAGGTACATACCAAAAGGGGTATTGTACTCAATGATAGGTCTGATGAATGCCAAATACTATGGAACGATGACTTCTTTGGACTTAGATGCTATACCTTTGTTTATAGGTTGCGCAACATAGAATGATTTCTTCACTACTGTAGACATGTGATGGTCAAAAGCTAGATTACTATCTATGTGTGTTGCTAAGTCCCTGATTACTGGGTCACCTCTAAGGGGTGTGTTGTCAGTATGATAGTTACCAGGGATGGATGACGTCCCAAAGGATACTATTATGCATTTCTTGGCATTTAGTTTTAGTCCATGGCTCTGACACCAGTTGTTTGTCTGTGTCAGCCCCTCCTGGAGAACATTTGTGTCAGTGTGGGATTCAGTGACAGCTCCTAATTTGCAATCATCTGCAAATTTAGTCAGCCCGAGACCACTGACATTGACCTTGACTTGTTTTTTGAATTACTTCTGTACTTCATCCTGGTTGATGCAACTGCATCTATGAAGCTATTAACTTGCTTGTACAAGGATTCTGTGATCAGTTCTGTATAGCGAGCAGTGTTCTCAGGGTTTATGGAGGCCTGAAATTTTGCCAGATTATCACGTAATAGCAGGAGGTTAGCCTTAGAGTAGTTCCTGAATATTCCAGGTTTAGCTGGGGATCCAGGTCTTATTTTTACTTCATAGGAGACCATTTTGTGGTCTGACCTTACCAGGGAAGACATTACAATAGGGGATGTGCAGCAGTCTCCCATATTAGTGAGGACCAGATCCAGCATGGTTGCACTCCTGGTTGGTGTATTGACTATCTGGTCCAAGGAGTTTGTGTTTACAAAATCCAGTGCATGTATGTTTGGTGTTGTATAGGATTCCCAGTTAATAGTGGGGTAATTAAAGTCACCCATGAATATGGTATTGAGTTGGGTGTTTGGTGTCTCTAATAAGTTTAGAGACAAGGTATTGGTTTCCTGGGTCATAGATGGGGACATATAGCTTGCAAGGAAGTGGTATTGGATTTTGCCAATGGTGATTTGAACATGGAGCAGCTCAAGTACATTGTCTTGTTTGACCAACCTTGAAGTATATTTATTTCTGATGTAAATAGAGACACCTCCACCTTTAGTCTCTGCTTGTGAAGTAGCTGGTCTAAATGTGTAGAAGGCCTTATAACCTTGCACTGTTGGTGTGCTCTCAGTGGCTTTAAACTATGGCTCAGTGACTGCATAGGTTCATAGGTTCATAGGTTCATACTAGGCTATCTGCCCAAGGGCATTTATAAGCCTAGCCCATAGTTATGTGGCTTTCGCCACCCCTTTAGTTTGAATAAAAACTATGCCTATCATTTTTCTGTGCCTCTGTCAAGCAGTGACACTGAAGTAATCCCTGGGGTATATCTGCGATCTCCCATCCATTGGTCAAGATTCCTCTTGAACAAGGCCAGCGAGGTGCTCTGCCTCACATGTACCGGGATTTTGTTCCACAGCATAGGGAGTCTCTGGGTGATGAATCTGTCCCTAGATGTCAGTATTCTCTAGGGTGAAGAGAGCTTCTAGGAAGTGCAGTTTTTTGTTTAGAGTCCTAACACTGAGCAGTAATACTTTTAGATTTTCTTGGTTTTGATTTGCTATGTCAGAAGTACTTTGGCATTGCCTAAAAAGGCACTATGAATAAGACAATGTTTTAGCTAATATACAAAAGCCTAGATGGGAGAGATACAGACCATCCCTGGCAAAACAGCATGGTCTGTTGACTGTCTCCTTTCATGCTGACAAATATTGCACCCACTTAGAAGGACACCAGAACCTAAGCCAATTATTAAAATCAATCATATTTTGTTCTATTGTGTCATCATCCTTGGAGAAGGTAAAATGCTGCTCAATGCTAGTCTCATACCAGCATGAGACCCATATTTCAACAGATCCATGATGTCTCTCCTCATATAGTCTAGGGAAGTATGTCTCAGGTCATTTACTCCCACATAGACTATGACTGAGTCATATTGGTACTTCTGGTCCAATGACCTGAGTGAGTGCGTAATGTGACAGATCCTAACCCCTGATAAGCAACTGACAGTGACTTTCTCCTTACTCAGCAGCCTGGTGATAGGGACATCAGTGTGTCTCAAAATTGAGTCTTCAATTACCAGAATGTTGGATTGTGTGGTGGCTTGCCTTATGGGCTTAGAGGTAGAGGCTTCAAGAGTTGTCGCTCTATGTGTTGATGTGGGTGTTGTTTTGGCAGAGTGCATTGGGGCTGCTGAGGGTATTTGTTATGTGTACTTCATCTAGATGGCCTTTGTAGTTTAGGAATGTCACATTTAAGTGCCTCAGCATATGTGAGTTGATATGTCTGCTTTGAATTGTGTGAGATGGGTGCAGCTTGTGGATTACGGACAACCTTATTGACATACTCTTATGTGAGAGCTTTGCCTCCAATGACATTGTGTAAATACATCTCTCACATGTCATTTCAGTTTGTTTGAAAATTAACTGGTTGTCAGTCAGCATAAGGCAATTTCTACATTGCCTCAGGATGCCCATATCCACCAAGCTGGCAATGGAGACAGTGGGACAGTTCACACTGATGGGAATAGACCCTTTTTTATTAATTAGACAGTTGGAGTGAGAATGTCAGTCAATGTCAGGAGTATCCAGTTTGCAACTATGGGGACAGTGCTTGCCACTGCAAACTAGTTGTCCTGTGTGCAACTAGATATTGGAGAAATTTCAGTTGTGCTTTTACAGGAAAAATGTCACTCATGGTGATGAGTCTGTACAGCACACTGCCAAAAACTTGAGGGGGAAACTAATACGTAGACCCTGAAAATTTTAGAATGAAGTATTTAGGAAGATATTCTGAAGTTAGAAACAAATGAACAGAACTTACTGAAAACAAAGAATTAGCTTGTCAAGAATGATTAAAAGAGGGGAGTCACATTAATGGCTACTGCTTATTAATTATTTCTATCTTATTCATGTGTATGTGCAACAGGTCCAACTCTATGCTGCTGCTAATAGATCGCAGCCAAGAAGGAGAAGGGTGTTTAGACCCCATTTAACTTTTCACAGTCTGCATAAGATGGAAATCATAAAGCACTACAGAGTGAATAGAGACACACTACAGGAAGTCTACAACCTCTGTCATCCTCAACTGACAGCAAGGTCAAACCAAGGGGAACTATTTAAAGTGGACACTAAGGTATGTGAAGCACTTAGAACATTACCTACAGGAAACTTCCTGAGACCAACAGGGGACATGCTGGTTATGTCACAGGCATCAGGATCCAGGATCCTACATAAATTCCTGAATGCTATGATACAACATGCCAGTGACTATTTATACTTTCCTAGTACACCTGAGGACAGAGCCATAGCTATGCAGGAGTTCTACCCTGTGGCATATTACCCTGAAGTCTTGGGTGCCATAGACTGTACACACATCAAAATTAAAGCACCAGCCAGGGAACAGTGAAGGTACATAATCTCAACTGTATCGGATGTTTTCTATGGGGATATCTCACATAGTCATTTAATGGGGGGATGCAGATTATGCACTCAAAGTGTGGCTGATGACACCCATCAGAAATGCACACATACCAACTGAAGAATGCTATAATGGGACACACACTCAAGCAAGAAATATCATAGACTGTGTGTTTGGTCTGCTGAAGTCACGGTTCCAGTGCCTACATACATCTGGGGGAGCCCTGCAATATAATCCCTCTACATTTGCTGAAATTTTCACCATCTGTGCCATACTTCACAATATTATCCTGAGATAACTGTTTCAGCAGGAACACCATGGTACAGGGCACCACATCCCATCACTGCTGACAAGATCACCACAGCCACACACGGGTGAGGATTCAGAGGGGAACAACCAGCCACTGTGCATGTAGGCAGATGGGGACATGCAGAATATGCCCTTGCACTGGCCAAGAGGCAATGGATAGCACACATGTTCACCACCTAAGTGGCTAAAACCTTCATCCTATGCACATACATACAGTAACATTGATATCAGGCAATACTCACAACCTTTACTCACCCATGTAATAGCTGTGTACTGTTGGCATCAGATAGAGTCAGCCCCAAATTAAAACTCTTGCTGGACTTCCAAGGTAAGTGTTGAACCTGGAATAGAAAAATAAATGTCTAAGAACACATATGAATGCCATATCCTTGTATACTGTTACTTGCTGATGTGAGTAAGTATAAGTTGTATGATTTTTACAGCAATGATATCAATATGTGACAACACTGACTTATGTCAGTACATGTCCAATATCAACCAATAGGACTCAAGCATCTGAGATTCACACATTTATACCTCTCAAATGTACAGATTTTCATAGAATATCCACAGTTTGGCCATTTAGTTTTGTACTGGCAAATCATTAAAGATTGAATTTCAAAACAATGACACACATTTTAATTTCAGACTTCATATCCCTCAGAACAATCACATGTAATACAAAACCTGTTATTCCTTCCACTGTATAAGTTTGTGAAACCAAAATGTTTCAAAATGTTCCCTACTGTTGGGCCTCTGTCCCACTTTTATATATGTCTTGGTGCAGCTTTGTAGGTTTAAGAGGTTGAGAGGGATATACACATTACAGAAACCTGTAAGAAAGCAGTATAATTTGCAACACAGCATCACAAACACAGATATACAAAGTATTAAGTCAGATATGCACCATTAGCATCAGACAAAAGACTTAAATATCCCTGAATTCAAAATATAGAAAATCAGGGATATGGCACAGTTATCATTTGCACAGGGTGTTGTATAGATGGGAAGGATGCCTAGGCTGATGCAAAAGGTAGTAGTCTATGGGAGTAAGAATGGCAGACAGGCAGACATATGGATAAAACAACCACAAATTGGATGAATCAGCTGAATACCTTTCCAAAACCAATTACCAAGAACCAAACAGCAGTGGCAGCTACTCGGTCAAATAAAGGTCTGTCCTTACCACAAACAGTTTCAGGAATAATTTCACTTCCACAATACAGTATATGTAAAAACACATAAATTTATTCCAACATCCACTGATTTAGCGCTTTCATCTCATTACATGAAACTTCTTCAGAATAATTCATTTTAAATTACTCACTCATTTATAGTGGTCATACTAAAATCCATTGGTTCACATTTTTTAATTAGTATTACATCAACCATCTAATTAAAACCTCCACATCTTAAAGAACCCATCACTTTGCAAAAGGCAACTCCATCTAAACTTGTTTTAAAACACATATATATTTCAAAACACATACCATATGTTTAGCTACCAAAAGTTTATATATAAAGAAGGGATGCTTTTGTGGAAGAAAATTAATTTATTGGTAAATTATTTGAAGATAGGAAGTATCCGGTTGAATTAGTACAAACCATTAAAGATAAAATTATCGAAGGGTGGGGTACAAAATATGCTCTTTTACTGAATGGTGATCACCAAGCAGGTACGGAGACTAGAGAAAATTTATGCGAAGTTCCTCCAACTACAAATGAAGGACAGAACGGGCATTATTTTGTAATAAGATATAATCAAGATACATATAGAGTAAGAAACATTGTTCTAAAGTATTGGAACATATTTAAAATTATGCCCAACAGTTTAAAAGGTTTTCAGGCACCTCTAAAATTTAGTTATAGGAGAACAGCTAATTTGATTAATGTATTTTAGAGAGATAGTAGACAACAGCAGCAGTACAGTGGTACTGGGGCTAGAAAAAAGGTGGGGACCTATGCCTGTGGCTGTTGTCGTCAGTGTAAGTGGATAGCAAATTTGAATGAATTATGTATACCTAGTGTAAACAACAACAAAGGTATGACAGCTAAGGGATATTATATCTGTCAGATTAAAGGTGTGATTTACTTGGCATATTATTTAAAATGCTTCTCATATTATATAGGTAAAATGGAAAGGAACCTAAAGTATAGAGTGTATGAACATATCTATAATATTGGTAGGAAAAAAGATATTAATGCACTCTATAGACATACACAGGAGTGTGAAAAAGCTACATTTAAGTTCTGGGTAATTGAACAGGTTAGACCCTCGGACAGGGGAGGTGATTGGGAAACTATCTTAGAGTTTCGTGAGTTAATTTGGCAAATGCAGTTGGATGCCTGTAATAGACCTGGTCTGAATGATCATTTATCTGTTGTACCAGATTTAAAAATGAGAACTAAAATATAAAGTATTTATGTTTAATTTTATAAGTAGTGTGTTTCATGTGTATACACACATTTTGCATGTAATACAATTCTCCTGCTTCTATATATATATAAAATGTTGGTAGCTAAACATATGGTATGTGTTTTTAAATATATGTGTTTTAAAATAAGGTTAGATGGAGTTGCCTTTTGCAAAGTGATGGGTTCTTTAAGATGTGGTGGAGGTTTTAATTAGATGGTTGATGTAATACTAACTAAAAATGTGAACCAATGGATTTTAGTATGACCACTATAAATGAGGGAGTAATTTTAAATGAAATATTCTGAAGAAGTTTCATGTAATGAGACGAAAGCGCTAAATGTGTGGATGTTGGAATAAATGCATGTGTTTTTACATATACTGCATCGTGGAAGTGAAATTATTTCTGAACTGTTTGTGGTGAGGACGGACCTTTATTGACTGAGTAGCTGCCACTGCTGTTTGGTTCTTAGACATTTGGATAAAGTAGACAATGGCCCCTTAGACCAAATGAGCTGTAAGTCTCATGACTGACTCATGTAACTGTTATGTGTGTGTGTGCGTGTGTGTGTGTGTGTGTGTGTGTGTGTGTGTGTGTGTGTGTGTGTGTGTGTGTGTGTGTGTGTGTGTGTGTGTGTGTGTGTGTGTGTGTGTGTGTGTGTGTGTGTGTGTGTGTGTGTGTGTCTGTATGGGCAGTCAAAGTGAAATATGTGTTTGAGTGTCTGCAAGAGCACAGCAAAGCTCTGTGCTAGCTCTACATCCTGGTATATCAGAAAGGTGTGAGCCATGCATGGTAAAGGTGACGATTCATCATCATCATCATCATCCCCAAATGAAGAGAACTGGCTCTGCCAGAATTTGCACTGGCATGTCCATGACCACAGTCAGATGCACTGCTGCTACCTGGACATGACTGATGTCTACTGGATGAGCTCTCCTCACAAGTACACCCAAGACCATGACCCTATAGCCTACCACAACTGGGTGTGGACACTTTAACCACTGATGGAGCAGTGGAAGAAGTGTTACTACAGGAGCATGACTGGGCATGGCCAAGCTAACATCAGACGATGATGCTGATCTGCATCCAAGTGGATGACAACTCTCTACCAGCAGGCGTTCCATCACAGACACTGCCCATTCCATTGTATCATTCATCTGATCCATTGAATTGGCAACACTGCGGAGAAAATTATGCATGTCAGTCTGTGCCACATTTACAAACTTAAGCATTTCCTTGGAGACCTTATTGGAATGTGCCTGTGCCTCCATGACAGCCCTAAGCATATGTGAAGTGGCACGGAAAGACATATTAGGATCAGCTGGAGGGTGGACAGCAGGCCTACTCCGAGCACCCCTGGCAACAATCTTGTGTGGCACCTTGCCCACATTTGGGTACAGCGAGAGTCATTTGGCACTAAAGCTGCAGTAACCACACTACTCTAATCAAGTGTCTCACTCTCCACCTGTCCAATATCTGAGGACTCACTGAAATGGGTATGTTTAGGCCTACAGGCTGTGACCCATGGAAATACAGGGAATGGCTAAATGTCAACCTCAATGTCAGATTCAGCATCTGCACCAGCCGACTGTGGCTGTGTTTGGCCACCATCATCATCAGAGTCTGCAGATACTCAGACATCAAGTGGTAAGGCTGCTACACTTCCACTATCATCACCTGTAATAATAATAAACAAACACAGAAAAGAAATTAATACCTACACTACTACAATGTAATATATGCTAATAAACTAACACTGGTGCCACTATCATAGATGGTACAGCAATACATACAAACTCCTGATGCCCACCTCACACATACAAATAAATGCATATTTTTGTCAATTTCTCATCAGTACTCAGATAAAAATGTTGGACATGCCATGTGCAGATGACTCCACACTTGCTAGGGTGATGGGTCTGGAATAATGTAAGCAAAAGGTAAATATATCATCATCACAATGCCAATAACACAGAGGCACCAATTTTATTTGCCTTTATATGTCGATGAACAATACTTTTAACTGAAACTTGGCTAACATGCCCACCCCAAGCCCACGTGTAATGAACCAGAATGTGTTGTCAACCATATCAACTTACAGTATAAATAGGTTCCACCCAAAAAATAATTTAATTAAACCAACCCACTACTTTCAATATTTTACTATACAAGAAATTGTTAAAAACTGACATATGTAAACTTATCTGGGAGTGCCTTCTGGGACATAATTGTCTTCCTGAAACAGCAGCACCAACATCAATCACATGCTGTTGTGCACTTTCCACTGAACTCTATGGATACCTGACAGTAAACAGGAACTCTTCATTTGCTGTCAATGGTGGCTCTGTACTAGGCCCCTCTGGTAGCCAGCTGTCCACTGGCCACTGCAGCTGCTCTTTTCTGGGCTGATGAAATCATGTCCATAGCTCTATGATTTACCTGATCATAAGTCCTCCTGCACCCCAGCCCACGACAATGACATCATTCATTTTCTGGTTCCAAATCACCATTCTGCCAGACATATCCCCACATCCTTTCTGAAGCAAAAAGACACCATGCTGCCTAAATGCTTGAAAAAATTACATCATTCTCAGGGTCACTGAAGCGGGGGGGGGGTTGTTGGGATTGGTATGCTCGGGTGCCATAATCCTAGGTGACAAAAACCAAAAAAGGATGATACTACACAAAAATGTAACATAAATAAAAATCCTGCTTATATGCTTATATATTTATATATATATATATATATATATATATATATATATATATATATATATATATACACACACACACACACACACACACACACACACACACACACACACACACATATATATATATATATATATATATATATATATATATATATATGAAAAGCAAACAAGTGACAAAAAGGCTCCACTCTGGATAAGCTTTATTGAAAAGCTTAGTAAAAGCAAATAGCAACGATACTGTTAAACAAAGATACAGACTTTTAAGCGCTTTTCGTTTGTTCTTCAACAAACTTCATCAGAAAGTAATTATACAACACAAACACCTGATATTTAAGTATAAAAGTGCGGGAAAATCAAACCACTTAATTAAATTTTAAAGCCATACTGTCTCAACTGGTTGTGTGAAATTATACAACATTATAATAAATTAAAACAATGCCAAAACACTTCAAAAATGTCAGCTATGATTCATAGTTAATAATTAAGTTATTGTAATGTCTAAAAATATTCTAAACTTACAAAGATAAGTTATTAAAACAAATAGCTAATAGAAACAATAATAAACTCAAATAAAAACAAAACATCAGACCAGCAAATAAAGTTATCTTTGCAGACTTCTTAGCTTCAAAATACAAGAAATGGAACAAGCCTCATTCAAACCTGGAAAGTTGAAGGCATTCAGCCTAATCTGCCAAAAAAGCTCCAACTCTTCCAGTTTGAAAGAGGCAGGTCCACCTCTGAAGTCCTGAATAAACTGATCAATGACTAAAAACTTAAACTTATGCGTTGGATTCACATAAACATGTTTAGCCAATGTATTATTGTCTTTGTTGTGCAAAATAGCATACTGGTGCTCATAGACCCTTTCCCTTAGACAACGTTCAGTTTTGCCCACGTAAAACGCCGGACAAAATGAACATAGGGCCAAATAAACAACAAATTTGCTTTTCCAATTAAATTTAGCCTTCAGTTTATAATTCCTGTTGTTAACCGTAAACTGGTTAGTACATTCCATATATTTACAAAAGTTACAACATTCACATTTGGACATACCAGTTGTCCTAATGCAAGGCCTGTTAGCTCTTTCAAGTAAATTTTTAACATTTCTTCCCTTCTTAAACACGAACTGAGGTTTTGATCCAAAAAATGTATATATAATAGGGTTACATCTAAATAAATCCCAATTCTTGTCAATAACATTAGTAATAGATTTAGTTTGTGCATTAAAAGATGTAATAAAGGTATATTGAAAATTTTGGTCACTAACCAATCCAAGCACACCTTCAGCAAGTGAGTCTTCATGTGTATCAAAAATAGCCTCCTCAACAGATAACTTATCTACAGCCAAGATAGGTTTAAATTGATTAATGCTCCGCTTATATTCAACTTCTTTAATTAATTCATTAATCAAGCACTCAGGATAATCTCGATGCATAAACATTTGTTTTAACAAATTGCATTCATTAATAAAATCAATCTGTAGACTGCATATACGTGAGGCCCTCACCAACTGCCCTTTTATCACCGATCTTTTTTGGTGAAACGGGTGACAACTTGAAAAATGTAAAAAAGAATTGGAATAGGTTGCCTTACGGTGAACTTGAGATGTAAAACAACCTAGTACAACATTTTTTGTTAATAAAATGTCAAGATATGCAATAGTTTCAGTGTTAAATGAATAAGTAAATTGTAAAAAAGAAGTAGAAGAGTTAAACCAACTAACCAGGTCAGATGCCAACACTTCATCACCCTTCAATAGAATGAAAACATCGTCCAAAAAACGAGTGTAATGTACTATAGCATCCAAGTTATTGTTAATGCCAGCGGCAAAAACAAACTTTGACTCCCATTGGGCCATAACCAGGTTGGCAACACTGGCTCCACAAGGGGAGCCCATTGCCAAGCCGGTTTTCTGAAGATAAAATTTATTGTCAAAAATGAAATAATTATTCATCAAGATTAACTCCAACAATTCCATAATTAAGGAAGTCTCTGTAATAGTAGCTCCATGTTTCCTCATGATGTCAGCCACCCATTCTATTGCTATAACATGGGGTATACATGTGTAGAGGTCCTTCACATCTACAGTTAAAAAGTTGTAATCATTACTAAAACTCAAATCATTAATTTTGGACAAGAAGGACCAAGAGTCCTTGCATATCTGAGGTTCAAGGACCACATATTTCTGTAAGTAAACATCGACTACTTTAGAACAGGCATATGTCGGTGAGCTGCGACAATCAATGAGAGGTCGCATGGGTGGGTTAAATACATCTTTATGAATTTTAGGTATCCCAAATAATGTGGGATACCTGGGGAAGGCAGTAAACATGTAAATTATATATATATATATATATATATATATATATATATATATATATATATATATATATATATATATATATATATATATATATATATATATATATACACCTATTATTTTTTTTTCAATATTACCCACTGGAAAAACACAAAACTTCAGGTATTAAAATATGAAAGGTTATGAGTTTGTAACATATCAGTCACACACAAAGGTTTGATCAAAAACAATGACTAACAAGAACAAACCTCTTTAAAAAAAATAAATAAAAGTTTTGGTTTTGGCAACACACAACTGGAACTTGCCTCCCTCACCCCCAAAACAACACTGGACCTGACAGAAATGCTGCACATAAGAAAATCAAATGGCAGTAAAGTCACTCACTCCAGGGATCTGAACCTTGTCAGAACATGCTGGTATACAGGCATGTCTCTTAGAGTTTGCCACTGCTCTGGAATTAACTTACAATTCATGCGAAGCAGAGCTCCTCAATGACCCTATTCAAGTGCAACCTGGACAAATGGTTGGATGACCACAAAATCACTTTGAGGGTAGCACTCAATGTCCCTTATGGACAGGGGTAGTCGGTGCTGTTCTGTAAAGTACATCCATCTAACCATGGACAACTGGAATTCACATTAACCTATGAACCTATGAAACTATGAACAGGCAAATGACAGTTTGTACCAAGCAAGGAATAACATATTAAACCAATTGTTATAAGTGCTTTCTAACAAATTCTCACAAAATGTGTACACATTTACCACAGAAAAATCATTTTATACAATTGCCAGTCACATCTACCTGTGCTCAGCACTTTCCTAGAGGTGTCTTTGGGCCATCATAGAAAGCTAACACCCCTGTGTCATTGACAATATAAGACATTTACATTTCACTGAAATAACATAGAGCAGTGTAAGAGAAACAGCTGTAACAATAACACTTGTGATGAAATTTAATAAGGCTGTGTATCTAAGAAAGTAAAATGTCATGACAAAAATGCCTATGTCATCAGTAAACTTCTAATGCACACACACACACACACACACACACACACACATATATATATATATATATATATATATATATATATATATATATATATATATATATATATATATGGGGGCTCTGGACATTTGTTTGAATGAGCAAATGTCCGAACCCAAATGGCCGGACATACTTACACGAAAGTGTTTTTCACCGAAGAAGCACTTTTGTGTAAGTATGCCTGTTGCTGAGGCTGTACTACGGTGCGGGTAAGGGAAAATTCACTTTTCCCCACTGTAGTGCAGTCTCAGAGGGAGAATATTAAAGTAGGGGGTATGGGGGGCACAGCCCCCCACATGGGGGGCAGGGGAGTGAAGCCCCCCTGCTAAAATGTTAATGTAGTGTTTTGTTTGGTTTTTGTAACACGCTTTAACAAAAGTGCTTTTTTGATAAAAGTGCTTTCATTAAAGTGTGTTTAGTTGTTGTGGATTTGGACATTTGCTTATTTGAGCAATTGTCCTATATATATATATATATATATATATATATATATATATATATATATATACACATGCATACACATGTATATAAAACAACATCTGAGAAAATCTAGTATGTAATTGAAAAATTCAAACATAACATATCGAGGTCAGAAGTCTTTTATGCAGATAAATCCAAAGCAATCTTTTCAAATCTTTTGTGTTTTCCACATACACAACTCTCCTACCCTTCAGGTTCCCTAGCTACATGGTTACCTTTTTATAGTGTAAATTTGGGCCTGTGATCATGGTGAAGATGCAGATGAGATGTGAACTCATTATAATTGCTGAATCTCAAACTTTTGGCTCCATGTAGCAGGTGTAAGCATACTGTGGGCTTTCTCTCACTGTCAGTTGCTAATGCATTGCAGCTGTGAATGATTACTGGGGTCTATATTAATTCAGCGAAAAGTCACTTCTACGAGTGGCATTTAATTGGAAATGCCATTCATCAAATTCCCGTCATGTGGTCGGCACACCCCCCCCCACACTCCTTGCTGATTATATACACCAACTCCAAGATCACACTACATTGAGGAAATGGCAAATTTCCCAATCTTCTCTGTACCATGAGCTCAGTATGAACAGTTTGACAATGGCATGTTCGATGTAAGTGCAATGAAAATGCTATTTGCTGAACTGAAATTTTGCTGAACTAATAGGGACCCTGATTACTGGTAGGGAGAATGAAAATGTAACATAAATTCAGACTCTCTTACCTGCAGTGGGTGTGTTACCCAGGTTACACTTACAAAGTGTAGAAGTAATTGTATCAAGATTTTAAATGGAAATCAGCAGCACACGTTCTCATTTTCTGTTCACTAATATCCACACTTCCCTGCCTTTGTTGTAAACTATATATTAATATAATTTAATATTGTCATGCATTTTAAGGACAATTATACAAAATGCCTTTCAGACCGTGTGTCTGAGATTACTGCTCAGATAAGCGAAGAATTAACACAATACAAAGAGATGACATCTGCATTGCTGCAAACAATACTCATAAATGGTTTTGTGATCAGTTATTGCAATAAATATATAATTAACATGTACAAACAACTGAGAGTATACAGGGGTTGTATGTGTTGTTAATACTGTGGATGAAATGGGATTTGCTTGTATGCCCAATGATTTGCATTTCTGCTGCACAGTTGTTTCTGTGGCAAAGATGGATAAGACACCCTTACTGTGTTCTGTAAGGTCATTGGTTTGATAGTTCAAATCCAGGCATGCATAAAAATCTTTGTTGTTAAACTTTATAAATTTTATTTTGCAATGTTGTTGGTGCGTAGCTTAGCACAAACAGGGTGAAATGGATAAATAAAACAAATGTCATGTAATGTACTTCTATGATAAAAATAGCATAAATTACTCTTGTGAATCAAGTGTGTGTGTAGCACACCATGGGCACACCATGTGCAAATAGTTATGTCAATCTATCTCTTACATTCTGGGAACAAACACATGTCGTTTCTGATAAGAATCCATTTATTAGTCAGCTTTTATGGTATACACGTTTTGTGGATGATGTTTTTTTATTATGGAAAGGCAATATATCTGAGCTTATATTATTTATTAACTATTTGCATACAACTACTGATTTTCTGAGATTCACATACAAATTTTCTACATCTGAGATTGATTTCTTAGATGTACATATAATCAAATCAGAGTTGACAGGTTTTACCAGCAAAATTTTTCACAAACCCACGAAGAAAAATACATACCTTCACAAAACCAGTATGCATCCTAGACACATTCCAAGAAATGTGCTCAAGGGGCAGGTATACAGAACATTAAGATTACACAACAATGATAATGATGCAGTACTAGCTTTGAATAAATTGAAAACTGTTTTTTTAAGAAGAGGATATCATATGGATGAAATAGATAGAACTATTTCTGATGCTTGGACACTCAGGGACTCTAAATGTAAAGCGTATTTTCAATCTTCTAATTCTATTACATCAGATAGCAGTAATTTGAGAAATAATACACAAAATAATAGCATTAGAGCGGTTTTTCAGTATGCTAGTTATGCTAATCAGTATACTAATATTATTAAACAACATTGGCACATTTTACATGAGATTCCATGTTTACATTCTTTCATTGGTAATGCAGCTAGTTTCAGTTTCAGAAATAATCTAACATTAAAACAACAATTGTGTAATAAAGACGTCAAAAAAACTACCTATAATTCCAGACGCAAAGGTACTTTTCCTTGTAGGTCTTGTACTGTTTGTACACATATTCATAGTACTACACCATATATTCATCCTGTTAGAAATTTTACACTATACTCTCATTCATATGCAGACTGTAAAATCACAGATGTTATTTATTTTTGTTTCTGCCAAATATGTCATGCCTTCTATATAGGAAAAACAAATAGAAACTTAAAGGATAGAATATTGGAACACATAAGAGACATCAGAAATAACAAAACTACTAGTGCACTTGCTCAACATGTTTTAAACACTGACCCTTCACACTCTTTCAAGTTCTTTGTTTTACAAAATATACATAGAAATGTGAGGGGAGGAGATATAGAAAATTTCACAGAGAGCCGAGAACAAAGATGGATTATCAAGCTTAATGCTGATATATATCCAGGCTTAAATGGTTGTACATCACTGGTTCCATTTCTTAAAGCTAGACGCCTTCAACACAATTAATTTTTTGCATAAAATAAAAATATATATATACATATATTTCTTTTATTATATATTTTGTATTATGCATTCTTTTTATATATATATTATATATATGCATTTTTATGAGATTATTTAATTGTTTTAAATTAGATATGCATAAATATGAATATACTATGCATTTTTTATATATATGCATTTTAATGAGATTATTTAACTGTTTTAAATTAGATATGCATAAATATGAACATACTTTACATTTCTGTATATATATTTTATATTCATATGCGTATTTTACAATATTCTTGTCATATATGCCTTTAAATTTTCAAAAGTTGTATGATGTCACTATTTGGAAAATTTTTTTTTGACTGAGAGTGATATAAAACAAGCAGTTGAACAGTTAATTCTTTGTCTGATGAAGCAACGGTTGCGTAAAGCGCCACCTCTCCTTTTTACTTTGTTTAAATAAAGACGTTATTGTGTGGTACCCGGTATAGTGTTTTCTCTCATATACTTCTCTTTTTATATACTGGGTTTTACCTGTATAGCCGTTTTTCTTTTCGTTTATATGTGTGTCTGAGATTACTGCTCAGATAAGCGAAGAATGAACACAATACAAAGAGATGACATCTGCATTGCTACAAACAATACTCATAAATGGTTTTGTGATCAGTTATTGCAATAAATATATAATTAACATGTACAAACAACTGAGAGTATACAGGGGTTGTATGTGTTGTTAATACTGTGGATGAAATGGGATTTGCTTGTATGCCCAATGATTTGCATTTCTGCTGCACAGTTGTTTCTGTGGCAAAGATGGATAAGACACCCTTACTGTGTTCTGTAAGGTCATTGGTTTGATAGTTCAAATCCAGGCATGCATAAAAATCTTTGTTGTTAAACTTTATAAATTTTATTTTGCAATGTTGTTGGTGTGCAGCTTAGCACAAACAGGGTGAAATGGATAAATAAAACAAATGTCATGTAATGTACTTCTATGATAAAAATAGCATAAATTACTCTTGTGAATCAAGTGTGTGTGTAGCACACCTGGCAAACATGATGAGCCACACAGTGTATACTATCTGTAGATCATGGTTGAAATCCCACATTTCTCTTTTAAGGATGAAACCTAATAAACACTTCTTAGAAGGATAAAACAAACGGAGTTTAACCTGTTATGTTTGCTGTCACTTAACTTCACTCAAACATGGCATAATAGCCCACACAATAAGCAGACAGAACACCTGCTGACAGAAAGCAGATATTAGTCAATTTCAAAATGGATACATTGTTGCATTTGTAACTGAGGATATATTGACAGTTATGTTTCTGTAATTCAAATTGCCTTTTCTAGCCTTGGATGGACTTCAGACTTTAATGATACTTATACACACATGAATATATAAACCAGACCTTTTCAGGTCACACACATATGTGGTTAACCCCTCACTCTGTCATATGTATTTATATTTAATTTATGAGCATCCCTGACAAGCCCTTCTTCTGTGGCAAGGATGGAAAATCACATCTGTAGACAAATATATTTTGTCTGTATTGCAGAGGTTTGAATCCTACATTGTATAAATTAATTTTGTCAGTGTGTAAAGCCTCATAAAAAATGTGCAGGTCATATAATTTATACCCCTGATACATCTGCACAGTTAAATCAACTAACAAGTACAGCAGCATCCAAACCAAAAATAAATGCCAAATGTCACATTACCCTTATTAGTTCATAAACTGCTTTCCTCTCTGTTTGACATTGTTGCTCTCCACTTAACATTTCTCAGATTCGGTTAGCATGGTTGTTTCGAATGGTGCACTAGCATTAAATGTGATAACACAAATTGGTGGGAAAACACTCTTAATTGTTTTTTGGGTGAGTGGACATGTCTGGAGTAGAAGAGAAGGTGCCTAATTTAAGGCTGAAAGGTGGAGTGTGATGGAGTCCAGAATTTTTACTGGAGTCTTTATAAAATGCCACAGCCGAAGGCTGCTGCAGGGGGGTTATACCTCATCTCGCTACAAATCTAAGTCTGAAATCATCTGGGCAAGGCTGTCTCCAGGGAAGCTGGCATTCCACACATTGGACAGCAGTGCAGGCAATGCTTTAATGACCTAAAAAGGCACAAGTTAGGTACACTCAAACAGTGGCTAGTTGAGTTTAGAACAACTGACATTCCACAGTTGTGTAAGTATACAGATAAAGAGAATTTAAATTAGATAGAAAGCTGCATATAGGCAAGACAAATATGCATAATGCTCTTCTCTTGTTCTCGCCTGTCCATCCTATAACCAATAAGGAATAACAGCTAAATGGAAAGCCCTTGCTGGATATTTACAAACACTGAGAGAAACAAGGGGTATATATGCAGCACAGCATAACTATTATTTTATCTAAAATATTGCTGTTCTATGCAGAATTAGCAAATTCAGCATGCATATCTTAACTGGAAATCCAAGCATGCATGCTTCAGTCTGTAGCACAAGCCAACTGTAGGAGACAATTATAATACTGTAGTCTAGATGTTGTGCATTCAAGTAACACATGCATAGTAAAATCATTTAAAAATGTTACATAATCATTTCAACAGAAATGGCATACCTCCCATGCTGTTACCTTAGTCTGTATTATTTGATCAAGCACATGTGCAATATATACATATTGCTAGGATTACTTGGATCAATTGCCAGTTACAGTTTATAGTTGTTAAAAGTATATATAATGTAAAAGCAGAAATACATTCTTTATTTTTGTACTAATTTATTTATGTCACATATGATGGTACTAATTATCTCTTTTTTTCTCTCTTACTCCGTCCCTTATCTCTCTCATTTTTATTTTTATATGTGTGGTCACAACATTTTGATGTCATCAGTTTCTAACAGCTCACAAAATGCTTTACTGCAGAGGGAGGTAGGCAAGCCACCATATCTCAGCCTGCCCCCACTCCATTGGCTCCTGCACTGATGCACAGCACATCTGGGATTCAATCTTTAAGTACTGCCTCTTCTTCCCCTGCACTACATGGGCCCTCCACAACAGGTAGCATTACCCTGGCAGCTGGTGAAATAGTACCATCCAGGAATATTGGCAGAGATGGGGATTTTGTCACCTACCAGGAGATGCCAGGCTTGTTGCATAAGGTCCTGGAGATCATCACTGCTGCATTCCTCTGCCAGATGGAGAGGATGCTCTCTACTATGGTGCATAAACAAAGATGTCAAGTACTCCAACAGATTAAAGGGGCAGTGATGAGAATTTTGATTGTGAGAACTAGATTTGCACTGTCCCCATGTTTGACAGGCATGGACAGCTGATGTCCACTTCCTATCCCCAATCATGGTGTCCACCAACCTGTTGCATCCCTCACCACCTCTTTATCTTGTCTTGTTTGCCTTGTTTGCATCCACTTACTCCTTTACCCTACTCATCTGACCCAGAAATACCCACATCCCTTCCCAAAATCCATCTCTTACTGAAATAAAAAATCATAAATGGGCACCTGTCCCACTAAAAATCATCCCTTACATAGCTCTCCACTTTGCACATGTGTCTTCTCGACACACTTGGGTTGTTCCAATTGGCTATGTAACATGATTGCTTTGTTGTCACCCCTCTTTGTTGAGGTGACAGTCCAAATTCAGCCAATGTTCTATAAATAATTTTATTTTACGCTACTGAAGAAGATGACACTTATGGTTCTTTCAAACCTCCCTCCTGCACAATCCCCCACTTGTCCCCCATTTCCCACTTTCATATCTACCCACTTTAACACCTTTAATCTGGTCAAAAAATAGAATCACACACCTCACACATAAGTAAAAAATCCCCAATGAAGCCTTTCAATTTTTTCTCCTCTTTTTTTGCACTGAGTTTTGCATTGCACACCAATGCTGAGTGAAGGTGATTGGCTTTTCATGTCCTGTGGTATGGTGTGGTCACCTCCATGCAATGCTGCTTAAACCCACTGTGCTAAGAAACACATCAAATTACTTAATTACATTATGAATACATATTTAAAATTATTAGATACATTTGTATTTGAAACCTGCATCATTTGGGATCACAATAATTGTCTCAGTGCACTTACATCTGTTGCCATAGAGTCAGCTAAGCAGCAGGTGTGTTTATTACCCTAAGTACTATCCAGAGTGCCGACTGCCATGCCTCTCCATTTACCAGAGTTAAGCAAAGTCATAATTTTATCAATGAAACAGAGGCCTGTGTTTCTTGTCACTTAACTATGTGCAAACAGGGGACTCATTTTAAATATATTTTTAAGGTTAGACAATTTATGACACAACATTTCCAATATGAATTATTTATGGACATCAGAGTATCTGTTACTTGGGTCTACCATAGCCACTATGGATAAGCATTTCTCAAGTTCAAATAGGAGAGTCCTTAAATGTGTATCTAGCATGTGCATCATTTTCTCATTGTTTGTGCAAACTAACTGCTTGGCAATGCACCATGGAAAGTGCTTATTAACATGCATTACTTATGTTTACTACATAGGTAGTCTTCATCCCATTAAAGTACACGTAAAAACACAACCAAAGGGAAGGCACTCTTTAATGACTTGAACACAAATTTACATTGTAGTCACATGTTACTTGCACCTATGCACTTCAAACTTGGTCTCTCAGTACTTGCTCCCAAATATATCAACTATACTACAAAAATAAAAAAGAAATCCTTTGTTACATACCAAGTACATCTTTATTCTGACAATGCACATTAAGGTTGTCTAATACTTATAGTAATGTGGACAGCTGTTTTCATATAGTTTTTAAAGCTGTCTCTTAAAGTATACCTGCACACTGGAAGCACAACAGCAAATACTACAGTTTGCACACTCGTAAATCTGGTAACATGCAGAACTTTAAATATCCTAAGAGCCATACATGGCAAATCCATCTATTTCATACAGGCCTCCCTAACATCTTATCTCAAACATCCAGTGATGATGTCATCCACTATGAATTGTCTGACAGCAATGAAAACATTAGACTTGAGCTGTGATGCTTGTCTTAAGTAATGAGTTTTGTAGATTGTTTACCTAGTGAGGTAGGAGTTCTAATCTCACTGTGGTCAACTTGTGTGTGTTGAGTGTGAAGAGTGTACCTGTGTATCCTACAGTCATCAGTACAATCCCATTAAGAGCAAATATTTTGACAGTTGTGCATGACTACATATCCATTTCATTCAGGATTCCCAAAATCTTCTCTTAAACATCCAATGATGATGGCAATCACTATAAATTGTCCACCAGCATTGTAAAAGTCAGACTTGTGTTGTTGCACTTGTGTTATAAACTGAATTCTCTAATTGGTACACATAGGTAGGGGTTCTAATCTTACTGTGGTCAACGTGTGTGTGTGTGTGTGTGTGTGTGTGTGTGTGTGTGTGTGTGTGTGTGTGTGTGTGTGTGTGTGTGTGTGTGTGTGTGTCTAGTCAGAACAGCATAACTGTGTATCCTACAATCCAATGGAGTACAAATGTTTTGACAGTTGTACATGACTACACATCCATTTTATTCGGGCCTCCCAACATCTTCTGTCAAACATCCATTGGTAATGTCATCCACTATAAATTATTCAGCAGCTTTTTAAAAGTCAGGCTTGTGCTGTGGTACGTGTTAACTACTGGGTTCTCTACTTAGTGTTCTTAGTTAGGTATGGGTTGAAACCTCATGCGTCAACTGGTGTGTTTGTGTTCAATTGCTTGACATTCAAGAAAACATTTTACACTTGCATGAGGGACATTGCTATTACCATCCTGTTCTCAACAGACACTACTGATGTCATCAGTTATAAAGTGCTGTCCAATACTATAAAAGCCATATTTGTGCTTTGATGTTTGCATTAAGAACTGTGCTTTGTAAACAGTTAAGTAGGGATTCTGTTCTCACTGCAGTCAATTGGTATGAGTTTGTATGTGTCTGTTCCTTTGTTTAACATTGAAGAGACCAGTACACACCAGCATGTAGGACACTGCAGCTACCATCCTCTTCTCACCAGACACTGCTAATATCATCAGTTATAAATTATTACCTGATGCTTTAAAAACCTGTCTTGTGTGTGGCACTTGTGTTTAATACTGTGGTTTGTAAACAGTTAGGTAGGGGTTCTATTCTCACTGTAGTCAACTGTGTGTGCATACATTGATCACTATGGTGACAATTATAGAATGATATGTAAGTCCACAGCTATGTCAAACCCTCTGCTGAACATCTTGCTGTTGCATATAATAATTATGTTATCCTGCATAACATGCACTTTAACAATATTAAAAACAAACATGTTGTGGTAATAACATTAACTACTGTGTTTGCAAGTTACTTTATCTACACATATACGTGTTCTAATCTGATAACAGGCAACTTGCCTGTCTATACATAAAACTATCACATCCATGCCCTACATTCCTCACAACATATTTTCCTTAGCATACAAAGATGCTATCATACTCCATAAAGTGTAATGTGAAAGTGTTACAGTCAGACGTATGTGGTGCTGCTACTGGGACATTACATGGCATTCATATTCTATACTTACACATGTGTAATGTTCAAATCAGGCCTAGTCTACTGCTGTGTAGTTGGTGGTACATTATGGCCATTGTATGATCCTTGGAATTGCTCTTCATTTCACTACCATTTGGGGAACCTTTCACGTAGCTCCTTGCATCCATCATTCTCCTTTTTCCTCTGGCCACATGACATCCTTCTTGCAGAGTAGTGGGGGATGTCCTCCTGTCAAATATGCATAAACACATCATGAAGTAGAGTACTTCCATGAGCCTCTGCATGCCATCTCCAGACCACTACATATGTCATTGCTAATTCTGTCATAGTGTGGTGTACATATCCCATATGGATAGTGGCAGGCTGTAATGCAATCCATCAAATATAGACATGCACACAATAATCTTACTTTCTTCCATAATACAGACATAGTGATTTGTTTTTACACAGTATAATGACTAGGATTTCATGTGACATTGGCCATTAGCCTAATAATGCCCCATGACCCTATGAACAGTTGACATGTCAATGTTGCTGTCATTGACATGTGTTACATTGAGGTGTGGCTGTGCAGTATGGCTACAAGAAGGTATTGCAATCTGTGATGTGAGCTAATGTATTGATGGCCATTGCTGCCCTTGCATTACATGCTCCTAATATGCCCCCTAAGAATTGTTGAGATTGCATGATACACTTTTATGTATATCTTTGGAGCATTAGGACATGTGTTATTGTAGTGATGCAGATCAACCTTCTGCACAGTTCACATTCTGCCATCACAGTGACACTTGCAGTATAAACAGGTGTGCATGGGTCTAAGTGCCATCATTAAATGTTCTATAACAGACATCAATATTAATTCCTATTGAGTATATGGTCATATAAGTCTTGTCTCATACACATGTTGCTGTGATGTGATATACACAACTAATGTAACACATGTTTTGATTTTACTGCAGCATTATTGCATTCATTGTATGTGCAGTTGTGTTGCTATACCCAAGGATTGTTGAGGTGGTCAGCAGCACCATTGTGAGAATATTACCATTTGTGTCAGAAAATATTTTGCATAGCCACAAACAACTGATTTCTAATGTGTCTTGCCATGGCATCAGACCACTCAGCCACAGCTTGTGCATGAAACACATCTAGGTATATGTTGTGAAATTGATGTAACTATGTGGCAATGGTACAGTTGTAAGACTGTGTGCATAGTACCAGTATATGGAATGTGACGAATGACCATAGTTGTATTTGGAGGTCGTTTCACAAATAATTTATTCCAATAAATGTGAAATGTTAAGCAGAATACACAACTAAGCACCGAGCTGTATATAGATGCTACCAGACATACCAAAATGGAGGAAATAAACATTTTTTTAGCTGACAGTTTGGCTCACATATCACCCTGCTGTTGCCACTGCCCATAAGACAAAGTATACATGCAAACACTACTCAATTTTTATTCTAAGGATGGCAGCTCATCTGTGCACTGTCTATGACTAATAACACAGAATCTATGGGCCCTGACAACATCACAGATTGCTTATAGCATGATTTGAAACATGGACCTATCAGACATAGTCAGATCCATATTTAACATAGCCTCCAGACAGTCTATGTTCTTGTAGAATGGTGTACATCAACATGTATCATTCAGACTGAGAGAGAACATCACCTGATACATGCATGTATAGACCCATCCTGACTCTCCTCATCTATGAAGTAGACCAACATGTCATCATGGATCTTCTCTAAAAGGACACAGGTAATATCCCGACTGTGTATCAAACACATGTGTGATTTGTTCAAGCTACATAATTTCTGTTACATCTGTTTGATGTCCTCAAGAAAGTCAACAAGGGCATGCATAATGACAACACTATCATCCTGCGTAACTTGACCTGGCCAAGGCATTTTACACAAATCCACACTAAGATATTACTGAGAAACTGTCACAAGTGGCCATAAACACCTACATCACCAACTAGGAAGACCACTGGAGCACATACATGACAAATACATATGTTGAAGTGTGTGAACTTATATATATCTGGAGTCCAGTGATCAAGTCCATACCTCAGGGCTTTGTGCTAGGCCCTTTCCTGTTCATTATGGAAGTCTCAAACATCACGACTGGCTTACACTTCCTTTTTCCAACCAGCTTTGTTGTGGAGGACTGAAGATTGTGGACAATCATTGAATTCAAGTGTGGCATTGATACAATACAGACAGTATCAACACACACAAAGGATGTATCAACACACACAAAGGATTGGTACCCCGACCATGGAGACACAGTAGATGAACAAAAATCATGGGGGATTAGTTAATTTTTAAAAGCAAATACACAAGCTTATTATAATATAGACAGCACACCCCTATGAGCTGACCAAGTGGCATGTGACCTGTATACTCAGGTAGGTGGTATGCAGAACATCCACCACCATGTGCCCACAGTGGTGACTACACCTTTGTATGTAACACAGCTCCTGAGTATGTGCAGGACATCTACACCAAAGGTCATTATAGTTATATAGTTCTCAGCCCTCGTCATACCAATAACTGAGCACAATGCACACTTTTTCATGTACCCCCCAAAACATCATCCAGGGATGAGTTATTCAAGTGTACCAAATTTGTCACAGTGAGTTCCCTCACATCTTTCCAGACATACCTAAGTACGTTTTTGTTGAATAACCATTAGTGGTTAATGGTGCTGAACCCTTATCAAGGTGTTATACAAGATCATGTGTGATACATGTTCCTGTGGTGCACACAGTAAATACATAGCTGATTGACAACATTGATGGCATAGGTTACATTCATGACAGTGTAGATTGTGCTCTCTCTCTCTCTCTCTATATATATATATATATATATATATATATATATATATATATATATATATATATATATATATATATGTCTATATATATATATATATATATATATATATATATATATATATATATATATATATATATATATATATATATATATACATATATGTATACCATGCACAACTGTCAACTAGCCAGGATTGCTCGTATTTCCAAATATAGGTGTAATAGTGACCTTCCTAACACCTCCAGCAGATGTTAAATTTTGAGTAAGGTGTGCTTGATTCCCCTCATAGCATGCTGACAAATCATAATAGCTGTACAAGTGTGTTCTTTCAGAACCAACTATGATCAATCACAATCAAAGATTTTATGTCAAATATATGGGATTACTGCTGATATTATTCTGATATTGTCCGTGGTTGTAACTGCTTCTGTCTACTGTTGTCCATGAACCTGTTACTATGTGTCTTGCTTGGTTGAGACCTCTGCTGACATTGCATTCCTATTCAGGGAACTCATTTTGCACAGCTTTACAATATGCACCTAACCCCTATTGTATGTACTCTCCCTGATATATGTCCACTCTAATGTTCATGTCAGGATGCTTATATCACAAAGAATCCTCTACAATGATATGTCACCTTGTGAGACAGTCAAATGATATACAATAACTGTATGATGATATGACTATACCCACAAAGGAGGTGTACACAGGAGTATATACTGTATTATGTACATATGTGATTACTGCTCATGTTACAACTGTCTTTTCTTTGTGGTATACATACATTGTCATGCCCTCATCTGCTGTACATTACCCAGTTTTACTTGTCTTCTTCCCCTGTGTTCATTCCTACAATTCATCTGTGTGTTCCTTTCAATACACACACTTCCTCAGAATAATTATATATAATTCAGTCTATGTAACTTTGCAGATCACCACCAAACATTTATTCTGTATGCCTAAGACATGTTTACACAGTACTCTGCACTGGCTAAACATTATTATAATATGTTATAACTTTATTAGTTGCTTTATATTAAGCCCTGGTCATCATTGTGGCTGTTTGCACAATCCCACAGAACAAGTTTGCCCTTAGGTAAACATGTCTGCATATCTGCAGGTGTTTGTTTTGCTTAACACAATTTTCTGATGGGCAACACTGTTGGTAGCCACAAAACCGCGCTTGTATTCATGTAGGCATGATGTGCGGCATGTATAAGCAATTAGCACTGTTGTTCATCCTGCTAGCATGTAAACTCCATGTAGGCTTCACACTAAGCCTACACAGAGTTTATTGAATCCCTATGAACATTTTCTTGGGGGGGTCGTACTAATGGTTAAAGAATTTTTCATATAAAAATAATTTCGGTAATCAGAGACATCAAATCATGTATTAATAATGAGAAAAACAAAAAAATCTACAGTAAAAATCTTAAGAAGCTTCACCTAGTTAGTACAACAAATGAATAAGAAACAATATTATAGCAATACTATGAATGAAGGAAATGGACAAAGTGTTAAAAAATGTTTTATATGATGGCAATGATCCCTGGCTCTGTGGCACAGTGGACTAAAGACCTGTCTATGTCCTTGGTAACTGGAGTGTGCATCGCAGCTATGGCATAGAAGAAGAAAGCCTTGATTATGTCAAAGATGACCCAAGTTTGAGTAGCAGCCTGCATGCTATGTGAGTCAGGGTGGAGGAGATGGGATTTTGTGGCAGGACTGGCTTGCCCATTCAGGCAGAGGGAATAGTGGTTCCTTATCTGAAGAGGGCATTGTATTGTCTGGGATGATAGCTTTATGTCACCAGCAGGGCTAGGGTTGAGGATGGGGTTAGAGGTGGGGGAAAACACTTGCATAGCTAAGACTAGAATGATGTGAGCTACTGTCTGGACTGGAGAAAGTGCCTGCCTACAAACTAGAGCTAGAATGGTATGTATACTTTTGTGATCTTTATCTGGGAGATAAGCTAGACTCACCCAACTGATGAGACTGAGTACCCTTGGTCACAGCAAAGGTAGAAGGAAATTAGGATCAGTCTCCTACGTGGTCTTGGCCTGGGATTAAATTGGACATGTTATACCCATGATGAGGGATGACTGCCTCTGCAACAGTTGTTGTGGACCAGAGGAACAAGCAGAAAAGCACCCCTGTGGTCTTACTTTGTGGACTTTTACTCTGAGCTCATGAAGTAAGTGGAATAAATGGAAGTGTGAATGGACGTGGGAGCAAAAAAGCATATAGGAGAAATGTAATCTCACATTACTCTTACTGATGTATTTACAAAGAGAAACTGTATGTCCATTAAAACACTTGCTTCTTTGTATAAATAAGGAAATACTCTGTCAGTACAATAATACAGACATTCAGAGACTTAAACGTGGCCTATTGTACCTTAAACTTAAATTAAAATTTAATGTATTCAAATAAAGACCTTGGAACTGTAGGACAAAGTATGGGAGGAGAGAATGACAAGTCTCTGCTGGTTTAGCTCTCCTGAGAGAGGGCAGAACCATGCAGGAACTGAAACTCAACCAACATCTATTAGATCACTAGGAACAAGGCTTAGGCACAGTGACAATCAGAATGACTAGACTGACTAAGAAGTACACAGCAGTAGAGCAGGAAAGTGAGTTAATGGAAAAGCACTCTAACAGTAGGGTCTAGCAATGCATTGTACTGACTGGCTGCAGGACAGAGGGGTGTGACACTCGTGTCATTGGCTGATTGCTGTCACTATTATCACTTGCATAAGAAGTAATAGAAGGAAGTGTACAATCACTAGCTGTTTTATCTCTTGCTGGGTGTGGTAGTGGTGCTCCACAATGAACACAAAAAACATATATGCAGAATAGAGCAAGCAGTAAACATTATGCATGTAGTAGATCAGCCATACTAAAGAGCTCCTCCAGAATCTTCTGGGCAGCAAGCTGTAGCTTTAAATAGGCTGAACACTTGTTCAGTGACTGCCGTTGTCTGGGTAGGCAGTGTAATAGCATCCTTCTTCAGCTACCTGTTGATTGTAGACTATTGTCAAGGCTTGAGATGACAGTCTGCATCACCTGAAAAAAACATTAGGGGGTGGGACATATGAGGATGAGGGTAGTTAGTCATTAAACCTTAGTCAGTATATAGAAAAGTAGCTCAGATGCCACAGACTTATCGAATGTACACTTACCTAAAACGTGCCATGTGGTACCCTACTATGTTAGATGCAGTCGTACAGTGAACACGTCTATCATATGTAGGAATCCAGGGTACTGCCAGTATACTGAGCTGAAGCACTCATGATGCAACTACACACATCACACACTAAGTGAAAGTTGATGGAATGGTATCTTTCTTTTTACAATACCATTTTCACTGTGGTCCAGGGTAGAAAGTTGATGGAATGGTATCATTCTTTTTTACAATATAATTTCCACTGTGGTCCAGGCTAGAACCCTTATAACATATTGATGCATTCTGTCCCAGCAGACACCTCAGGGAAGCATGCCAAATTGTATAAGGCACACATGCGAGTGGCTTAGCCCTGTGGTGATACTCTGAAATAGATAACACAAATCCACGTGGGATAGGATAACACTGAGGACCTGCTGCAGTATCCTTGAGAAAGACAAATAAAAGATAGCCAGTGTGCTCCCAGTCTGACTTTATATGGTCTCCATGGCATCCATAGTGAGGCATATGTATACATATGTTGCCAGTTAGTCATTTAGAGTTTTTTCTCCTCTGTCTCACATTAAGGCCTCTATTTGCTCCCTTTTCCTTCATTCAGTATGTATATATTTATTCTCCATTTCTTCAACTATGTTTTTTTACCAATTTGTTTCATTTAAGTAATTCATGCAATGACCACATTTGTCACTGTACAGATATAGGTTCTTCGGTTCATAGGAGGTAACTAGACTTGTGGCCTTAGAAACTTTTAGATTTGCCCCGATTTTCCTTGGTTAGGTGGACATAATTATCAAAGCTAGTCTGTGTTCAGTACTGATTACCCCTGTCCATGAGGGACATGAGTGCCACCCTCCAGGGTGAATTTTCAGTCTCCCATCGATTTGTCTAGGTTGCGCTTGAATAGTGTCAGTGAGTAGCTCTGTTTCACATGAATTGGAAGTTTATTCCAGAGAAGCGGCAATCTCTTGGAGACATGTCTGTCTCTCCAGCATGTTCTGCTTATGTCACAGGCTAGGTTAAGATCCCTAGAGCAAGTGACTGTTGTGCCATTTGACTTTTGGATGTGCAGCATTTGCATCAGGGCAGGGTCATAGACTGCCCTGTAGAACAGGCATAATTTGTCTCTCAGCAGCCTATGAGATACAGAGTACAGTGGCAGGGCTTTCAGTCTATCCACATAAGTCATGGTTTGGAGGCCCTGAATATTCTTGGTGAGAAACTTCTGTGGTCTCTCCAGCTGCTGTATGTGTCTGGTAAGGTACATGTCAAAGGGAGCATTGTACTCCATTAATGGTCTGATGAGGATTGAGTACAGTGGAGTTATAAAATCCTTAGACCTGGATGCAATGCACTTACTTATTGGATGCACAATGTAGAAGGCTTTACTTACCACTGTGGAAACTTGGTAGTCAAAGCTCAGATTGCTATTAACCTGTGTACCCATATCTCGCACCACAGGGTTTAAACTTAGGGAGGTACCATCAATACTGTAATTAGCAGGGAATTCCAATTGCCAAAGGGGGATAATAAGGCACGTTTTTGCATTTAGTTTTAAACCATGGCTTTGACACCAATCATTTGTCTGTGTTAGCCCCTCCTATAATATGTTAACATTGTTGGGGACTTAATAATTGCACCCAATTTGCAATCATCAGCATGACCACTCCACAAACATTCTAGGTGAAGCCTACTCCTTAATGTTTCTGTTAATTCAATAAGTCTTAAGTTTTCACATGTAGATTAGATGCAGTTGCATCTTGACCATCTTCTAGATTTCTCATGCAGAAATGTCTCAGAGTGTAGCATTAAAGCATACATTTTTGTTTCTAGTATGAGAATGGCCTGGGCTTTTTCTTACAAATACATTTTTTAACTGACCGAGCACTCATTTCTTCTACATAGAACACACCCCCCACACACACACACACACACACACACACACACACACACACACACACATACACCCACCGCACAAACATACACACAGACACACATAGCGGAATAAGCTCTGAAAGTGTATTGTGTTGTACATAAATTCACATTAACCCTGTGGAGTGCTGCACTAGGGAATTACCACTTTGTTATTTTTTCCCAATAAACTGACTTGACTTGAGCAGACATGTTAGGATGGGAGTATTTCAACTTCACTGGTTTCCATGATCAGACTGTAGCGAGGGCATTGCCATTCAGCTGAACCAATGCTCAGTTACAATGCATCATTTTAAGGTGAAAAACCTAAGCACTTTGTAAGACAATCATATCATATTCAGATTATTTATGACTGTGTATATGATTTCCTGGCTCTTTTATTACAGTTTTCTAGAGTAACTGCGAAGATGAGAATTTTAAGGAAAGTTATAGACTGACCTTGGATTAAGAAAAAGAAGCACAGTTGGCTGCAAAAAAAAAATGGTCTGTGATTTGCTGGCTTGTGAGCAAAAGTAAAAATCCCCTGTACAAAGAATATTGACTTCCCTCCCATCTCTGACTAAAGTGAGTTTTGCATTTTGACAACTGTCTTTAATAAATCTTTCTTATTGAGACACATACTACCTGACTGCATGTTTGGGGTCTGCAGGCTATGTGAAAGAGATTTATCTGTCACAGCATTTTAATAATGTTTTGAAACACGTTATTGGTAATATTGATATTTCATAGTTGCAAGTTGTTTTCATGTCTATAAATGTTTTCAATCTAGTTTCAAACTATGTTATTGTTCTACATATTGTTTGATATAAAACTCAGAGTATGCAAAAGGTAGAAGTTAGGATTTAAAACATGCTTAAGACTGTCTCTAGAACAGGCTCCCCATCCATGTGAAGCAGAGTTCCTCCTCAAGCCAAGTGCCACTTGGAGAATTGTATGGGGAATAGGAAATGGACATAGGCAGCCTGTAAATGGTTCATCTCCCAAGCCCTTGCTTACACTTATCAAGGGTGCCAGAACATGTCAGAGATTTGGGATGCATAGCTAGGCTTAAAAAGGCCCTTGTGATTGTTAGCCTACTAAACACCTATGAACCTATAAAACATTGCTGTTTTGCTTTCCTAGTGCAGGTTGTTAAATATAAACAAGTACCAATTCCCAATTATACAGCACAAACACATTTCTCTAACAGCTCATAGAATTTGTATCCTTAATTATAAATCTGCCTAGTAATTGACAATGACAGCTGTAGCTTGGGTTCTTGGTCTTTATGAAATCTTCCAACATACAAGTCTCACAGATCACTCACTGTATTATAGATGTGTAGTTAAGGTGATTAAGAAATATTAATGAAAGTTCTACATGCTATCAGCTTTTGTTTATTAAAACATCTCTTTAAGTGCTGTGTTTGTGCATTCTTAAGCATCCCCTTAAGAATGCACAGACATAGTACCTAATTACTGTAAGTTTAATTAAGGCAAGGTACAGGACTGCCACCAGTGGGAATTATAACCTTACTCTTTATTATCTCAGAATGATTTCCCCAAGTGAATGCTTGGATTTAAGCTTACTGGTAAATGTCATTTACTTTTGTTTCTTTGTTAAATTAACAGTGAAACAGAATTGGGAATATAAGCAGCAAATTAAGTACTACTAGAGTTATTGAGTTTCTCGGTACAAATATATTTCGCTGGCTCCTTTGCTATTGTTATATAAAACAAGATATCACAGACGACATTTCATGTATTCATTTGGGATAGCAGTGGAAGTATGCAACTCTTTTGCATCAAGCAGATTAAGATGCAAAACTGCTGCAGTACACTTTATCATATCTGAATATGAAATGAGGGTATTGCCAGAATTCTGTACTATGTGGATACTTTAATGAACAATTTATTAGCAGAATAAATATCTGTTTGCTATTTCTCTTGTTTATATTTAGCAGAAGTCTGCATGATTCAGTTAACTATTTGGTGATCCTGAAAAACTCCTTCACAGCGGTTAAAACTCAGCTAGCTAACACTAATAAGGCCAGATTCCAAAAAGGGCTTAGACATGGAGTAACATGTCATAGTCAGAAGTTATTCCATGCCTGAGTCCAAAAGGTAGGGCTCAGACAGTCCCTATTCAGTGTAGGCTAATGGAAACAGAACTCTGTAACTAATTTCAAAGAGAGATGATATTTTATCTGCAGCAAGCAGTTCTACATACAGGTGGAGCTGTACTGCAGGTCTTAAGTGGTCAGAAGAAGCATGGGATCAAAGGCATGCATAGATAATGGAGTAAAGGCCATACTCCAAAATCTTTTGGGGATTGTTCACCATGTGGAGAAGTGAAAACTCAAGTAAATTCCCTAGGGAGTTAGGGGCACTGCATGCCTGTCCCTCCTCTTTAACACTGTGAATACTGGCAGATTGAGAATGCAGATATGATAGCCATTCTGAATCGTACCTGCATTCCTCAGTCCACTCCAAAGGTTTAGCTGGCTGTGCTTCTCAACCTGTATCTAGCCGGAATACCAGATCTAACATTAACAATGGACCCCCAAAGACAGTACCTATGTCTGCACATGTGAACTTTAGCCAAACTTTATCAGTGCACTTGGGATGGACTTCATGGTGCCACAGCGTCCTTAGATAGGATAGTGGCTTCCCTCAGAAGAGGTAATGAGATTCATTAACGTGGACTATTATAGAATCCCATTGCCTCATCTGGACATAGTGACTTATAATCCATTCAATATCTTGGCACTGCAATGTACTGACCTGTCGTCCTAAGGGTGAGTAATATCACAAATGACAGTAGGGAGAGTGAGATGCTTTGGAATGCTTGCTCTTGGTACTCTATTCTTTCAGAATCCGAACCATACTGTGAAAAGAGACATGTAGTCATTTTTAAGAGAATTAACTTGGGGTTGTTATAGTAGATAAGGAATTTTACCTCACAGACACAAGGTACAGGGTATGATTCTCACTTTTGATGTAAATTAGCTGGGCTTAATATGGCCCACAAGAGTAGCTAGGCAAGTACTTCCCTGTGAACTATAGCATATATATCACTGTACGTGACTCACTCCCTCTCATGTTGAGTGACTTTGTCCTACACACTCCCTTTTCTTAAATATGTTATTAAAAATAAAACAAAGTAAAAATTATTGTCTTTTAGCAAGTTGGCTTAAAATTAAATGAACCATTCCTGAAAACATCTGGGATAATTTAAATCTAGATCATAAAGCCTGATTGATGACTCTCTCTCTCTCTCTCTCTCTCTCTCTCTCTCTCTCTCTCTTTCTATATATATATGTATATATATATATATATATATATATATATATATATATAGGGTCTATATTATATCATCGAATGCTTAAAAAAGCGAATGCTGATTGATCAACCTAATTTAAGAGAAAGCTTACAATCTCGAACTGTCAATAATTAAAGCCAAAAATGGGAATAATGGCTGTCTTGAAATTTCTTCTCACACAATTCTACCTACAGATGACTGGTCTGAAGAACTTCTGACTGTAATAATTTATTATTAGCATTATAATAGTTATTTTTATAAATATTATGCAAGGTCCTCCAGGCCTTGTTTATACATTTATTCAGGTGTCAATGTTTACTTACAGCAGCCCCTTCTGAAAACACCATAATGTTAGCTTCATGAATGTAATATCTCAGAGGAGTTGTTTTCCCAGAATACAGTATCTCAGAGTGGTTGTTTTCCGAAGAATGAGTACCATGGCAGAATACAGGGATCTGTAGAATAAATTATACCCAGACTGTGACAGCTATATTTTTAATCATCTCTGAGAGTAAAATAAGCATTTTTCAGTTGGATGCTGTAGTAGAAAATTTACATTTCCAGAGGTGCTTCAACCTCAGACATGATCACAGTAAGTTTGGGTTGGAAGGTTGGCATAATGGTTAAAGTGTTTAGCAGACATAAGGAGGAGAGTTAATTCTCTCCTTTGAAAGAGAAACTGACTTGGATTAAAATAGCCTGCAAGAGCAGCTAACCTAATACTTACCTATGAAACTAAAGTAAAAACATGCAGAAAATGTAGTGGACTTTTACCCACAAGAGCATAACATATGAATTATGCTCTGAATTGTAATTTTTTTCTTTTGAGGAGGGGGATTTGAGTGCAATTTTGGCTCCTGACATTCATTAATGTGACATCAGTCTATTAAGGGAAAATAGTTGCTATAATTAGTCTGCACACACTGTTTTCAGGGCATACTATATGAGAACTAATTGAATCAGTCTTTGCATTAAGTAATGATGTTAGTATTTGTTTGATCTTCTAACATGATTTGATTAACTTCGTTATGATGCTACAAGAGGTAGCTGTGAAGTATTTTTTTAAGCACACAAATACAGCATGCATTTCATAAAGCCAGGTATCACCTTACTTCCTAATAGAAGGAATTGTTTCTTGTAATATATTATAGCAGTCTGGACTGCACAAAGAGTTATTTCTTTGTTCCGTCTGAAGTCTCTATGTACTTGTCTAAAGATGTAAATATAAATTGTGTTGTAGAAGTTTTTGTTTGATAACCAGAACGTTTGCTTTTCTTACTACTATAATAAACCCTCCAAGTCATTCACACCATATATGTTATTAAATACTTAATGAATCCAGAGTACTAACCAGAGTTATGATGTCATGTTAATTAAGGAGTGGGTTATCGCTGTTTGTACTGCCGCAGTATGATGTAGGTGAAAATTAATGTGTGTGTGTGTGTGTGTGTGTGTGTGTGTGTGTGTGTGTGTGTGTATGTGTGTGTGTTTTTCTGTGTATACAAGGTAGCACTGATGCTGCTTAAGCATTTACAGGACTTGTTTTCCCTCTTTACTTTTCGGCATTAAAACAAAATCTGTGCAAGTTTGATTGATAGTTTTTAGCAACTTTTTGTTCCACAGAGACCCATGAATCTGCACAAAATTATACTGGGTCATCTATTCACAAAATAACCTTAGGTGTTGCTCCTAGATTCAAAGAATAAAGAGAAATGCACCAGAATTAAAACATAAAGCAGACCTCTCCAAAAAACACAATAATGCTAACTTCACAAGTGCACTGTCTTAGATGACTTCCTATATTGTAATGTCTGGAATATGATTCAGAAGATACTACTCTGCTGAGCTTTACATAGACATAGATAACCTCTTAGATGTGTTGACATAACTACAATACTATATATTTGTACTTTTCATTATTATATGCATTGATCTGAAAAAAAAACACAGCCATATTTTGCTTTAAATTTAGTGATCTGGAAATATTTCACTTTGTCAGTTTCCAAAGCACATTCTCACCTTAATTTGCGCCTACCAATGAAATCAAAAATTTCATTTTTGCTTTTCAGTTTTCTTATAAAATGTTTAGGATGAGGCAGTTTGATAGCTTGATATAGCACATGAAATGAATTAATTTAATTAAAGACAAGGAGAGAAAATAATCTTAAATGCATTCATGTCACTCTACATTCATAAAATATTTGGTTTTATTATGGTATTTAAAATACTAAAACTGTCATGCTGTCTGTGAAGCAGGCATTGTGTTTCATTCTTATGTCCTAACTATAAAAAAAAAATCAAAAAATATGAGTATGGTATTTGTAGAGTTTTTTACAAATGTGTGTCATATGCACATATTTGCTGAAAAGTGGCATTTTTTATACAATCCGACTATCCTGGCAAACAAAACAAAAATTAATAAAAATTTATTGTGAACACTTGTAAAAAATGAACGGCCTACCAGTAATGCATGCCTATTAGTGGTAACTATTTCTGGAACTGTTTGAAATCTTTTAATAAAATTATTTGGAAACGTATACAATAACACTATGCTACATTAATGATATGAGGTATAAAAATGTAAAAATATTTTTATTTTCAAAGTATTTCATTTCATATGAATTTGATGAAGTTGGATTTAGTTGTTGATCTGAGATATAAATACATGTAGACTTCTATTCCTTCATAAAGTATTTCATTCCATTTCATTTCATGAAATGAGAGTTCTCAGTTATGCAAGGGAAACCTAAACTGACAGAATGTAGGAGAAACAACACCTGAACTGAACATTAGACTAAGACATTAGAGAGTACCTGATCAAATAAATAATTGTAAGAAAGAAGTTTAAAAGATGTTCAGACTAGAAGTGAGAGAATAGTCAGCATGAATGGAGTAGCCCTAAATCACCCACAGTTGGTGAAATGATCAAGAACCTCAGACACCACTTTGACAAAAGGTTATTGGCAGATATCACTATCTAATGGCTTTCTATTGAAATCTCTGCTGAGTACTAAATGCCAAAAAAAGACCAAAAATCCAGAGAAGAACAAATCTCGAATATCATTGTTCTCTTTTAAACTTCTTTTTGCAGTGGAGGAAAACCCCTTCTACACCTCCCCTGAACATATAAATATATATACACCAACTCTGAGATCACCATACTTCAGAGAAAAGGGAATATTCTCAGAAATGTTATCTAGGACTTAATATATATCAGTCCAATCTTCCAGTAATTCGGTGTCTGAGTTCCAGGACTTGCTGTAACAAATTCTTTAATTTCAAATGCTTACCCTTTCAAACACAAACAAAGAAAAAAACAGTCTTTGTAACTCCTAAAGGTCTGTTTCAGTACAATGTGCTGCTATATGAAATGAATTCCAGCCATATTTCATAGTCTAATAAAAAAATACTGAAGCCGCTCTCATGATATACAGCTGATACATACCTGAAAACCATGGTCATCCATTCAGAGGACAGGTGTATCATTTACAAAAATTCAAGCTTTATTACAATCTTAAGACAGTCAAACTTGACTGTGAATGCATAGAAAAGTAAACTGGGCAATATCTGAGATACTATACAGGAACATGGGGAATGACACCACAAGTAAAAAAAAAAAATACCCCCTACTAAAATATGGTTGGAGGCTTTTCTTGGACTAGTTGAGGACTACAGAAAAACTTTTAACAAATTTAGTATCCACTGCTTGCAATTTGACAGTTGTCACAAAAAAGGAAAAGCTGCTTTCAATTTGCAATTCTGCATTTCTGAATATACATGTATTTATTTGTTTGTTTAGTTGTATATTTGAAATTAACTGGGTAGAGTTGTAATCATGACTGTCAAATTTCAGTCTCAGCCCAGAAAATACAATGTTGTGTCTTTCGGCTTTTCCCGGTTAGGGGTCGCTACAGCGGAACTCTGGTCTGCTAATGATTGGCAGTAGATTTTTACATGCCGAGTTGCCAGCACTGACGCACAACCTTCAACGAAGGTATGTCCATTCACGCATGTCTCCAGACAGAAGACGCTCTAGCTGAGAATCGAACAGATATGACATGCATTCAATAAAGTATCTAAATGTTTATATATACGTTTATATTTATGTTTATATATAACCTATTGCATATGAATTAAAGAATTCAAGAGACAGTCAAATGAAAAGTGTAATGCAGAGAGAGTGTAAGGAATGACCATAGAATGAGAATTATCTTATGTGACCAGCCAGAATATTTTATTTATTTATTGACATTTGATTACTGGGAAGTCTAACTGGGTAGAAGTCATTTTTCAAAGAAGGCCTGGGGGAAAAAGTTACAAATTCTTACAAAACATTTTAAGAACAATAATTATACAATATCCAAAAATAGAACAAAATACCTGCAGTTTAAATAATTATAACAAATTAGACATAATATAAAAAACATTGGTTAAGAATTGATACAAGATACATGACAATCATTTAATATTTAGAGAAATTTTAGACAGTTTGTAGAGAAACTAAAGGTAAGTTAGTCTAATACAAACAGGAATTGCAATAGTGTGGGGAAAACAGTCTTATGGTATAGTGAAAAAGCCAGGGAAGAAAATTAAGATAGCAGTAAGCAAATAAGTGGAAAAGGGAGAGTAATGGGGTATAAGGAATGAAAAGGTACTCATTTGCATTTAGGGATATACAGTGGGTACAAAAATTGTACAGACTCCTGTTAAAATGCCAAGTTTTTGTGATATAAAAAAATGAGACTACAATAAATCATTTCAAAACTTTTCCCACCTTCAATGTAACCTGTAACCTGCACACTTCAATTGAAAAACAAACAAATCTGTTAAGGGAAAAATATAAAGAATAAAAAGTGTACAATAAGCTGGTTGCATAAGTGTGCACACCCTTAAACTAATAATTTGTTGAAGCACCTTTTGATTTAATTACGGCATTCAGTCTTCTTGGGTAGGAGTCTATCTGCATGGCACAACTTGACTTGGAAATATTTGCCCACTATTCCTTACAAAAGTGCTCCAGATGAGTCAGATTGCAAGGGCATCTCTTGTGCACAGCCCTTTTCAGGTTACCCCACAGATTTTCTATTAGATTTAATTCTGGGCTCTGGCTGGACCATTCTAAAACTTTAATTTTCTTCTGGTGAAACCATTTTTTGTTGATTTGGATGTATGTTTAGGGTCATTGTTATGTTGAAAGGTGAAATTCCTCTACATCTTCAGCTTTCTAGCAGATGCCTGAAGGTTTTGGGTGAAAAGTGACAGGTATCTGGAATTTTTCATAATTCCCTCACCTTGGCTAAAGCCCCAGTTCCAGCTGAAGAAAAGCAACCCCAAAGCATGATACTGCCACCACCATGCTTCACCATGGGGATGGTTTTCTTTTGGTGATGTGAAGTGTTGTTTTTGCGCCAAACGTACCTTTTGGAATTGTGGCCAAAAAGTTCAACCTTGGTATAATCAGACCATAACACATTTTCCCACATGCTTTTGGGAGACTTGATGTATTATTTTGCAAATTTTAGCCGGGTCTGGATGTTTTTCTGTGTAAGAAAAGGCTTCTGTCTTGCAACCCTACCCCACAGCCCAGTCATATGGAGAATACAGGAGATTGTTGTCACATGTAGTACAAAAACAGTACTTGCCAGAAATTCCTGCAGCTCCTTCGGTGTTGCTGTAGGTCTCTTGGCAGCCTCCCTGACCAGTTTTCGTCTTCTCGTCAATTCTAGAGGGATGCCCAGTTCTTTGCAACGTCACTGTTGTCCCACATTTTCTCCACTTTTTGATGACTATCTTCACAGTGTTCCATGGTATATCCAATGCTGTGGAAATTTTTTGTACCCTTTTCCTGACTGATACCACTCAACAATAAGATCTCCTTGATGCTTTGTAATCTTTCTGTGAGTCATGGCTTTTGCTGTAGCAGGCAACTGAGTAAATGTCAAGAAAATCCTACTGGGACAGCTGAACTTTATTTTGGGTTATTCAGAATCTCTTTAGCTGATGGCAGGTGTGTACCCAAGAAGACTGAATGCTGTAATTAAATCAAAAGGTGCTTCAATGTAATATTAGTTTAAGAGTGTGCACACTTATGCAACCAGCTTATTGTACATTTTTTATTTTTTATATTTTTTCCCTTAACAGATTTGTTTGTTTTTCACTTGAATTGTACAGGTTATAGGTCACATTAAAGGTGGGAAACATTTTGAAATGATTTATTGTGGTGTCATTTTTTATATCACAAAAACCTGGCATTTTAACAGGGGTGTGCACACTTTTTATATCCACTGTAGTTTATCCTGGTTTTGAGCAAGAACATAGCCAGATTTTAGCTAGGAAGTCTTTCTGACAGGTTTTGAAAGATGGAAAGGAGGTTATGGACCTGATGAATACAGATAAGGAGCTCCAGGCCTTAGCAACCTTGTACAAGTACATACAATTCCCAGCCGATTTGGTAAGTTTGTAGACAGATAGGTTTTGGTCATTGGATCGCAATGACCGACTGGGAATATAGTTATGTAGAATGTTGTTAGTGTTGGACAGGCAGATCGATGCTGGATAATTTTATAGGTGATAAGAAGTTGTGTATATGTTAGTTGATGTAACAGTTCTATCCAATTTAGGCTTTTCAGTGCTGTACAGTGGTGGGTTCTGAAATGACTATGTGCTGTAAATTTAGTAGCTTTGTTATAACATTGTTCAAGTTTTAAATGTTGTGAAGCCTGGAGGTTAGTAAGTATGGGAGCACCATAACGTTGGGGAGGAGATAAATAGTGGCAAGTGTAGTTTTAGTTGCATGAATGAGAAATTTTTTGGCTCTGTAAAGCACCCCTAGTTTTTAATGAGTTTTTCTTATGCCAGTTTTGTATATGCAGGTCAGATGCTAGATTATCATCCACTATCACTTCTAATAGTTTGGTATGAGAAGTGACTTCAACGGTTGCATTATGAAGAGAGAAGATGTTAAATTTTGTTTTTTTCATGAGACAGAGATTTGGGGAAAAAAGTGGTAGTTTGGTCTTTTTTGGGGTTGAGCATGAGTTGTGAGTTATGAAGCCATGTTTCAGTGGCTGTTAAGGCTTCCTGAGTAATTTTCTGGAGGTGTACCATGTTGTCAGATGTGCAAATAAGAGTGGAATCATTTGTGTATTGTGTTAGGTTGGCTCTTTGTGTGGAAGTGTAGACAATGTTGGTGAAAATTTTAAAGACCAGGGGACCAAGAATAGAGACTTGTGGTACACCATTGGTGACTGGGAGGTAAGAAGTGAGTGTGGATTGCAATTTTACTGACTGATACCTATTGCACAGGTAGTTTTTGAACCACAGATGGGTGGACTGAAAGAAATCTAGTGAGGACATTTGAAGTAGGAGTTTGCTGTGACAAACTGCGTCAAAGGCTTTAGACAAGTTTAGAAATAAGGAAGAGATTAGTTTGCCATCATCTCTAGCTTTATTGGCAATATCTATATAGGTTGGAAGCACAGTGCTCATACTGTGGGAAGGACAAAAGCCATGTTGTGTAGGGGATAGCAGTTCTTCTTGCAATAGATTGTCTAGCAAATGATTTTTAATATATTGTTCAAGTATTTTGGCATGGGGAGATAAGATTGCTATAGGTCTAAAGTTATTAATGTCTGTTGAATTTCCTCCTTTGTGCAAGGGGATAATGTATGACATTTTCCAAAGAGTGGGAATGTGGGATTCCTGGATAGATCTATTTATAAGGATTCAGACAGGCTAGCCAATGCTATTGACTGCTATTTTTAAATACTCATTTGGAAGGTCATCAGCTGTAGAAGAGCACAGTTTAAGTTTGTTTAAGAGTAGTTTTATATAGGACGTGGGCACAGGTTTGAAGGTGAAAGTGTATGTGGTGATATGTGGTTGTTGGACAAGGAATGGATTAGATGTTGAGGAATCCTTAGTTAGTAATGCTATACTATCTATAAAATAAGAGTTAATTGTATTGCAGTTCCGAGTGGTGAGCTATCTGGAAAGGGACTTGGTTGAATTCTTGGCTGGGTTGTAAGATATCTTTAATGGATGCCCAACATTTTTAGGTTTCTGTTTAGTATTACTCTGAAAGTTATTATAGTATAGTTTTTGTCTTCATTTATTTGCTTTTTAGTCTGATTGCAAAGCATTCTGAAGTTTTCAAGATATTGAGGTGTTTTATATTTTTGCCATTCTTTCCATGCTTTTCCTCTTTTCAGTATTAGCGTTCTACTCTTTCTGGATAGCCAGATTGCATTATTTTTTTTCAGTCTCTTGCTTCTAAGAAGTGCAAGACTATTTAGGATATTTGGAAAAATTGTATTGAATTCAATTACAGCATCATCTAAGGGGAGGATTTTTAGGAAGTTCCAGTTAATAAATGATGGTGAAGTAATGGAAATTTCTGGGCTAAACTTGAAAAGATTACATGTTGTTTTATAATTATGCTGTTTAACTGGATATGTGAGATCTCTAGTCATACAGAGTAGGAGATGATCACTGAGAGAGTCTGTCATTGTACCTGAGGTAGTTTATTTGCTGGGGTCTGATACTAGGATCCAGTTTAATAGAGAACTTGATGGCTTGCTATTATGTATGTGCTATTAATTTGTTGAGTGAAACCATGTAAGTTCATACTAGATATAGGGGTGTTTGAGTGTATATCCAAACAACTGACAGTTCACATCACCTGGTAATATTTTTCTTGTGGAAATACTATGGATAGCCAATGCAGGATATCTTCCAGTATAGCTATATAGTCATCAGGTGGGATATAAAGGACAGTAATACATATATATTTATTTCTATTTTTTTCTGAAGAAAGCAATAATAAACTACTGAACTGAATGTTGATATTAGTTGGCTGTAAGAGGAAATGCAGTAGGTACTGGGGAAATGCTTAAGCAATATCACCACCTTTCCTCTTTATACAGTCATTACATCCATGGGGTATAATTTTGGAGTCATTTATGCTGGGTTTAAGACAAGCGTCTGTTACATCAAGAACATCAAGCTTATGTTGGGTAATCCAGGCATGTAGTTCAGTAGTTTTATTTTGAATACTTCTAACACATATTGCAGCAGAAATTAAATCACCAGGGTTGGGTATTGGCTGTTTTGGAGTTATAGAAGTGCATGGGAGAGAATTATCTTTGATCATTGTGATAGGTGAGGCCAAGACTATGGTGTATATCTCCTCCTAGAAGGATTTTAGTATATTGGAGAATTATGCATAGTTGTTTTTGGAGAGGATTCTTGCACTTAATTTTGCTTTGGTTTGAGTTGAAGTGTAATTAATCAGCCTATATTAGGAATAAAGATGAGGGGTAATATTAAATAGGTTTGGTGCAATGCGTGGAGAGTGTAAAGATGAGATATAGTTTACTTAGCAAAGTGTGGTAGTTCATGTTTTTATACAGGAAAAAAAATGAAACAACTCTCAAAAATAGAATCTATGAACACCTTTACAATATAAGGAAAAGAAAGAGACTAACACCTTATACAAGCACTCTTTTGACTGTCCTAACTATGCTGGTTACCACTTTAGTATCCTTGAAGTTGTTAAAAAGAACCCAAGAGGAGGTAACTGGAAGTCAATTCTCTTAAAAAGCTAACTTGTTTCATAACTTAGGTTAAGAGATACCTCAACCTCTGGTCTGAATGAATATGTGTCAATTAAACCTATTCTTAAAGAAAATGCTGCAATTGTAGGTTAGATAGGTTTTAATTTTAATGTTTAAATAGGTTATGGAGTTGTTTTTTTTTAACATCTTTTCTTTTAATTTATACAATTGTGAATGTTTATTTAAATGGTTAATTATTTAATCGATTTAAAAGAAATTCGTAGGGGTATTTAAGGAAGTGGTGTGAATACATTTTTTAACTGATGAAGTCTCTTTATTGAGACGAAAGCACTAATATTGGTTCACTTTTTCAATAAATTACTGGTCTGTTGTGTTGTGGCTGGAACACTTCTTTTGTTTTACTTTTTGTTTTGGTTTTATCTGAAATGTAATTAATCAGCCTGTATTTGGAATTAAGATTTGGGGTGATATTAAATAGGTTTAGTACAATGTGTGGAGAGTGTAAACAGGAAGTATGGATAGGTGGTTGGGACAGAATTGGAGAGATATTGAGAGATATTATTGAGCCATGGTAGGAAGAAACATTGCACAATAGACGGAGTAGAATAGAGGATAAGCTGAAGAGTAGCATAATTACATACAGGTATCTGTATTTTGTAGATTTCAGGTATTAGGGGAGAAACAATGAACAAGGAAACAGTAAGTTGCAGGACAGTAGGAGATTCAGTGATGACAGATTCTGAAAGATGGAAAAGGGTAGGTAAGGAGAGAAGTATTGTCTGTAAATGAAGAAAGATTGATTGTCCTGTTATCTTCTCTGGAATATAAGGAATAGAGGGGTATTAAAGGCTACAGTATAAATGTGTAGTCAAAATAAAAAGAAATGAGGGTTTATTTGGGAAAAAGAAAACTATACAGTGCTGAATAGTTAAGCACTATTTCAGAGGGATGTGATTATAAATGGATATAGTCCAAAGCAATATGGGAGAGAGAAAACTGGTAATGGGGCTAAAAATTAAATAGAGATAGGGAAGTAGGACTGAAGAAACAGAGGTGTATGTATAGAAATAGTAAAGTCATTTGGGGAGGGTTTTGGAGTAAGAGTAACAAATGAAATATGTGTGTAGGAAGTATAATATTAGAGTAAGAGGGGATGGAAGGAATTTGGGGTAGAGTAGGGGAAAGAAGTGAAGTTGAGCATAGTGAATCTAAGCCAATGGGCTTCCCACCCTCAAGTTAATTTATAAGTGAGAGCAATCAGTTTATACCCAGAACAAAGCAATTAACAAAGAGGTATGAGTAAAACAGGTTTTCTGTCATTTCCTGAGACTAAATAACTGGCATATGCAGTATAGTCTACTGGAAAAGTAGAAGGGTATAGTGGGCAACTTAGTAAGAGGTCCCTAGTGTGCATTGACTGTTATACAAAGACTTTCAATCACAGAGCAGACATGCATTTAAAAAAATAATTTTAATACACAGTATGGTTCTTCATGATAAATATACTTACAATAAACAACAACAACATTTTCAGTAAGTTGGTAGGTGTACAGCCTATAATATCAAGGCCAGATGTAGTGACTGCAAGCCATAAAACAATAACAAAATTCTCAGTAAACTTGTAGGTGTAGGGCCTTATGGCAGAGCTCCTGCAATACTGAGATCAGATCGCAGGCTATTAATCAATGAGGAAATTCTTAGTAATCTTGTAGGTATAGGGCCTTGTGGCAGAGCTCCTGCAATATCAAGATAAGCTGTAATGACCACAGGCTATTAAACATTGATGAAATTCTCAGTAAGCTTGTAGGCATAGGGACTTGTGGCAGAGCTCCTGCAATCCTGATGTCAGATGTAGTGAACCAGGCCCTGCTCTATGAAGGAAGATAGTGACTGCATTTTGCTTGATTTTTAAGATGATGATGGACATGCTCCTAGGGTTGCCACCTTTTAACAAGGGCAAAGTGGGGTATGGGGGTGTGGTCAATATGATAGGGGGTGTGTCCAACATGCCACTGGCCACACCCCCACCACGGCATCACCAGAGTTGTTGAAGGAGATGCAGTATTAGTTATGGAGACAGCATTGTGACATTACAGCATACTGAAAACTCAAACCATTTAAATGAAGTGAACTATTACTGCAAACAAACACATTAATCAGTTGTAATAGTAAATAAACTTTAAAGGAATAAAAAACAAACTACTCATTAAACAGACACTTGTTTATTTAAAAAGTTAAAAAATTCATAAACCAACCATTACTATTCAGAAAGAAAACTTAAAAAAATCTACATACCACATAGAAGCCAAGTATAAAATTAAGACTTTTTATTGTCAATTAAAACTAAAGCAAAGAAAAAACACAAAACTACATACCCTAGTACTACATACTGCACCCTAGCAAATTAATGCTAAACAAAGAAAAACACAAAATTCCAAACTGCACCCTAATACTTTATACTGCACACTAGTACACTAAATCACTTTTTTTTTTAAAAGTGTATTTTGAATTTGATTTTATGGCTTGAAGAAGGGCTTGATTTAAAACAATATTTGAGTAAAAGTCACAACATTTCATCCGGTAATTTACACTCATCATTACTTCAGCTTTTAACAAGTTCACACTGCATCAGTTTCGCACATCTGTCCATTTACCTTTCACCAAAGAAAAAACTCTTTCTGCAAATGTGTTTGAGGTCAGTATAGATAAAACCCTAGCAATTACCAGATATAGTGTAGTCATTTCAGGCCCTTCTTTGAAAAGCTTCAGCCACTTCTCTCCTGGGGTCAAGCTTGTGTTACATAACTGTTCGAGAGAGGGCCTAATTGCCAAGTAGTCCCTAAAAAGATAATCTTCATCTACATCCTGCAGACTCAGGGCAGTGGTCACATTAAGCAAGTTACTGAAGGCAAAGGGCTCATTTAAAGATAATTTAGATAGTGTAAACAAGTAGTTGTTTTCAGTATAATCAAACCACTGATCCAGGTATTTCACTGCTGTCTCCAAGAACACAATGAAGTCTCTTTTCAGTTTGTCAGCAGAAGTGCTGTCTAATGTGCTCATAAGTGCCCTAAGTTTCCCTCCAAAGAAAGCACCTTCAGCTCTTGCCTGCAGTTTTTGCTTCAGAGAGACCATTACACAAAAAGTTTCCATGGCAGTAAGTGCTAATTTTTCTAATGTACTTATATGTTCATTAAAATCAACAAGAACAGCACAGAGAAAGTGCAAATAGTACTTGGGCAGCATAGGCAATTCATTCTCACCATGTTCATTAGCTGAAAAGTACTGCCATATCTGCCGGGGGGTCTCCTCTTCTCCCTGAGAAAGGAAATAGGACTGGAGCACTGGGAGATGTTTCACTACTCTTTCAATGGCTGGGAGTAGTGACAGCCACCTTGTTGGCACATGTCTTAACAGACTCTCAAATTCCATGCCACAAAACTCAAAGAAGTCTTTCAAGTCTCTGGTCCTTGTGGCCGAACCTGAGAAGTGACTGAAAAGTTTCATTTCATATGCTTCCACATCATACGGTAGTTGTGCTGCAGCTTTTTTGGCTGCATTGTGAATGATATGGACAACACAGTTAGCCTTCTGGAGTGATGGGCACTTTTCTTTTAATCTGGTATACACACCAGATTTCTTCTCATAGTTCACACCAGCATTATCAGCCACATAAGCTGAAATGCTGTTCCAGGGCAAGGAGTGCCTTTCCATAATGTTGGAAATTTGCTGTGAAATAGCCTGTGCCGATTCATCAGCGTCTTCATAGAATTCCAAAAGGCCATTCACCATCCCTTCTTCTTTAGAAAAATACCTCACAACAAGGGGAAATAATTTTAGGTTCCCCTTATTGGAAGCATCTGATGAAATTGCAAATGAAGTGCCTGGTTTTTGAAGGTCATGCAGGAGGCATTCCAATGAGTGTGGTCCCAAAACATTTTCAACTATGGCTTCAGCCTTGGTTCTGCCACAAGATAGTTTCTTTGCAGTGTCCAAGTCACTGTACAACTGGCTGGCCAACTTCACTGCACAGTCCAAGCTGTTATAGGAAATATTGTGCTTAACAGCATGGAAAACCTCAGAGGCTTCTGCTGCAATGATCCTAAGTTCTGGTCCCTCAAGGTTTGCGTTCCTTGCTCACTTTGTCATCAGGTGAGTGGATTTAGCTTGAAGAATGGCAGTCTTATGTTGTTCAGTTGCCTCATGTAATGCAACATCGTTTCTTCAACAGTGGGTCACTAGAAATTCTCTCTTGCAGTACCTGCAGAACGCTTTGACATTATTGCATCTCTCGATCCAGTCAAATTCTGTTTTCCAAACATCCTGCCACTTGCACATTTTCTTACTGCTGGTTGACTGTGATGAATCTGCTGCTCTCTTCATGCTTGAATCTGTACTTACTTGACATGCAACATATTTACCAAAACTGTGTTAGTAGGGTGCAGTAACATATTGGTGCACAGCACAAATTAACTGGCTCCAAAAACATTGGCACACGAAAGAACTGGCTCGAAAAACATTGGCACATGAAAGAACTGGCTCGAAAAACATTGGCACGCAAAAGAACTGGCTTGAAAAACATTGGCACGCAAAAGAACTGGCACAAAAAGCATTGGCATGCGAAAGAACTAGCTTGAAAAACATTGGCACATGAAAGAACTGGCTCGAAAAACATTGGCATGCGAAAGAACTGGCTTGAAAAACATTGGCACATGAAAGAACTGGCTTGAAAAACATTGGCATGCGAAAGAACTGGCTTGAAAAACATTGGCACATGAAAGAACTGGCTTAAAAAACATTGGCACATGAAAGAACTGGCTTGAAAAACATTGGCATGCGAAAGAACTGGCTTGAAAAACATTGGCACATGAAAGAACTGGCTCAAAAAACATTGGCATGCGAAAGAACTGGCTTGAAAAACATTGGCACATGAAAGATCTGGCTCAAAAAACATTGGAATGCAAAAGAACTGGCTTGAAAAACATTGGCACACGAAAGAACTGGCTTAAAAAACATTGGCACATGAAAGAATTGACTTGAAAAACATTGGCATGTGAAACAACTGGCTTGAAAAACATTGGCACATGAAAGAACTGGCTCAAAAAACATTGGCATGCAAAAGAACTGGCTTGAAAAACATTGGCACATGAAAGAACTGGCTCAAAAAACATTGGCATGCGAAAGAACTGGCTTGAAAAACATTGGCACATGAAAGAACTGGCTCAAAAAACATTGGAATGCGAAAGAACTGGCTTGAAAAACATTGGCACATGAAAGAACTGGCTTGAAAAACATTGGCATGCGAAAGAACTGGCTTGAAAAACATTGGCACATGAAAGAACTGGCTTAACAAACATTGGCACATGAAAGAACTGGCTTGAAAAAGATTGTCATGCGAAAGAACTGGCTTGAAAAACATTGGCACATGAAAGAACTGGCTCAAAAAACATTGGAATGCAAAAGAACTGGCTTGAAAAACATTGGCACATGAAAGAACTGGCTTAAAAAACATTGGCACATGAAAGAACTGGCTTGAAAAATATTGGCATGCGAAACAACTGGCTTGAAAAACATTGGCACATGAAAGAACTGGCTTGAAAAACATTGGCATGGAAAAAACTGGCTTGAAAAACATTGGCACATGAAAGAACTGGCTCAAAAAGCATTGGCATGCGAAAGAACTGGCTTGAAAAACATTGGCACATGAAAGAACTGGCTCGAAAAACATTGGCATGCGAAAGAACTGGCTTGAAAAACATTGGCACATGAAAGAACTGGTTCGAAAAACATTGGCATGTGAAAGAACTGGCTTGAAAAACATTGGCATGCGAAAGAACCGAGGAATGGAGCAGAAAAGAGTTATTACAAACAGTTTGAAAAAAGTCATATAGTAAATGAGGTAATGTAGGGGGCATTTTGGCCATTGAAAACTAACATTAATACAGCTTGTAGAAAATGAAATGCATTATATTTACCACCGAACATGCCCACCTCACCCCACCCCTCAAGAAAAAAAAAGTTAACCACATCACTGAACCAAAAAACACTAAAATGAATGAGAATGCACAGTGGATACCATAGACCTGATTTAGCTTTTGACCACAGCAGTAAAAAGAAATGTATGGCACTAATTTACACAGCGCAATGATCTATTAATGAACATGCCCAACAGCAGCACTGGCAGTAATCGGATTATAATGAAAACAGTACATAAGTTTATTGAAGACATCACTAAAACACAAAATACAAACTTTGCTACTTATAAACGCAAACTACCCTGTAACAACGACATGGTTTAGTACAATCTCAAATACATTGCATTAACTTCTGAGCATCCATCCACAAAAAAAAAATAAACAGGAAAAAAGTCCGTAAACATTTTAACTTTTAAAAATACTTCTTGCAAGACAAGTAATATAAACTACAATGTACAGCAGACTCCATGGGCTCCTTTTACCTCAAAACATAGCAATTAAGAGTAATTTACCCAGCACAGCAATGCAATAAACAGGCCCAAGTAAAAGCAGCACATCCATATTCACATTACAAGCAAAGCAGTACATTTTAACCTTATTAAAAATGCATAATAAATTAAATGCACACATTTATAAGTATAAATGAAAACAATCTTGAAACAGCTTCGGCAAATTGGCAACATGTACCTACTAGAATAATAAATGAATTACATTAACTGTTAACATTCCCCCTCAAAAGGTAGACTTGTACCACATACACATTGACTTGCAGGAACTAACAGGAAAAATTACCCAAACAGTATATCATAATTTCCTGAAAACAGCATTAAATTGCACACATTTCCATACAAAAAAGTGCAAACTATGCTCGAACATTTTCTATCTGCAAACAGACAATACCCAGAAAAAGCTACGACAATAGAAATACATCACACTAAATTTATATTTCACTGCCCCCCACCAGAAATAAACAACTTCTATACACAGTTCAGCCTTTTAAAAGTAATGCTTTCAAATCATACCCCCAAGAATAATAACAATTACATATACATTCAGGTTTTATATCTTTAAAAACTCCTACTCAAAAATATCAAAATAACCACTGCACAGATTTAAATACTGCGTACTGCATCCCCATCTACCTCTAGACATTAAAAAAAATAAACCACAATATATTCCCATTTTAAACTAGTACTCGAAAATCTCAAAATAACCACTGCACAAATTTAAATACTGCATACTACATCCCCATCTACCTCTAAACATTAAAAACTTAAATAAAGCACACTATTCCCATTTTAAATAACTAAAGCCACAAAATGCTATTATGTACTTACCACTATCACAGTTATTGCTGGGCTAGCTTGCTTCCTTCCTGCTGGAATGGCTAGTTGGATGCTCAAGTGGTGGCTGGGCTGTCTGGCAAGCTCCCTTGCTGGCTAGCAGGCTCCCTTGCAAGCTGCCTGGCTTCTTTGCTGGCTGGCTGGCTTCTTTGCTGGCTGTCTGGCTAGCTTCTTTCCTGGCTGGCTGGCTGGCTTCTTTCCTGGCTGGCTGGCTGGCTGGCTGGGCTGGCTTCAGAAATAGAATCTCAGATCTTTTTCATTCACAGCTGTAGAGCTTAGTGCTCTACAGCTGTGACCTTTATTGGGCTCTTCTTAGCAAGTTCCAGCCCCCTCCAATCCCTGCAGCCAATTACTGTGTTGCATTACCACCTGGACCTAGCAGGGAATCCCTCTAACTGCAGGTCCGGGTGGTGATGTAGCTGCATTGCCGTGGAAAAAACAGAAGTATTTTCAGCTTTTCCATGGCAATTGAATTCGCGATCACAAAAAGGAGAAAAATGGGACTTTTAAAGTCCCACGCTTGGTGACTGTGGGAAGCAGGATGAGAGGGCTCAACCTGTGAGTGTCCCGCTGACAACAGGACGGGTGGCAACCGTACATGCTCCATCTAAAGAAAACCTTATCCCCATGAGCCACATGCTCTAGGGATCTAAGCCTCACCACAACAATAAATAGGATGTGCTGGAGGGATAGATTCCTGTCCCAGAGACTTCCCATGCTTTAGAACAAGATCCCAATCTACATTAGGCAGAGATCCTCGCTAACACTCTTCAAAAGAAACTTGACTAGTGGATGGGAAACAGAAAGTTTACCTCGGGGATCACTTCAGTGGTTCTGCTGGACAGAGGCACGGGGAACTAATTTAAGGGGGTGGCAAAAGCCAACACATTCTGGCTAGGCTTATAAATGCCTTTGGGCAGATAACCTAGTACCAACCTATGAACCTATGAACCTATGATACAAAGAATATTATGTTCTGTACCAGAGTTAGTAACTACTGATATTATCATGTGTACAGATGTATCTGAGGTAGGTTTAAAATAAGTTTTATCTCAAAATACTCATTGTGATGAATACACTATATCTGCTGAAAATTAAGCAATCCTAAAAACAGATATTCAACCACAGGAAGAGTGATGAATGTCAAAGAAATAAGCAGCTCATAAGCTAGTGTGGTTTGTATACGATATGATAAAAACATTCAACTTATCTGCGTCTACTGTTAACTGACGTTCTGTTTGTTGGGTAGACACTTCAACCTGGTGACCAGTTATACTCTATTAAAATGGCTGAATAAATATCAACATGACAACACAAAATGTTGCCATTGAGCACTATTCCTCTAACCATTCAAGAACACCATAATGCATAGACCTGAACTATCTAATAGCAATGAATATGGTTTGTTCAGTTCCTACAACCTATCCTAAAGCTGAAGATTTGGGACTGGAAAGGAGGTAGTTTTAACATATTGCTTTTGGAAAGTATACAGATCACATTTAAAATTATATACATTGACTTGTATTTGTAATACGCTCACAATTTAGTCCGGAATTTGACTGCATTAGTCAATGAGAAGTTGATTGCTAATGACTGTTAGTACAAAAAGCGGTTGACTAACAATGGCAAATCAAGAAGTGGATTCTTCAGTCAGAGGTTTGTCATACGTCAGAATAGGGGTTTTGACAAAAGATTTGTAGAGATGTATGACCCAGTCTAGCCTCCTTGGTTATTTAACTGAGGCAAGCTGAGGTGAAGTTTTTTTTTTTTTTTTTTTTCCTTAGGTCTGGAGCTGAATGGGAAACTTGCCAGGGCCTGTAGTTTTGAAGCTTTGACTTTGTGTTTAATAGCCTGTTTCTAGAAAGGCTGTTTGGACTGACCCTAATGAATCTTGCATTAAGGCACTGCTGTATATGTTGTATTTATAAGTACCATGCCAAGCATAAAGGGATATCATATACATTTTCATTTTTCTTTGAAGCAATAATTCTGCATTATGTATTCTTATGAACGTGTGATTCAGTGTTGTACTACAGTGATATATGTCTCTGTCAAATTAAGTGTGGTAATATTCTCATAGTAATTAGTTAGACAAACTCTATTAGCTAGAAAACAGGGTACTCTGACGGCTAGTTATGTAACCTGAAGAACTGAAAGTTGACTGGAGAGGAAGTACAACATTTTAAGGAATTACTCAGGGCTCTAGCACCCCAAGAAGAAGAAGAAATAGGTGGAGTTGAAGAAGAATGGCAGGGCCTCAAAACAGAGTGTTTGAGGACTACAGAACAAATATGTGGCAGAGCAAGGTATGGAAATAAGGTACATAAGGAAAGTTAGTGGTGGAATGCAGAAGTCCAGGAAGTTATCAAAAGGAAGAAGGAGTACAGGAAAAAGTGGGAGATAGAAAAGACAGACCAGATTATGAAGGAGTACTGGTTGGCTAGCAAAGAAGCTAAGAAAGATTTGCAATAGTAAAGAACAGGCCATCAGAGACAATCTACCAGCTTCTGGAAAGTGACTCACTAGGTGGCACAAGAAAACTATATCAGGTTGCAAGACAAAGACAGAAAGATAAAGAAGATAGTCAGACACTCTTCATAAAGGATGCTAGCAAAAACCTGCTCACCAATTCACAGGATATCAAAGGCAGATGGAAGGATTACTTCCAGCAGTTTCTGAATGAAGAACACCCCACAAAAGCTGTACTTCCCCAGACACAGCCTATGTTGAAAGAAGAAGAGGAGCCCATTCTTTCAGAAGTAAGAACAGCACTAAGGAAAATGAAGTCAGGGAAAGTAGCAGGCTCAGATGAGGTCACAGCAGATATGATAAGATTCTGGGTGAGATAGGAGAGAAATGGTTTCTGAGGGTACTCATAGTAGTGTGGAGAGAAAGGTGTTTCCCAGATGATTGGAAAATAAGCATACTCATGCCAGTGTACAAGAACAAAGGAGACATCCACAACTGTGGGCAGTACAGAGGTATCAAACTCCTATCATATTGCATGAAAGTTCTGGAGAGGGTAACTGATAAACAGATATGCAGAGTAGTAGAAAGTAAGATGGGAGATCAGCAGCTTGAATTTAGATCAGGATCCACTACAGCTGACCTGATGTTTGCAGTGAGACAGATAGTTGAGAAGAAGCTTGAGATGAGGAAAGAATCCAACAGGGCATTCCTAGAACTGGAAAAAGCATATGACAATGTCTCAAAGAAGCTGATTTGGATAGTACTGTGGTGCTTCAAAGTCCTAGAAATATTGGTAGTGAATGCTATGTATAAGAACCCAATAACTCAAGTACAAACAGTGTTCAGTCTCATAGAGGGTTTCCCAGTGGGAGTGGGTGTGCACCATGGTTCAACTCTGAGGACACTGCTGTTCATAGTAGTGTGGGACTACTTTACCAAACAGGTTGGTGGGGACAGATCAACAAAGTTGCTGTTTGCAGATGATGTGGCATTACAGGCAGACTCTGAGCAAGAACATCAGCAAAGGATAGGGGAATGGAGTGCAAAACTGAAGGCACATGGGATGAAACTAAGCACAGAAAAGACAGTGGTAATGGCAGCAAATTGGGGAAATCAGAAAAAGCTGAGAAATTAGAAATAAGGGAAGGATAGTGGAACAGGTTAATAGTTTCAAGTGCTGGGAAGTGGTGGCTGAGGAGAAGGGAACTCTGAATGAAGATGTCAAAGCTAGAAACAGAGGGGTGGCCGCCAAGTGGCATAGAGTGTCAGGTGTGGTGTATGACAGAAGAATGCCAAAGAAGGTGAAAAGCAAGGTGTATAAAACAGTGGTGTGAGCAGTACTACAGTATTCTGCAGGAATCTGGGCAGTAAAGGCAGAGCAGTTGAATAAATGAGAAGTGATGGAAATGAAGTGCTTGAAAGGGTGACAGGATGCACACTGTGGGGCAGATGAAGAAATGAGGACATAAGAGCAGAAGCCAAAGTAGCTCCAATTGCAGCAAAAGGATGAAAGAGAACAGATTACAGTGATTCAGGCACATGTGCAGAAAAGCAGAAGGTAATCAGGTGCAGCAGATTTGGGACAAACACAAAGAAGGAAAGAGGAAATGAGGGAATCCAGCAAAGAGGTGGATGGATTTTGTGAGAGAAGATCGTTAACAGTCAGGTATGAGTGTCGAAGAATGCAGGAGTATGGCATTAAATCGACAGAGATGGTGACAGTTAACATGATGACCTGACCCCATATAGAAAATGGAAAAAGGGGATGATGATGATGATGATGATAATGTAGCTGGGCAGCTATAATCAAGAAGTTCAATTCTCAACTGAAGGTTCAGAGGGAGAGAGCTGAAGCTTACCCTAAGGAATATAGCGTCTTGGACTGTGAGACATTATTCAGACCAACTTGTAGAATTATAATTGAAAAAACATCTGTGATTTAAAGCAGCAACTAAGGCCTAGGCAGGATCTGTAGCTTGAGATTTTTTTTAAGAGAGAGTATAATCCTGTTCTATGGAAAATTTATCAATTTACTGTTTTTGTTCTAGGCCAATGGGCATATAAATTTTAAATTTTACTGTGACTTTACAAAAATAATCCTGTGTTTTATGGAAGTCCTACCTCCAGTTCTTGTTTGGGCTTTACACTGGTGCTTTGAACATGGGTATTTGACCAGATTGTTGCCATTTACAGACTCTCACAATAACTCTGGTGTGACGTGCAAGCCATATTTGGGCTATTAATTCCCTACAACACTGTGACTGCTGCATTCATGGCAACCCCATGCATGGGAAAATTATAAGGACTTGTGTAGTCAAAGGTGGGGACTGAAAATGAGGTAGAAAGAGTAAGCAACAACTAGTTGTGCTGGTCAGTCTAGCTGCCAACCCCAAGACTGTGGCTACTATGAAGAAACTAACCGGGGGGAAATAGCATAAAGTTCTACACAGAGTGACCACCACAGAGAACTGGGACAACAAAGATTGGGAAAAATTATTGTCAACACAGTTGGCAGGAGAAGCACTAAAACCAAATAAAAGGATCTGATAACATGGACTATGACAAACGTAATAAAGAACTTTTGACCAGGCCTGGTATGACCCCCCTGAAGTACAAGCAATACAATTTATCACTGGATTTATAATGCAGGTAAACCAGAGAGTAAATAGATGCATAATTTAAAGCATATTTAAAGACTTGGTAATAACCTAATAGCAACAATAAACTGAAAATGCTACAAATATTAGCAGGAGCAAGTTTAATGAAGGTTATCCTAATAAAATAAGAAAATGAGTAATGAATAGTGATTCCAAGAACTCTGATAAGTTAATAAGTTTAGTGGAATAATTACTATTTAATGGCATGGTATTCAAAACTGAATCTTCTTTTATTTTTAAAGATCAAAACGGCAGCATGGTATGTACCCTATTTTGTGAAACATACAGCAGTAAATAATGCATTAGTTTCTTGGAAATCTCTGGGGGACAGATTTCCAAAGTTATGCATTTTTAACATCAAAAAGATTGCTAATAGTGTACAAAGAAGTAAAATGTATGACGGAAATTATTTTTGTCCTGTTGAGTACAACAAAATAACATCTAGTTTAATTAAATCAGCACTATGTCAGTGCACCACAACCAAGCTTATAAAGTGTATTGTGTTTTTAGCAGGAAGGAAAATTTAAGATGTGATGGATTCAGGAAGCAAAATAACTCTTGTCTAGAGTCCACCCAAATGTAAGTATAAGATTAATAACATTCAAAAAGTGTTGGCAATAAACATTAGTGATGACAGAAAGTGCATCCCCTTATATATTAAATATTCAGACCATTTTAGGAAAACTGATACATTCTGTGACTGTAATCCCTGATTTTAGATATAACATAATATTTTTAAAATATTTTGACATTATGGAAAATGAAGTAAGAATTTATACACAGAGTGTGACAAGATGATGAACTTAAAAATAAGTGGATGAGTGACTTGATGCTTTCAATCAATATAGGAATTGATGGGATAATAAGGCAGTGACAATCATACAGAGATGCAGAATCAAAACAAAAGATATCTGTGGGTATTAAAACTACCACAACTAGAATCTGATTGTGGTTAGATAGTAACTAGGATTTCAATGTGTTATCAAAACCATGCCACAATGATAGAACAACAAAAACCTAGAACTGTATAATGTGTCACTGTAAGACCTGAAAGTGAACTGACAGGAAACACTGAGTAAGAATCAGTACAGGAAAGACACCAGCACAAAATCCTATATGAGTTGTTAGCATAGAAATTAAGTCCTAAACAGAAAAATACTTGTACTTTAAAGAGAAGACCCACAGAATAAAGAGATAGTAAAGAATACTGACATTAAAATTGACAGAGGCATTAAATTCTAGTGTAAAGTCTAGAATTCAAGTGAAGGTACACTCAAAACAATATGAATCTGCAAAAAAAAAAAAACTGAAGATACATTTTGGAAGGAAAATAGGATGAACTGTCTGTATTCACTAAGGAAAAGAAGAGCAACCTAAAAGAAAGCAGAGTACTGAAGACCCTATATAAATAGCAGAGACAGTAAAAACAAAAAGTGAACTTTTAGAATTACCATTATCAATAAAAGACTTCGAATAAGTCAGGAGCATTGTTTTGGAGAAAGATGTTAGATTTTTGCCATATGATAAACTGAAATTAAGAGAAAAATATTAATATAAGTTTTATGATCAGTTTATACTGCTTGACTGTTTGATTAATCTTAGTAATGTACATAAAAAGAAGTGCTGTAGACACAGGTGTAAACAATTATTTTTCTTATGTTAATGTATTTTGTTCATATATTGAAGTGTCAATAAAATATTATAAAAAAAGTGTTCTCATATATTTTTATTCATATGAGCTGAACTATGACCACTTATATAAAATGAATAAGGATAAGAAGAAATTCTACACCATTTGCTTATACAAAAGCCTTATTGGACATTGATAATGGTGCTTGCCCATAGTCACATAATAGGAGGTCACCTGGATATGGGCAAAACCAAATGAAAAGTACAAGGCAAATTTTATCAGGCATAATGAGTGACATAAAACCATACCTCAGCCTGAATTTCAAGGCCATTAATAACAATTATATCAATTCCACTTGAGCACATTGCAATGGACACAGTTGGACTGCTATTAAACTGTAGCAATGGATATCTATACCTTTCCATAATTCTTGGCTGCTGTACTAAGTTACAAGAAACAGTACCACTATGGAAGGCTAATGGCAAGGCTATTGTCAGGAGTGCTATTTTCTAGAGAAGATATTTCTAAAGAAAATACTACTGTCCGGGGAACTACCTTCATGTCAAAATAATTCACTGCTTTAAAGTCAAGCAGTCTAAACATCAGTCTATCATCCACAGACTGATGGATTATTAAAAAAGTTTAATAATAAAAGAATGAAATCCAAGCAGATGGTAAAAGTATGGGACCAGTTTTTATCTTAGTTATTGTTTGTAACCAGAGAAGTGGCACATGCTTCAGCTGGTTTTACCCTGTTGTAACTTTTATACAGCCTTTACCTGGTTTGATGTATGATATTGCTAAGGAAACTTGGAAAGAAGTCAACGCACCTTTTTACACTATGATACTGTTGTTGGTCTGTATGACAAATGAAAGCTAGTGATGGTTGCAGATGTGCAGCACATGCAGAGAACCCAAGAAATACAACAATGAGTTTTATTAAGAATTTCAGACTTTGAAAATTCAATCCAGGATATCAGGTACTAATGTTAGAACCAAGGAAATCAAATTTCTGGCCAAACAGCAGGGACCATCGCTGTGACAGGAAGAATAAATGCATTGAACAGTAAGGAAAGACAGACAGAAAAGTGGAAGATAGAACAATAAATCACATTAATGTATTTAATCCATGGAAGGAAGTGCAACATTCACTGAGGGGTTCCCAATGAGAGTGGGTGTACATACTTCCTCACCCAATCAGAGTGGGTGTGCACACCTACTCACTCAGTGAGAGTGGGTGTGCAACAAGGTTCAGCTTTGAGACCACTGCTGTTCACTCTGGTGATGGAATATATTAGCAAACAGGTCAGAGTGGACAGATCAGCAAAGTTGCTGTATACATTATAGGCAGACCCTGAGCAAAAAATGCAACAAATGTTAGGGAAATGGACAGCAAACCTGAAGGCATATGGGATAAAAATGAGCACAGATAAGACAGTTGTAATGGCAGCAAATGGTGAAGTTCAGAAGAAGCTGAGATTTGAGACAGACGGGAAAATAGTGGAACAAGTTAACAGTTTCAAGTATCTGAGAGGGTTGGTTGAGGAGAAGGGAAGTCTGAATGAGGAGGTCAAAGTTTGAATCCGAGGGACTGCAGCAAACTTGTACAGAGTGTCAGGGGTAGTATATGACAGAAGAATGCCAAAGAAGCTGAAAAGTAAGATGTGCAAAACAATGGTGTGACTAGTATTACTTTATGGTACAAAAATCAGGGCACTAAAGGCAGAGCAGTTGAGGAAGCTAGAGATGATGGAGATGAAGTGACTGAGAAGGGTGGTAGGATGCACACCGAAGAATGGATAAAAAAATGAGGATATAATAGCAGAAGCCAACGTAACTCCAACTGCAGAAATGGTCAAAGAGAACAAGTTATTGTGGTTTGAGCACAAGTACAAAAAAGCAGAAAATGATCTGGTGAATAACATTTGGGACAGACATGATGAAGGCAAGATGAAATGAGGGCATTCAGCAAAGAAGTGGGTGAATTGTGTGAGAAGACCTGTGACAGTCAGGCATGAGTGTCAAAGAAGACAGGACAGTGGCACTCAACAGATAAAGATGGTGACAGTTGACAAAACATCCTAATCCCATGTAGAAAATGGGAATTTATCAAAATCCCAGAACTGATGAGTTGACAGAGAGCCTAGAGAATGTTAGATACTTGACAACACTAGCATGGATAATGAGATACTGGCAGATACCATTTATCTTATCTGCCAAAGAAGACAAAAAAGTTTTGTGAAGACTAATGGTCTGTTTAAGTAGGATAACTCCAGTTTAACTACATGAAACCCCATCTGCCTTCTTTAGTCTGATGTACCGAATACTAAAGTCTCATTCCTGCTATGCTGTGGCATACCTCAATGACCCTGATCATTTAAAAAGAGGACCAGAAATCTCACATAAAAAATGCATGCTATGTTAGAATCTATAAAATAGTCAGGATTAACTGTGATTGCTAAGAAAAAAGTGGCTTGAGTACAGTGCAAGTCAAGAATTTGAGATTTCTTACAGGACGAGTTACAGTGAAACCACAAGCAGAAAAAATAAAAATATAAACAATAAGAAATGTTAGATGTCCTCCACTAAGAGACAAATGAATGCTTTATTTGGATTAATTGGAGAGGTTTTGCCTAGTTTTGTTATTATTACCTGTCCTTTCAAACTCAGAAGAGGTAAAGCCCCTGATAGGGTGCAGTGACCTCTGGAGGAAGGTATAGTATTTGTGGAGCTAAAAAGAACCTATGTTCTGAAATGATATCAGTGACATTTGACTTTTATAAGGAGTTCACATATCGAGTCATCATAGAGAGGTTTGGGGACAATGTCACTTCAAGACATTGAAGGTGATGAGCATCCTGTTTGCTATATCAGCAAGAAGTTGATCACTGCAGAAAGGAGATAGCAAATCAAACAGTATTAACCAATAAAGTAAGTGTCACTCTTCTAGTCAGGATTAAATAGATGAATCTTTGTGGGCTCTGGTCAAGCAGCTTAATTATATACAAACACATCAGGATTGAGGCTTAATAACTTTAACTTAGATAAACTTATAAACAAACTAACTATTACACTCATACATGCTCACTCTCTAGCTGCACTCACAAAATAGTACTGAAGCTAGCATGTGATGGCTGTTTATATGCATGTGCTGACCTTGAAATGCTTCTTAAAGGTACAACATACACACACTATTCTATATCATCCTTTTTTGAGAAATAAGTCATGTAATGTTGATGACTTTGATTGAAATGCTATCAATACAAATAATTCTTTATCATCCAATTATACAGAACTAAATAGACATAAATAATTATGTCCAGGTTGCTGTGTATTTCACACTAGGTCTGGAAATATTTCCAAATCATGTGACACAGAAATTAGAATCAGGTCTAGCAACTGGGACTGTCTCTGCTGAATGGGCAACTATAGGGACATCAGGAACATCATCAGGAATGGAAGTAGATGTTAAGACACATTCTGCAACAGTAACATTGGATTGCTCTGAGATCTAGAGTCTGTATCACAGGAACAATGCTGCAACATCAATTTGGTACAGGAAGAAGATGTCTGCAATTTCTCCTGTACTCCACACTCTCAGATTCTATGAAGTAGGATCTCGGCTAATTACATATACCTGTTACTTGACCAATCCGGTCAAAACCTTTGGCCATTTGTATCCTCACTATCTCTCCTTCTTTCAATGGACAAAGACATTTGCTTGATTTATCATAACTGGACTTCTGGAAAGAACGCTTTCTGAATAATTGGGATGCTTTGTGAATAATTGGGATATAATTGTCCTGTTGTTCTTAGCTTTAGGCCTCAACTAACTGGAACTAATATCAAAAAGACATCAGTATTATCACACTTTGATCTCTCAAGCAATTGCTTTGCACTCTGTACTGCATGTTCAGCTAGTCCATTTGACTGTTGATATTCTGGACTACTAGTAATATGTGTAAAGTCCCATTCTTTTGCAAATTCTGAAACAACTGACTGGAAAATTGAGTACAATTGTCAGAAATAACTTTGTGTGGACTACCATGGACTGAGAAGTGATGTTTCAAGTTGGTGATAACAGCAGTGGATATTAAGTTAGGTAGTAAAACAATCTGAAACCAGTTTGAATAAGAGTCTACCAAAACTAAGTAATGCTGATTTTTCACTCGAATATATCAGTGGCTACTGTTGACCAAGGTAGTTCGGAAACTTGACTTAGTTGAAGTGGTTCTTTTTGCAAATGTGGTTTAGTACTTTTGCATACTGAACAAGAAGAAAGTACTTTATCAATGTATTATATTGGAGGGCAAAATACTAGTTCTCTTGCCCATCTTTTGGTAGATTTGGAACCTGGTTGACCATGATGTAAAATCTGAATATATTCATATTGTAAGGAAGCAGGACCAACAATTTTGGCAGCTTTGAAAATAATTCCATATTCCATCAACATTTCATCTCTGTAAGGAAAATAAGTTTGCACTTCAGGTGATACACTAGATTTCTTTGATGACCATCCAACATTAATGCAGTGGTTGAGCTTTTTGCAAAATTGTATCAGTCTTTGTGTGACTTCTCAGCTCATCAAGTCTTGTGGTAGAAAAATTATGCACGTCCATAATGTCAAAGTCAAAATTCTCTGCATAAAGCTATTCTGTTGTATCTTTGGGTGATCTGGATAAGGTATCAGCCAGATAAAGACGTTTGCCTTTTGTATAGACCATTTTTAAGTTGTACTTTTGCAATTAGAACATCATTCTTTGTAATATCACTGAAGGTGAATGCATAGGCTTCTTTAGAATAGTTACAAGATAAACAAAACAATGAAACCACTACCAGCGACTATCACGGAACAACCAACTATTAGTCCAAAAGATATACACAAAAATACCCAAATCGACAGTATGGAAGGTACACCAAGTCTAGATATATATATATATATATATATATATATATATATATATATATATACACACACACACACACACACACACATGACTTACACTCTTACACTGGTAACTACTGGTGCATTAACCAATTAAAAATCCACCTTTCTTAAAGTTACTCACCCCTTATCTATTCATATTAAAAAACAGTCAAACTGCTCAAAACTTCAAGGGAACTTTCATAAAATGTATAACGTAATAAATTAGTATTAATATCAATAATAAAGCATAAAACAAACATATTGATAAAAGATGAGCTAAATAAAACATATATATGGTATATGGAATGTATAAATAAATACAATTATAAATGTATTAAAGGAACTATTAAGTTCTTGATGAATAGTGAGGCATTTATTACTTTGTACTTTAAATAACATCATTTAATTTTAATAAACTATGTTATTATCCACGCTACAGCAGAAACAATATGTTGCTATATAAAATTCAATATTTTGAAAGATGAACATATAAACTTTCAGTATTTTAACAACTCGGGTTTCTTGTCTTGGCATTCTGAAATTATGTGTGTGTGTGTGTGTGTGTGTGTGTGTGTGTGTGTGTGTGTGTGTGTGTGTGTCTGTGTGTGTGTGTGCAAGAAGCCAACATACTGTACATAATGAGCAGCTGCAGGTTCATGGCCACAATAGATAAGTCAGAAGAATGATTATATTTGATCCAAAACTCACTCCAGAAATTTGGAAGACAGTTCCGCATCCGTATTTATGTTCCCATGTGGGATTATTGTTTTGGAGCTTCTTCCATATTTGATTGCCAGCGGTGCTCTTTGTGCACAGTGGGCCAATTATGTTAGCTGCAGCACATCATGTACATTATATTAATGTAACCATGGGAGCGTTTTACGGATGTTCTGTCTTCAATGTCTCCTTGGACTTTAAGATATATATCTATCAATTTGTCTGTCTGTATACAGATATATTTTTAAAGTGATTTGTCATTGTTTCTACCTTCTGCAGACCAGAAAAAATATCATATACAACACATTAGACAACCCTGTCATCTGGATGGATTAATTCAGATATAACATCCAGTAACAAAGTACAAAGAGTACTGCTAAGCTGATCACATTATGATTTAATGAAACTGGAAACAAATCTGAATAGCTGCATAATGACTTCTTTTCCTGATTAAGACATAATAGTATAGTGTATCAACAAAAAGTTCTGCATAGTACTGTCCTCATGAAAGTGAATGCGTAAATTTCTCTAGAAGCCCCACAAATTTGAATTTGAACAATTCAATCAGGTTTATTATATTTTATTTGTATGCATGTATAGGTGTTTATTTTGGTAATGCCCTGATCAAACCTAACCCATAGCAGGATGGCTTGGCAAAAATACATTCACAACATGACGATAAAAAATGGCAACATCAATGTAGTATGTTTACTGAATAAGGAAAAAAGTAAATAAATAAATGAAGTAGTTAAGAAAAAAGCAAAGACAAACTTTGTACAAAACTTGTATTTACATCATATATAGTACATTTGATGAGAGTGTCGGATGATAGAGCAACAGATGAATGATAGGACTGAAAGAGGAAACAGTTGTTGGTGAGTTAGGTGATGTCATTTTGGGAAGTAAGAGCACTTGGCTTGCATATGCAGGTGGGTTTTAAGCTGTATGAACTTGCAGTTTCCTCAGATGTATCTGTTGATGCTTCTTCTGGCTTAAATATATCTGTACTTACTTGATCAATGTTCCTTCTAACATTAAGAAGTAACATATTTTTGACTCATGGATCAGAATCACTTATTTAATTTCTTTATTGAGTGCTTTTTTTCACATTCAATATGAAACCTCATCAGATAACTTAAAACATATTAATGTCATATTTAAATACCAATGACTAAAAACCAATAAGAACAAACCTCACAAAGTCAATTGATTCAAATTAAAAATACATAATATAACTAACAATGTATTCAAAAATAGTAAATGAATATTAAGGAATATTAACTAGGCATTAATAAAATATTTGATAAGACCATCCAAAATCATCAGGTGATAAAACTATTAATAAAAAAAAATGTGTTACAACTTTTCAGCTCTAAAGGCAACAGCATTACTTATTGAAATCTGGGGATTACTATCAAAATTTCGAAACTCAGTCGAGTAATGACTTACTCAAAAAAAAAAAAATTAAAACAGAAACATCATCTACACAAAATAACAAAAGCAGTAATGCCGATACGTAGATATTAGACATTATCAACATTACCAAACTTACCTTGCCTTCCAGTGATTTCCAAATAACATTTTGCAGGGGCACAAGCACCCCTGTGCCCCCAGCACTCCCTGATAATTATATATACAAACTCCGAGATCGGACTACAGTGAGGAAAGGGGTAAATTTCCCGGTCCCCACTTTAGTGTGATCTCCAAGCAGAACTTTGACCTCACAACTTCGAATGCACACTAGCATTCACTGTTGTGGAGTCAAACTTATTCGGTTCGGCATTATATGAACTTGAAAACAGCCTTTCAACCATCCAAGTTCATGTGACTGCCATTCAAAATTTTGTTAGTAAACCGAAATCTGGTCATTGATACCCAGGGAGCTATGTCACATTGAACAACATCTGCTAATAAAGCTCACTGAATTCCAGGTAAGATGACCAATATCCACCCCTTTCCTTCTGTGCAACCTTCTTCAAAATGTAAATTACAAGTCTCTTAAAACTTCCAACCTCTATTCAATGTTTACTAAGGGCAATAGTTAATTCACCCCTTTTAATTGCATGAATATGCTAGTATATTCTATAGGGGAATTTAATAACGCCTATACTTTTTTGTTTTTCTGTGTAGGCATCACACCACAGTGCTGAGTGGAACGCACGCAAGCATCAACACAGAAACTTCCATGGGATACAAATCACCTCATAAGCAGCTGAATCTCATGCAAATGAGGCAGGTAGAGCAATCTAGCAAGCAAACAGGCATCTCTTCACACCACATGTCAGTGTCTGTAGCTTACATGGAAAAATTCCATGTACAGGAGTGTAGACAGACAAAAGATGTAAAAATGTAGATATTTGGACAGAAATGTCATGCCACATACACATATGACTGAAACTATCACCCATGTATGTTGGAAAAAATAACAAAAATAAGTTAAATTAATATATATATATATATATATATATATTTTTTTTTTAATAATATGAGCATGTTTGCATGGTGCACTGCAGCATGATAGAAAAATGAAACAAAAATTGGAAAAAAAAGAAATTAATTAGTAAGTGACAGAAAAGTATTACAGGACTGTAAGGAGAGTCCCTACAGTGGTGCAATGGTGCTGTTGATAATGTGGTTGGGCTCTGCAGTATGTAGTTTCCAGGCTATGAGCATGGATACCTATGCAAATGAGGTGGAGGTACTGAATAGCAGAATGGAGTAATCGTGTCTGTATATCCTCTTCATGTAGGCCTAGACCCATGTTGCTGTTTACATGGGAGGTAGCTGACACCAGGGGGGATTTCTACTGACTTCTAAGTTCATTTCAGCTTAGGTGCACATGTTTGCACAGTGTGCCACCTGGCTGAGAGTGTCTCCTACAGGGGGTGTGTCCATTATCTTCTAAGCTTTGTTTACCTTTCCTGTGCATGTTTGCATGGTGCACCACCATGCTCAGTATGTTTTTAAAAAAATAATGTATTTAATTGGTTTTGACCTTTGTTTAACCTAAAATAGGGCCATTAAATGATGTTAATTGTTTTGTAGACAGGTGCAATGCATCATAGTTACCCAATCACGCACTCTGCACCTACAGTAGAGCTCTATAAAGTATGCATACACCCTACATTCAGATTTTTCCCCAATACTCTGCACCATTGGAGTACAGCCTTGGGAATTTTAACTGAGAGAATGTTAGGGGCTGCTGCAGATCTGCTACATCTGTATGTGCTAGATGTTGAAGTTAGTGCTGCTTCTGCTGCCAATAGGCCTAAACAGAGAAGGAGAAGAGTGCTCAGGTCCAGGGTAACCTTCCAGGAGCTACATGAGCTGGAGATTGTAGAGTGTTATGGGGTAGATGAGGACATACTACAAGAACTCACTGAGCTCTGCCACACTGAACTCAGACCCAGAGCCAACAGAGGGGAATCCATCCCACTGGAAACAAAGGTACGTGTAGCTTATAGGATACTAGCTACAGATACTTTCCAAAGACCAACTGGGACACAATGGGGTTCTCACAGGCATTGATATCCAGGGTACTCCACCAGTTCCTGGATGCCATACTGCCACATGCCAGTGAGTACATTTCTTTTCCCCTCACTGCTGAGGCGAGGGCCAGCAATATGCAACACTTCTACTGTGTAGCACACTACCCTGAAGTACTGGGTACCATAGATTACACTCATGCATACATCAAGGCACCACCCAGAGAGAAGGGTACAATCTACGTCAACCGCAAGGGGTACCACTCCATCAACTACTAGGTCATGTGCAATGTCCAGGAGATTATCATGAATGTGTGTGCTGGCAGCCCTGGCAGTTATCACAACTCTCATATCTGACATGAATCACAGCTGTACCAGATGTTTGCTGGGGGGGGGGCATCTCACATGGCCATTTAATGGGGGATGATGGTTATGCCCTGGAACCATGGATGATGACACCCATCAGAAATGCACACACACCCACTGAAGAATGCTATAATGAGGAGCACACACAAACTAGGAACATCATATAGCATGTGTCTGGACTTCTGAAGTCATGGTGCTGGTGCCTCGATATATCTGGTGGAGCCTTGCAGTACTCTCCAGCCACATGTGCACATATATTCACAGTATATGCTATGCTACTCAGTATGATCCTGCAGAAACAGCAGCAGCAGGATCAGCAAAGGGAAGAGATGCACAATCCCCCACCACTACCTAAGTCACCACAGTCATAGTCACAGGAGGACTCAGAGGAGGACCCCCCTGATGATGTCCCTATAGGCAGATGTAGGCATGCCCAGTATTCCCTGGCTTTGGCTAAGAGACAATGCATAACACATTCACTGACAACCTAGGGCCCTAGGGACTGACACCCTAATCCTACTTACATGCATATAGTAAAATTGATGCCAGGCAACCCACACAACCTGTACCTATACATGTATTGGTTGTGTACTGCTTGCATCAGAGTTAGCCCTGAACTAAAGTCCCTCCAACTGCTGCATTTGCAAGGTAAGTCCCTAACATACACACTACTTGTAAGGGTTATTATAATATGCTATGGCATGTATGGATTTGCTGCATTTATGCAAGGAAATATAGTGGACTATTTGGACATATGTAACATCTGCATTGGACTAAAGTTACCCAGCCTACTAGTATGTGTTCTTTAATATTTACTCGGTCTAATGGTTGGAATGTGTACTACATCAGGCATGCGAGATGTTAAGCAATGGGGTCACATGATAGTTGGATGACTGTGTAACCTAAAAGAACATGTGGTATTGCTCGCCCACACCCACTACAGCAGTTTCCCCATATAACCACTGTAACAGTAGGTCATCAATGGTATATCAGCAGTCCAGGCAAACTAAGGGCACTAGCATAGAAATTAATCATACATTGTATGTCTCACTTAATGCAGGAATAACAATGTACATATGTATGCTTATGATTGTGTGATGAATGACTACTCTCTGGCTGGCAGCTTGTGTGGCTCAGTGGACTAAGGAAGTTAGCATGGGTGATGCTGCTGATGGTTTAAATCTGGTGGTAGCCACATGTTTTGCATGTGAGGTATATTGGTGTTGTCACAGACTGTCAGTCTGTGTGTGGTGTAACATTATGAACCTCTGTCACATATTAATTACATCAGACAGCTGGAGAATGCCATGGATATTTTGAGTGAAGTGCAGTACTGCAGAAACAGGGACCGATGTCAGTTTCTCTAACACACAAAATCCCAGACTGAATTGCAGTTAAGTGTGGCATGGAGTCACTTTATAAGTACTGACAGTCCCACTGGGTGTGCCCATACACTTAGTTAAGCTGAGAGCAATCCTGTTGCCTGTTGATCAAAATGACCTGTTATGTATTGATATGTCTATACATACATACATATATGTATACATATCCATCTGTCACTATCTCTCTCACACATACATAGTAAATGCATTTCTATGTATGTTCTAATATATATATATATATATATATATATATATATATATATATATATATATATATATATATATATATATGTGTGTGTGTGTGTGTGTGTGTGTGTGTGTGTGTGTGTGTGTGTAAAACATACATGTCAGTCTCTCCCTATATGTCTGCATAACACATATACATATGATACACACACAGCTACATTTGTGTATACATACCTGTTATATACAGAAATATGTGTGTGGATGTCTGTATTGTCCTACAAACCCTAATACTGGTGAATAAAGCTGCTCTATCACACATCTATAATGTTGCTCAAAGGATCCAAAGTAAGGGCTCAACTGTACATCATACACTTACCTTTAGACCCCTTTGCCTGTTGGTTGCCTGTTGGTTGTCATCACATAGACAGCAATAGGTGAGCAGGTGGTATAATGTATAATGCTGTCTATGCACACATGGACTGGGAATATTGTCCCTACTCTCAAGCTTGCCCATACAAGTACAAACAGCCACATGTGGCCATACTGGTTACTGTAGACACATAGCTAGGATAATAAGTGTTATCCTACTGCTAGGATACTAGATGCAAATAATAGTATGGAGCAATATCATTATGTAGGCCACAGATGTTATTCAGCACAAGCCTAGTTTGTGTAATCCACAAGTAGCTTGCCTTCAATTGCAAACAAAGCATACATCTACCATGGTGTGTCTGTGATAAGTACTGTGACCTACAGTGTGTAAGACTAGTAGGGGTTCTAATCTCACTGCAGGCCACTTGTGCATGTGTGTGTGTGTGTGTGTGTGTGTGTGTGTGTGTGTGTGTGTGTGTGTGTGTGTGTGTGTGTGTGTGTGTGTGTGTGCATGTGTGAGTGCATGTTTATTCATGCGTGTATCACCCTACCAAGCAGCTGAGAAACCCTCATTGACTAACAAACTTCAGTGGTTATGCACTTTTTGGCCCTGTAAGATTCTGCTGGCAGCCAAGTTGCCCTTTTCTACATGGGATGATGATGTCAACTACCATAAAACTACCAGCTGGCACTGTAATGTCCAACATAAGCTGTGGTGTGTGCAATAAGTACAGTGATCTGTATTTTGTAATACAAGATAGGTAGTGGTTCTAATCTCACTGTTGGCCACTTGGTGCATGCGTGTGTATTCCCATGCCAAACAAGTGAGAAATCCTCATTGGCTAACAAAGTGCAATGGTTATGCACTTTTTGACCCAGTAAGTTGCTGCTGACTGCCAAACTGCCCTCTTCTACAAGGCTTGATGACATAATCTACCTTACGATTACCAGCTGCCATTGTAGCATCCGACTCAAGCTGCGGTGCATGCCATAAGTCCTGTGATCTGTAGTGTGCAAGACTAGATAGGTAGGGGTTCTAATTTCCCTACAGGCCACTTGGTGTGTGTATGTCCATATGGCATAAATATGATCACCTCAGTAACGTGTATGTCCATATGGCATAAATATGATCACTTCAGTAACTTACAAAGTGGTAGGGTTTTGTAGGATTTTAGTTGTAGCAGGTGATGTGGCCTTCCAAATGCCTGACCACAGCTTGGCCTGCTGATGCATCAAGCACAATATGTCCTAAACTGACAGTACCATCACAGGCATACACTTCAGTAACTTACAAAGTGGTAGGGTTTTGTAGGATTTTAGTTGTAGCAGGTGATGTGGCCTTCCAAATGCCTGACCACAGCTTGGCCTGCTGATGTCATCAAGCACAATATGTCCTAAACTGACAGTACCATCACACATGAGGTCTGTTGCATGCATCATGTACTGTGATCTATAGTGTGCACCATTACATAGGTATGTGTTCTAATTGGCATACAGCCAACTTACACTATGTGTGTGTTGTGCCATGTTCTGTAAGCAGTAATTGGAAGTGGTGCTACCCTCAATGTAGCCATGTTTGTGTGGGTGGCTGTTAAAACAATTTACATCAGCTTATGGTACCATAGTATGTTTGAACCTCACTAGCATATTGGCCATACAGCCACCACAATCATAAACAACTGTACACCCTTATTTACAAGATCAGCACATACTGCCCCAGTGCAAGAGGGACACAGGCAGAAGCCCTGTGATGAAATGATGGCTGCCCAGCTAGTCATACAGATGGCATGTGCTGAGGTGCACTGAGATGCTCTGTTTTCCATTAGCCAGGGCTCTGTTGCAAAGGTGGGTTAAAGTCTGCTAGATAAATCTCTCCCACCACCATGTATTAGTAACATCACATACTAGGTGACTGTCCTTACAGTGATTAATCAATGTACTATATAACCTACAGATATGCAGCATTTACAATCAAGCACCGTCACACATTGCCCTGCATTGCATGCAAGACAGAGATCACATCTGAGTAGTCTAAATAACACAAGATACAATGACATTCATTTCAGAGTATCCCCATTGAACACATGCTGAAGACATGACATTCTCTTGTGAGGGACAATACTGTTGTGTGCAAGTGCCAATACTGCTTGGAAAGGTCCATTACCAAATGGCCATTGCACACAGATATTGACATGCTAAGGGAAAAGTACATGAAGGTTATGAGTATGTCAATTATGGGTGGTTGTGCCCTCAGCTATGACACCTGATTCCAATCATACTACTGAGGAGACATGGTGATCTCAGGCACATTATGTGTAAACCTTTGCGGCCAGCTCTGTATGCTCAGTTGCTTCACCCCTGAGTATGTACATCACATGTTGTGACTGATGTCCTTCTTACTAGGTACACAGGTTTTAGTGATAGAAGTTATATGACATCTATATTTGCATGAAGTTTATGGCCATTACTATGTAAACAGGCATTTGTTCATCAATACCCTCTTGTAGGATATTGACATAACTCACAGACTCCATGATTGCTCATACTTTGCAGGCATCAGCCAACATTGTTTGCCACAGACAGTCAGTATTCACTTGTATCATGGTTAAAAGGATTCCAAGCAGTAGAGGACACAGGACTAAGCCTACTGAATACTGCTACTTACAGATCAGCTATTGGAGGCAGATGTTCCTATACTGAGTATGTGTGCCATCAATGGGCCACTAAGTGACCCCTAAAATGATAGTAGCATGGATGACTAAGTGAGTGCTTGGTACATGATGCCTGAGTGAGGGATATAGTCAGACCACTTGGCTCACTCCAGGGAGTTGTATGCCCTGATGCTCCCTTACCCAGGTCCTTGGTGACTGCCTTGGAAATGTCCACTAAGTTTAACAGTCATGATCCAACTGTCAGATATCCAAACTGTGTACAGTCAACTATGTGATGATCACATATATGTGTGCTGATCAGCTCCATAATGATTTCCCCTGCATCCATACAGATATGGATACTCAGGCAGAGAGGTCTACTGTTCTGGTGGTCAGTGCATGCACCACCTCTGTGCAAGGGTATAACAGTTGGCATTGTCCAGTCAGCTTGGTTTTAGCCAGTGGTTTCAGTATGATTTCAAGGTGTTCCCAAAGGTGTTAGTCATCCATGACACGTCCCATATAGGATGCATCCTGGAATGTTAGCAAGTCCAATAGATACTGTGTATCCTCCATAGATAGGCCATTATAACTTGCTCTATAGATATGAAGGTTATGGGACAGGTTGTAGGAATGTCATGCATCACATGTGGTAGGGACAGGTGAGTAAAGTTGATGCAGGACATTTGGAACTACAGGTAAGCTATGGGTGCAGACACATTCTATGTGGCATCATTAAGTATGAGTTCATCAACATTCTGGGCTTGTCCTTTGAGGTTATACATATAACTACACTGTGCATTGTGGTTCTGCTTTGTGTGGATGGCTAATTTTCTCACTTACTGTATCTACACAACATCACAGCACTATGTGGTTCTTGTAACTGAGGAGGTTGTGACAACATTTTTTGTGGGATCCTTACCCCAGCTCTCACACAGCAATGTCCACCTGCTATGGTACAGCCTGATAATGGCAGTTATCCACCAGGCAAGTTCTGTGCCATGAGTTGCCTGTGTTCCTCCTGTCAGGTGCAGCCACGTTCATGCAGTTGTATTGCTGTTGGCATAATACATTGGTGTACAGCATTGCATACATGTCATCCCATCATAGGGGGGAGGTACAGTCAAGCTAAGTAAACCATCCCACAGGAGGTAATAAATGGCTTTGGTGAAACATATGTCTGTATTGACTGCAAGTGGGGTTACTGTTGGTAGTTTTAATGATACTGATCTGTGGTCAGATCTGACAAAGGAGAACCTCACATTGGCTGGCTGCAGTGGTTACCCATATTGGTAAACACATTTTGCAACACATTGGTTCCCCTTGGGGAGATGTCATGGTACCGCTCCAGGACATTGTAGTTAAGGACATAGACTAACCTTTGGGCAAGTGAGCTGTAGCATGACTAAGCAACACAGCTGGTGGTCAGTTAATGCCACCCCACAAATTAGTGTACTGATAAATCTTGGTAGATGCATGTACATACAAATACCCACAATGGATGTCTGGATACAGCGATCTGCTCCTGTAGCTAGCTATTGCTTGATTTTGTGCCCTTCCAGTACTGATTGGCACTTGCAGTGTCATCAAGATACCACAGTGTTTTGTAAAATCTGGATGTGTATCTATCCTTAATAAGTATGTATACACCACCTGCATTACCATGAGCACTGTAATTTTGGGGTGTAAAGATGTTGATGGACATGTAGTCTGGTATGGCTGTGGTGCTGTCCACAGCCTCGGAGCACATGTTCTTGACTGCACACATGTCTGCATAATCCAGGGTGGGAACACATTCCACAGAGTAGGGTTCAGTGTTGCCATACCTACTGTGTAGAATCACAGCCATGATGTTGTATAAAGATGGTGTTCTCATTGCCAACTTTTCCCTGAACAGTGCATCTAAGTCACATTGTGGGGGGTGTCAATAGCTATGGCTGTTACTCCAAATCTCAGGGGTGACAAATAAACTCCATCACTGATGAAGCATTGATGTCTGTTGAGCAAGGCATCCCAGGCAGCCATCTAGTAGATCCCCTGACAATGCCACCACATGTTAAGGCAATTATTGACTTCCATCAATTTCCATGTGTATGGAGCCATCATCCCAGGTGAGTGTCAATTGCACCCGCAAGTTATGCGTATACCCACAAGAGACACAGTCTGGCTAAGCAAAGTTATGTGTCTGCATACAGGCCAGTGATGTATGTCCCTAGTCGTATACACCTGCAGGAAGTAGGATTTCAACATTATGTTAACTGATATCCCTTGATTTGCAGCAATGTGTGATAAGGCCTATTGTTTCAACCCACAGACAGCTATCTGTCACCTGTCCCATATGTAGCCACTTGATACAGACATCAATGTGTCTCATAATGTAATCACCTCTGACTAAGAGGTGTGATTTTGTGTTTTGCCTCAGGTGTTTGACCAGTGAGAGAGTGGTGCATGCATGTACTGTGCACTCCAGAGGCAGGATGTTCTGAAGTGTCTGTTTGGAAATGTGTCTGGTATGAAGCTGCACACATGCAGGTGTGTGTGATTTTGGTGTAGGTAGTGCAGGATGTGAGTTGTGCACGTTGGTCTAATGCTCATTGCCATATGTAATGCTGCTGTTGGAGATACCATGGCAGCAAGTTTGAAATGCAGTCATATCTCTCACACATTGTGTTTGTGTGTCATAGGAGTAGAGAGATGGAGACACTCCCAACACCTCAGCAGCAGGTTCTGCAAAGGTAGGGTCATGCTGCCACATCCTTGGGGTTGACAACCTGATATATAGTGTTTGTGGGCACACCTTGCAGTGAAGATGTGGATGCCTGTGCATGCATAGCGGACTTGTTCAACTTTGCTGACATTACATTGGCCTAGCAAGGAAACAATGCCTGTCAAGCAACTAGACAGCATGCTGGTTGTTATGTGATATGAACACAGACATGTATGTAGGGTACACAGCTGTACAGTATGACATGTCTGGGACATGTGGCAAGTGAACACACATTGGCCAAAGGTGGCCAATCTGCTGCAGTAGGCCTCACAGTCTTGTCTTGCAGATATGCACCAGTAATATTTTGAAGTGCAGGATGCATGATGAGATGTGAAAGTGTCACCTACGATGGCTCACCAGCAGTGTGGTGATTGTTGCAGCAAGACTGGACATCTATGTCAATGGACATTGTACATTATATTGTGGCACAACAGCAGTGCTAATAATCCCCCTTTTGTCAGATCATTGGCGACATACCACCAACCTGGAAGAGACTGCATAACACATATTAAAGCCAACTGATTGTCAAGATTGCTAATCAAGGCATCTACGTGGAAAACAGTATGTGAAGCCTACAGAGGCTTTCATGTTGTGGGGCAGCTATGAGGACACACAAACAGGCTATGTACTGCTTGTCATCATGGGCTTCATAGTACTGTTTTGCATGTGATGACAGAAAATGTATTGGAGCATGTTATCATATGAAAGAGTGGTGTCAGTGCGACTAGCATTAGTAGTTGCCAGGCACCAGGAATTCTGTGGACTCCCTTGCTTTTCACAGTCTTCACTAGGTAATCGCATCCTTCCAGTACACACCACTTGGGTAGCATCCAACTGCAAAATACCTGTGTAAAACTCCCAACTTACCTTCAAAGGTTATACAAATTACACTTCCCTAATGTGTTTGTCCGCACTCTGTACACACACCTTGAATGACTCTCTTCGTGGAACATGCTGGAAGTAACTGCAATACTTAGTTGCACGAAGGACAACTTGCATGTAGTGCCAAGCAGTGTCCCCTGATCTCTGAGTCAGGTTACATGAAATGCCATGAAAGGAGTTCGCATGGATACAAGCAGTAACACTGTTATAGACCTAGTGACACTGGACCACATACCATTTGTTATGCTCACGGCCAAATCATGCCTACCAACGCTAACTGGTGGACCTGATTGAGTATTACAATATGCAATGGATGACAGTAACATTACTCACTCTATTTACCATGGCCTGACAAGGTGTTTGCATTATTAGGCCAGCAGGCCCTACTGGAAACTGTGTAGGTTATCTACTAAGTGTTATGACAGCTGGTGGGTAGGCAAGTGTCTGACAGTCATAATCTAGGAAGATAGCATTTGGAGACCTAAACTGCAATGACGCTAGTCACCAGTGGATATCCCCAGACATCATTGATGGTGTACAAATTCTAGTGATTCTGTCTTTGCAGTCACAGCCACTGTCAGTGTCCTCTGACAGGCTACATTAGCAGTTGATTGCATATCAGGAGCTGTCACTGAATTCCACACAGAACCAATAATTAACCAGGAATGCCTGTGACACACATTCCATTGTGGTCTGAGCTATGGACAAATACTAAATGGCAATGACAGCACAATACTATCCTTTGGAAAGTCATCTAGCCCTGGGAAATATAGTAGTGTCCACACACCAGACACAGCTGAGCCATTACACATGGATGCATTGACACAGAGAGAAATGTAGCCTTTGACATTCAGTGGTTGGTGAGATGTGGAGATGCATCCTGACAGGTCTTTGATGTAGCTTTAAGACTGTCATTGCCATACTGAATGTGGCACTTATCACACCTATCATTGTGTACAATGGCACCCTAGCTATGTCACTACACAGGCATATCTTACAACTGTAGCAATCACACAGGTTCCATGGTACTGCAATACACATTGCAGATAACATGTCTTATGGAGTCCATGTCAAGACCATACATGTGTAGTCTGTCTCATAAATGCTTTGGAGGGGATGTGTATGGCTGCCATACAGGGAGGTGTCAGATCCTACTGTGTAACTTCTGCACATCCATGACAGGACTAACACATGTCTTACCTGACCTACACACCTACACCATCACTGTGGTATAAATACTACATGTTGGAGAGGCAGGTATGTCACACAGACAGTACACCATATATGTAAAAGGCCCCCCCCACGCATGTGAAGCAATCTGCTGTGACACACATCATGTACAGGTTACACCATGGGATGCAGAACATGACAATCATAGCTGTTGTCAGACAAATGTACTGGAGATAGGAAATTTGGAAGATGGGTCATCCCCAGCACCACAGCTTGTAGATGTGTTAGATCCCAACACCCTGGTGACACTTATCAAGGGTATCAGACCTTTTCATAGATTAGGGATGCATGAGTACATTGAATGAAGCCATTGCCCTCGTTAGCTTCTTACACACATATGGACTTAACGAGCCATGCACCTATAGTGCTGTATCTTGCTGAGGGCATATTTCTTCTGTGCTGACAGTCTATCCTGTGCTGTGACATATATGGCTGTATTGTTGCTGTGTGTCCATAGGTGTCCCCAACAGAATCCTGAAACAGAAGCATAAAGAAGTCAGTGACACACCTTTCATTGTGTAGGAATACAGCCACTACAACATCATACAACATAACGTACACAAAATTATGTGGCTTACTCATTACAGATATCAGCATACAGTATCTGTCAGTAACCACTACAAGTGGCATGGCTAAACAATGCATTACACAAGTACATGTTAATTTATATAGTCACCATGTGCATCAGACATATACCTTCATTTAACTGTCTTGATGATGAGAATGACAGGGATGTGGCACAGGTATCAGGGTGTTGTGTGGGGGTGCAGAAGGCCTAGGCTGACATAAGAGGTTGACAGCATGTTTGTATGAGTCAGGAAGGGAAGCAGGCAAAATGGACCATGGAATTGTGAAATGTGTGGCTGTAGCTGACCTGCATTTGACAGTGGTGTGTGAGTGTGTATGTACACAGTCAAACTCAGTGCTAGCCCTACATGTGTGTATATTGGATAGCTTTTAACCATGCATGATAGAGCTGTCAGTTCATTGCCTCCAGCCCCGAACACCGGAAATTGGTTCTGCCAGGAGTTGCACTGGCACCTCCATGCCCAAGATCAGACGTAGTGCTAGTACCTGACAGTGACTGCTGTCTAATGGGTCCGTGTCCTCCACAGGAACACCCTGGACCATGAGCCCATGGCCTGCCATGTCTTGGTGTGGACAGCACACTCCACTCCTTAGCACTGGATGTACTACCACTATGGGAGCATGATTGTGCACGGCCACATGTACTCAGCATATGGGGTAGCAAAACTACATCCATGAGGTTAACACTCAACTTCAACCACATGTTCCACCACAGACACATGTGTTCAAAGACAGGCACTATCCACCTTCTGTGCACTACATTAGTGAACCGATACAGGGTGTCAGCAATGCGGTGGAGGCAGTCACGGATGTCAGACTGTGCTGCATTCATAACTCTGAGAATACATCTGGAGTTCCTTTCATATTGTGCCTGTGCCTTCATGATGGCTCAAAACATACGTCAAGTGAACTGTGATGTGACACCTGCAACAGCTGGTAGAAGGACAGCAGGCCTCCTATGAGCACCGTTATAAATCCGCCCATGTGGAACCTCGCCAGCTCTCTAGCTATGGCCAGTGTCTACACTCACTGGAACTACTGGAGCCATAGTTGCCACATTTTCCTGTTCAATGTCCCCACCTTCTGACTGTGCTATATCTGTGCATGTTCTGACAATACTGTTACATCTATCAGTGTGTTGACACCTACGAGGATTATGTATGACTGTAACATGTGTTCAGTCATAAAATATCTGTGCAGTTGGCTATCATGCTGACAGTACAGCACTCCAGGCAGCAGGCTTGGGATGACACTTTAGGTATTATATTGCTGCAAACCTACATCTATAACAAAACAGTGGTGTGCTTACCAGGAGCAGGACCATGGCCTTGTCCAATGCCTGATGGACCTGTGAAAAGTAAAGGAACAGGTAATGTCAGTACTACTGCATGTTGTACCACAACAAGGTAACACATCCATATATCTCACATTTACAGTTGCTACTATGTTAATTATTATATTGGTCAACATCTGAGCAGGAGAGTCAAACTGCAGTTAAACCCTTCCCCTACAAAGAACACATACCTGACATCCACATAAGAGTATGCACACCCTGACAAACTGAATACTACAGTATTGCAATGGTGATCAAACTAAGCTTACCTGCATGCTCCTCTGCCATGGAAACTGTGGCACCCGCATCCAAGTTGTACAGTGTGATGGATGCCTGGAAGCTGTCGTGTGTGTCTAGGCTCATGAGGAATTCCTCAGTGGCTAAGAGTGATTGTTCTGCTGCAGGCCCTCCACCAGTGAAGCCATAATCCCTGGCTACATCTGCTGCTTTTCTGTGTGCAGTATTGATCATGTCCATTGCATGGTGACAAACCTGTTCACATGTTCTGCTGTGATGACCTGCAGCATTCATGTCAAGGGCAAGATCAGTCAACAGTGCTGCCCACTGTTCCCCTGTTTGCTTTCCCCTGGACAGTAGGAGTTTGTGTTGTTGCTGGAGGCCTTCTAAGATAGTCTCATTCTCCAAATCCATGAAAAGTGCATGGCGTCTTGAGTTCATGTATCCTGAAAGACAACAGAATGGGAAAATATGTCAGGATCACATACATGGAAGTACACTATGTAGAGATAAAGCAAGAACAGAATGGCTGGTAGTATCCACTGCTTGATCACACATGTCATATATCACAGTGTGCAAACATATTAAGTGTGTGGATACAACTAAGATACTAGCAATAGTCAGCTGTTTCCATGTGTGCCATGACAGATACTCCTGTATGATCATACACTCAACACTGGATTCTATTGTAGTGTGTTCCCTAGAGGCAACCCCCCTCATAATATGTCAAAACAACAGTGTCAAACAAATAGCAGTGTGTTATTACAACCACTCTAAAGGGACAGTACCAAGGGACCAGTATGCCACTTTAACAAAAAGCATTCCACTCTTGGTGTATCATATGTCATCCGTAGCTTTAACAATTCTGGATATCAATGACATGTCATTATCACAGTTCTAAGAAAGGCTTAATGCTGTAACCCCTATTCCCTGTAAGTATATTCACACATCTGCATCCTGTTGTAAACAAAAGATTACATACCTGCTGGAGTGCAAAACTCCTCTGTTGATATGCGGTGATATTTAAGCTTTTGCAAATGTGTGTTCTATGTGCAGAAAGTCTCATAAAGAATGGTTTTCCATAGCCAGCATGTTTGCTTTTTAACATACTTCTGATTAGCAGGTGATTGCCTCTTAACCAAACTGTGGTTCTGAAATACTAACTGCAGGCAGCACAGCTTATTTGCACTATCATCAGCCAATGATATGCAACCACTGTACAAGATATAAGGCCTCCATCTAGATTACAAGCTCTTTCTGATATGTTGTTCTGGACATTACTGGGGTGGGGAGACTATGTCACCACAGAGGGTAGGTCTGTAGAAGCTACTGTTACATAGAGATGTGTTTGGTACAGGCTGCAATTGCCGCTGCAAGTAATAGGCCTTGGCAGAGAGTGTGAATACTTTGGAGGACAAGAAGCTGTAGATGTAACTGTGAAAGCTCCAGCAGCCTTGTAGTAGAGGCAGAGCCAGAGTGAGGGTAGCTAGTTTACTCCACTTAAGGCATGTGTTTAAGTTAATTATTTTAGGCAATAGTATTGTTAGCAGACTAAGCTACATGTTTGTTGTGTCCTTGAGCAATATAGGGGATACATATACCATTATGTCCACCATTTGCCAATCGTGACGACAGGTGTTATAGTCTGTTACTCATTTGGAATGTGTATGCTGGCAGTCCAGTGGCAGCTGGTGACTTCAAATTAAAGGAGGGCTGCAGGAGACAGCTGAATGGGTGGGGTCAATGGGAAGGGGATTGGTCAACTAGAAAGGGGTGGAGTTATGCTCAAAAACACAAGAACTGGAACTTTAATTAAATACACTGCCCTGGGTGCCAAACCATCATTACGAGAGTCCAATCAAGACAAAATGAAGTGTAGAAGAAAAAAATATTTCAATACATTGGCTACATAACAGCTTACTTAATATCTATATGGAAACAAAAAAGGTTGTGAGGCATGAAAAAATAAATTACTTTTTAAATACATTACTGGAATACTAGTCAAAATCAAGTATAAAAAAACAAGCTTCTCCTTGCACTGCAGTTCTAATTATAACTTATATTCAGCTTTATAAAAGTACCAAGTGACATGCTGAAAGTAGAAATCTCTGTAATACCCCCACTTGTAAAAATGTTTCTTACCCAAAAAAGACCTGCTGCCTGACAACAGCTATCTACCTGTTTCATGGAGAAATCATGATCGAAGTATAAAATGAACAGCAAACAAGAAACAAGCTCAAGATAAATTGCTTAAAGGATTACTGTACAGGTTATGGACCACACATGATAGATTGGCATTTTGTTTAGTTTACGGATAAAGCCTGCAAAGATGACTGCAAATCTCCAACAGATGTAATGAGCTTCTGAAAATACTGTAGCCCTGTCCTTTATTACAAATACTGTGATATGCATTTCAATACCTAAGGCTTGTACATTATCTAGTTATGTAAATATTCTCTGCATGGCAACAACAAAAAGGCTTTCAGTGTTGGTAATTATTTAACAGTATGCTTATTAAAGGTAACTTGCATCTTACAATCTCAGACAAGCTTACCTGATGGTCATTAAAGCATTGCTACTTAAACACAAAGCAACAGGGCACTGCAACATCATGCATTTTCTGTATAATAAGAAGCATAAATCAACAGTATAAAAATATGACAGAAAACCAGAACATTCTGCAAAATCAAGGACAGATGAAAAGCCATTGTCGTACTTATGTCTACCTTGGATGGGGGAATACTCTGCACACTTACACTGCATAACTGCTCCTTGCCTTGCTTGGACACATCCAGAGTCACTACATGGGGGAGTGGGGTACAACAAGATGTGCAGTGTCAGTTGTGAGTACAGTGACTACAATGCTTCTATAGCTGACATAGCACATACATACCTCTCAGGCTGTTAGCATGGGACAGTATGAGTTAAGCAGTAACAAATGCAGGTATACAACTATACAGAACAGTTTCACATACTGTGGGCTTACATAACTACCAAGGTGTTATGTAAGTGGATTTGAAAATATGACAAATGAACGGACTAGCCGCAAACTGAAAATAAAAATGAAAACACAGCTTAGTGGTGGAACGGTACAAAACAGGCTGATGCGATTAGCGCTTTCTTTCACTTTATTTAAAAACGTGAACTTCTTCAGAAACAAAAAAACATGTGCCCTCCCCAGCACAAGTCTTTTAAACCCTTATAACAGGATGTGATGTCACGTAGTTCTCCTATAATGAGGTAATCAACATAAAATGTTTTTTATTATATAAATAATATTGCTTAAAATTAGAGATGTACATTTATTTAGATATACATAAGGGACAACGTCACTTGTGGATTATTTACATCAAAGTCTTTTACAATTGGGAATATGCATTTTTACATAAGTTAATCTATTTAGTTATTATATACGTTTTAAGTTTATATTTTCAATATTTGGAAATATCCTGCATTGAATAATGTTATTTGCACCATACTGAGTATTGAGAATATCAGTATACATTAATAATGGTAGTATGGAGTTCATTAATAATGCTTTTCAACACTAAGATGTTTTTTGTATACATATATATATTGTATTATTCTATGTGTATATACTAATTAAGGAGAACTACGTGACATCACATCCTGTTATGAGGGTTTAAAAGACTTGTGCTGGGGAGGGCACATGTTTTTGTTTCTGAAGAAGTTCACGTTTTTAAATAAAGTGAAAGAAAGCGCTAATCGCATCAGCCTGTTTTGTACCGTTCCACCACTAAGCTGTGTTTTCATTTTTGGATTTGAAAATATATAGCATTCCAGGTAATCATTTATGTGGTATGGAACAGACAGATTATGCAGTTGTAATTATATTACAAAAAATTGTGACAGTTGTGAAGCATGTTTGTGTACATTAAGAAAACTATACCGGTATCATGCCTTAGTTGGCAGGCATGGGAGTAGAACCCAATAGCTGTGACTACAGGAGACAACTGCAAATAATGTAGCAACTGACTCCAGCAACTTAGAACAGATATGCAATGACTACAACCCTATTGCAAATATTATGACAGATTTAGTTAGGAACCCACAATGCCACTTAACACTTTATTGGTATTGCTGATAATTCCAGGTGAAATCTAACACACTATCTGCTCATAAAGTGAGCTACCTCAGCCATATACTTTTTGTTCCTGGAGTGGAAGAAAATATAAGCATTATGTGACTGAAACTGTCCTGGAGACAACCTTGAACCATACCATTAGTTGAGAAAAACATTTTACAAGACATTTCTTTTGCATTGTAAAGCTATTACAGTTTTACACTTGACTGCAGTGACAGTAGAACACACATGTAATGGATACAGCCATGCTGCAAATATTAAAACAGATATAGTTAGAAATCCACAATGCTGCTTAGCAGTTTATTGGTATTAAAATTAAAGAATATTCCTGGCACAGATCCACGGAAAAATACTGAGTCCACAGACAAATGCAAACAACTCTAAATGTTGAAATAGTTTTATTAAAAATTGTGAGCTCTTTTGCAATATCTACAGATTGCTTCTTCAGACCATATTCCAACAAATCACTACAGCCCATTTAAATACTACAAATTTAAGTACTTAATCACTTGTTAAACTGTCAATTAATTGTTACTATGACCACAAATGAAACAATCAACTATTAAAGCTTACTTAAAACCAATTTAAACTTTCTTAGCTGCTCTCTTCTTAGCAATAAATGATTCACGCAAAAGTATATTATAAAGGCACACATCAGAACGTTACGTACTAAAAATACAGTGTCATTTCTTAAGTTTCCTATCATTTAATATGGGCATCAGGGAAACATAATCATTTAACCCTGGTCCTTTGTGGGCTGCTAATGACAGAATCCATTTAAGTTCTTTATGTTCTGTTTTGTTCACCAAATCATCCTTAATGATCCCCTTATTAGTTACATCTATAGGTAGAAACTTAAAACAATGATTTTCTCCCTTTTCTAATATATGCGTAGCTATTGTACTGTATTGTAATCCTTTATGAGTACAAGATAGGTTGACAACTGGCTCACTGTCAGAACCCACGCTGTGAAAGTAGCAGACTCCAAATCCGACTTCAGACCAGTGACAAGTGGAGTACCACAGGGTTCAGTCCTGGGTCCTCTCCTGGTTGGTATCTACTTTTCTGCAGTACAGGCAAACACAGAAGGTCTTTGGCTAATGAAGTTTGCAAACGACTGCAAACTAGGAGCCATAACTGAAACTCCTAATGATGTGGACATCCTACAAAAGGGCCTCACTGAGACAGATGCCTGGTGTTAAAGCCATGGCCTCAAGCTCAATGCCAAAAAGTGCATCGTCATTCACTTTGATAAAAACTCTGTACCCATGAGCTACCACATAGGTGGTAGTCTACTTAACATCGAAAGTGTGATAAGAGAGTGTGGGACACAGGTGGACAGTAGTCTCTCATTTGAGGAAAATCAGCCAGAAAATCCTTCTACGTGGTGTACCTCATCACAAAAGGTTTCTCATCCAGGAAAAAAGAGGTCATTATTCTTGTCTACTCGTCACTCATTAGACCCATTATAGAGTACAATGCCCCTTTTGGTATGTACCTCACAAGACATCTACAACAACTGGAAATATCACAGAAATACCTCACAAAGAGGATTACTGGCCTCAAACAGATACCTTATGTAGACTGTCTCAAAAAACTGCAGTTTTACTCCGATGCATATCGCCTACTCAAAGGCGATCTCTGCCTAAAATACAAAGCTATGTCAAACCTAGAGCTATTGGACATGCTCCATTTAAAAAAATCCCAATCCCTCTGAGCTACATGCTCTAGGGACCTAAACATTGTCACCACAATAAACAGAACATGCTAGAGGAATACATTCCTGTCCCAGAGACTTCCCATACTCTGGAACAAACGACCTATCTATATCAAACAAAGCTCCTCATTAGCACTGTTCAAGAAAAATCTTGTTGATTTTATGGGAAATAGGAAATTCACCCCGGGGCTCACTTCTCTGGCTCTGCTCGACAGGGGCACAGGAAAATAATTTTCTTGGGTGGAGAAAGCCAGGGTACCTTTTTGGTTAGGCTTGTATAGGCCCTAGGGCCGATAGCCTAGTACCTACCTATGAACCTATAATAATGATTTCTAATGTGTTCTTTAAGGCATTTATTCATTTTTCCTATATAGAACACAGAGCAGATCATACAATGGGCCAAATACACTATGTTTAGCTATTGTAGTGCTATTACAGTTTTACATTTGACTGCAGTGAAAATAGAACACGCATGTAATGAATACAGCAATGTTGCAAATATTAAAACAGATTTATTTAGGAATGCACAATGCTGCTTAACACTTTATTTGTACTGCTGATAATACTCTGTGAAATCTACACACACTATCTGCTCATAACGTTAGCTACCTCAGCCATATACCTTTTGTTCCAGGTGTGGAAGAGAATGTGAGCATTATGTGACTGAAATTGGCCTGGAGACAACCTTGAATCATGCTATTAATTGAGAAAAACATTTTACAGGACATTTTTTTGCATTGTAGAGCTATTGCAGTTTTACACTTGACTGCAATGACAGTAGAACACACATGCGATGAATACAGTTATGCTGTAAATATTAAGACAGATTTATTTAGGAAACCACAATGCTGCTTAGCACTTAAATGGTATTGCTGATAATTCTCTTGTTTATTGCAATTCAGATGTTATTGCTCATTTATTGCACTAAAGTTATAATTCCGCATTTATTGTACTACAGTTTTTTTTTTTTTGTTTATTCTTTATTGCTTATTGCACTACAGTTAGCATAATACAGCCATACCTACCACACTCATGGCACAACCTGGCCAGGTGCCCAGCATGAGACTGAATATTGCAAGTCCTCTAAGCTGCAGTTGTTGTGAGAGAAGCACACCATTAGACATAACAATTTTGCACACATTCAGCTTGCATTTTGGTAAAACAGTGGAAAAATACTTACATATTTGTGGGTCATGCCCACCCATAGCATCTTGGATCCAGGTGTCTGATGTTCCCCTCTTTCTCTGCTTCAGGTCATCATAATGGTGATAACACTTCTCACCAGGGTGGGGGATACCAGTAGCACTAATTAACTGATCCTAGGCTTCAGCAATACACTCTGATCCTGCTAACTGCTCTGCAGCAGCCTAAGTTCATAATTCCTTATGAGTAGCCCATCAAAAACCCTGGACTCCTGCACACCCTATCTCTGCACCCGAAAACACCACCTGGTATATCAGCAGATAAGCAGGCTCCAACAAATGGTACAGAATTCCCACCTATTGGCATTAATATAGGATGTTTTCCTGCCCTTATACATCATTTAGCAACATTCAAAAAAGTGCTGCAGTGCTTATCATCGCACAAACCAGCTAAGTGAAACTGAGCAGCTTGAAAAATCACAGAATCGTGATTTTAGCAAAGCTTAGTAACATGCAAACAATATTAGCTGTTAACCATGTTTAAGCAGTGCTTAGCACCACAAAGCTCTCACAAATGTAAAAATATTGATTTTAATTGAAAAGACATTTTACATTGCATTCAACAAATATGTGTGCTAGGGAATCAAAGCCAGGACCTACAAAACTTCATAGCATTACTCTACCCATTTAGTTACTTGGATAGTATATAAAGTAGCATACCTTCACATACACTGCCAAGCAATTGTAGCACACTGTACAAAGGGACTTAACAGGTGTAAATAAAAACAGAAATAAATAAATAATTACATCTGGTTTCTATTTTTAGACATCTGGTCAGTGTCTGCTGTGTATGTGTAAGAGTGGCTTGGCATTGCTGCACTCCTCACTGCACCATGCAAAAGGACATTAAAAAAAATCAGCTATCGTAATTAATTACATCCAGTTTATATTTTTAGATTTCTGGTAGGTGTCAGCTGTGTATGTATAACAGTGGCTTGACTTTGCTGTGCACTGAGCCATGCCATGCAAATGACCATAAAAGACAAAAATATATAGCACTTTATACATTTAATACACACACACTATTAATACACAGCACATTTCACCAGTAGCACGGTACATTACAGTGAGCCTCACCATGTACCTAACATCTGACCATGATCTACACTTCTGCCTACATGGATTCAATATCCCTATTACTAAGCTCTCCCTCAGCAGCGTGCCATCATTAATATCTGTGCTAGGGACTCAAAGCCAGGACTGACAAAACTTTATAGCGTTACTCTACCCATTTAGTTACTTGGATAGTATATAAAGTAGCATACCTTCACATACACTGCCAAGCAATTGTGGCACACTGTGAAAAGGGACTTAAACAGGTGTAAACAAAAGCAGAAATAAATAATTAGCATGCTGCTGAGGGGGACCTATGGCTGTGTACATGGATACATTCTGTGTAGGCTTTACGTGGAGACTACATGGAGTTTATTAAATCCCGGGGTATCTCTTAATGCCTACTCAGTTTTTTCCCCATGTAAAAAGTCAAGATGAATGTGGAAATACAAACAATCCCCTTTATATTATAATCAACTGGTTTACTAATGGTTTTAGGGTAATTTCCAATTGTAATATATGACCTACATTGGGTAAATGAATCACATTTTCTCATCCCTTTAATAGAATCAGCAGTGTGTTGGATATGTAGGTCTTACTCCTTTCAAAAATTATTTTAAATGTTCACTTTTTTGTAAACTACACCTGGTTTGCTTCCTAATTTAGGAGTTAGTCCCAAACTCTCAACAACACCTTTCCAGTTTTCATTCAAAATATCAGCATTCTGATCACCACTGTTATTAAAAGTTAGGACCAATGCATTGATATGCAAACTGTACATATTGCCTGCTTTGTTGTTAGGTATAAAGGTATCTGTAAACCTTAAAACAGAATAGTATTGGTTGAACCTATTTCTTAAAATGTATTCAGCTGTGTCAGCATTATTATTATACCCATCATTATGGGTATGTCATATCTGTAAACATTTTTTTTCAAAAGTAACTACAAATATTGAACATGAAGGAGGATGGAGATAGAAACTAAAAATTAACTTATTTAAAATAAAATCTGAAAAATGTGTTTCCCCCTCATGTACTTACCATGATTTCATCAGAACATATTCATTTTATAAACTTAATGACATCACTTCCTGAAAACATTTAAAAGTCCTTAGAGATATACTACACCTTTATAATTTATTTAAAGGTGTACTGATTGATTCTGCTTATTTTCTTTTCAAAAGCATTAACTCTTGTTTAAACTAGATGCCATCTGAGACCAGACATGACAACCTTAACATCTGCACCTTGACCATTTTTTTTCTTTAGTAAAATAAGGTTTTGGCTATAATAGTATAACTATTTGAATGCAATGGTTTCTGAAAAATGTTGAAATTAAATCCCTTTTCCATAAATTTTTTGTAAATAGTAATGTCAAGAAAAGTACAATTGTCATTCTTAATTTCATATATGATCTGCAAAAATGTTGTTTTGCTGTTAATGTAATCCATAAATTGTTTTATCTTGCCATGATCTCCTGCCCATTGTATCAATATACCATCCAAATAATGGTAGTACCTGTATATGTGTTTCTAATAATCAGAGGAAAACACAAAACTGACTTCCTACCACAGTAGAAAAATATTGGCAAAAATGGGGTAAATGATGCCCCATTGCTACCCTGTTAGTCTTTCTATAACATTCTCCATCAAAGTAAAACATGTTGTTGTAAAGCACAATTTCCATAAAAGTTGTCCATACCTTTATGGCCCGTTCATAAAATTCTTTGCAGCCAATAAAGCTTCTAAAAAATACATCAGTCCCACATTGTGGGGAGTAATTAAAAATAAATCTTTCACATTGATACACATAAAAATAATGTCATTGTGATATTCAAATTCCTCCATGTTTTTCAAAAAGTACCATGAATCAACTTAGACATTTGTTTGTATTTACATATTTAAAATATTATTTTATTATTTTTTGACTAAATTGTTAGTTATGGCGTGTGCATTTTATTAATTAATTTATTTATTAATTGACATTTGTTGACATGGAAAGTCCACTAGGTCAGAGACCCATTTTCAGTGGAGGCCCAGGGAAAAATGCTCCAGTTAGGGATCAGAAATTTTTACAGCAAGATAATATTTACAATCATAAAACAGTGTACAAAAAATATATATACAAATTCCTAGAGGTAAGAAATACACAGAGCAGAAAGTTTTATACAAGCTGGTAGGTGTTAGTAGTATACCTACAGTATTTTAACTGATGTAGAAAAGTCAATGTATTTCAAAGGATTTACAAATTATTTCTTGAAATCAAAAAGAGTCATGATAGTCAGAAAAGGGTACTACACCTTTATAATTTTTTTTAAGGCGTACTGATTTATTTTGCATCAAACACTTGAAATTCAAATCAACTGACTTTGTGAGGTCCATACTTATTAGGTTAAGGTTTTTAGCCATTTGTATTTTAATATGAAGCCAACAAATGTTAAGTTATCTGATGAAGTTCCTTATTGATTTGGCACAAGTGAAGTTAAAGAAAAGAGTCTGGTCCATGAGTGAATGATTTCTTATTGTTCAGTATTGTTGCTTCACCTTTCGTGGAGAATTTTTGGTAACATTAAGAAGTCATGTGACACACACACTAACACACATACACACACACACACACACACACACACACACACACACACACACACACGTATTTTAAAGGATCAAATGACCACTACCTCCAACCACACATCATCGAGATAAAAGCATCAAACACTTGATACATCGAATGTTAACTTCATCGAATCTGCACTCATCGAATTGCATTAGTTGGCCAACATATCAGACATCACTGTAACCTGGTGAACAACAAAACTAAAAGTTCCATTCTCCAGATGAACATGTATTTCTGTCTCTAGTTTGGAAACTAATGCAATTCAATGAGTGCAGATTTGATGATGTTAATGCTCAATCTTTCAAGTGTTCTATGCTTTTGTGTCAATGCTCTGTGGTTTGATGTAGTAGCAGTTTGATCATTTAAGATAGATCCACACACACACACACACACACACACACACACACACACACACACACACACACACACACACACACACACACACACACACACATGCTCATGCATTTTTAATAAACATGCTTGTCTTACATCTCCTTCTTATCATATCTGCCAATTTAGCTAGTCAAAAGCCCACAACACTGCACACTGGCAACTTAATTTCTTCATTTTATTACAATATGTTAGTTTATTCCTTAACATGCTCATTTATACCTTATTTTATTTTCAGAGCATTACTTTTGTTTTGTTTTTTTTCTGAAATTGCTTTCCTTATTTTATTTTTGTGTCTCTTAAAATTATCCATAATTTTATTCATGAAGAGTGTAATCGGTCATAGTCATGATCATCAGAATAACCAAGCAAATCAAACCGTCTCTGTCTTATATCATTAAATTCAACATTCATACCAAAGTTTATTTTTCTCTCGGTTTTGTTTCATGCATTACAATTAACACACTGTGAAATTACCCAAATGGGTAAGTGGACTTTATAGGAAAAATTGAGGAATTTCTAAGATAAAGAGCTGTGCGTGTATTATTATTCCCATTGAGATGTTTTGCTATCAACAAGCCTATATAGCATTATCAGAACAGAATGCTTAATAAGGAAAAAAATGTATATGTTTGAAAGATCAAAAGGAGTCTATTTTTTTCACTGAAATGTTTAAATGCTTTTTTCAGACAGGCAATACATATGTCTATCTTAATTATATTTTTGTTATGTTTATGACCTCTAATCAGCTTTTTACTCATATAAGATGTCAAGTGTTATTTAACTGAATCTATATGGCATTTATAGCAGTTTACTTTTTGTAAAGATCGTTTTTTTGAAAACTTGCAACAGAATACAAAATGTGAACTTTTGGTAAAACCTCCTGCAGATACTTCTTTCTCTCTCTCTCTCCTAAACTTAACAAATGAGTTGTCTGGAATGCTGACAGAAAAAAGTCAAATAATACAATCAATCGAAAGGAGGTGGTTGTCATTTGATACACTACTTTACACTAGTCATATTTAAATATTGTATAATTATGTAACCTAATGCCAATATTTTGCTGACCTGTTTAAAACAAATTCTGCATGCACTCTGCCATTGCTTTCATGATTATTCATCAAAACATTATTCTTCAATGTACATAGACAGTGAACAGGTATTCAAGCTTTCTTTGCAGAAGCAAAGTCTCCCTACATACCCTCCAACATATAAATATATATATATATATATATATATATATATATATATATATATATATATATATATATATATATATACTAGTTCCATGATAGCAGAACAGTGGAGAAAGTATAACACCTCATTTTTGCTAAAAGTGGCTTTCAGTGATAAAACCATTGCTCTACCTTCTGTTGTAAAATAATCCTTCAATAAATGCTCACATTCCCATACCATACTACCTAATGAAAGATGGAGAAAGCTATTCATATTATACATGCAACCACAGTACTGTGAGTAGATATTTCTCTGTGACAGTATTTCTTATTTTGTGATTAAATTCAGGAAGTATTATTCACAGTTATATTTGTGAAGTACTGGGAAATGTTTTTAGAAGGCTGAAGGTGGATTTCCATGATATATGGTGAAACTAGTGCCCCAACTGCAAACCACTATGCAGTTAGCATTTTAAATTACTAAGCAATGACATACTGCAGACTAAAAACTCATGTAAAGGTTATACAATGGTTCTTATAATACATGTTAAGAAATAATACCATCCAAGTGTGCACAACACAGGCCTGATGATACCACATGGAGGTTCTGCTAGTTTTAACATATGAAAAGTGCTTCCATCTGCCCAGATATAGCTATGACAGTAGTCTCTGAAATTACCTTTAGAAAACAAAGCTTCAGAAGTTATATTTGTTAAAAAGTAACAATAGAAGCCTATGGCAAACCAGCCTAATAATTCTGACATTTAGAAAATCATGAATACCAATTTATAAGCAGTTTACGTCAAGCTATTCTTGACTTGTTCAGGATATCATTTTAATAAAGAATTCAACATATGTGGGGATGAAGGCCTATTGCTGCTCTGTAAAGATGAAACTCATACATATATTTGGAAAAACCAAGCATATAATATAGTTGAATAGATGAAATATTAATAGACAAAAAGAACAAAAGCTGGTAGTTACTAACAGATGTCACTTCCAAAGTTTTGTTAAAGAGACACTGTAGTCAAGCAAATCAGTTTATTCAAGAGAGATAGTGTCATCACCCCTCCACACTGTTTTTACAAGAAAATCTTTAAGAACAATTACATTTCTCCTTTTTCATAATATCTTTCAGCAAAATCTTTTACAGGGAAATAATGACAAGTATATCACAATATAATTTTACCTAGCCCTTTTACAGTACTTTCAGTTCCATGTGTCATATGCAGTAGGTGCGTTTCTGTATATCTTCTACATTCTCAGCACACAGTTTATATTCACACAGCTATGGTTTCCATTTACATTGACATTTCTATGCCAGATGTTGTCTCTTCATCCTGCTATGTTGATTTCCTACCCTGCTTATATGAATGTGAATATACTGACTTGGGACTATTACTAAAACAAATTCCCTGTAGTAAGGCTGATGCTAATGGCTTTTAGGATAGAAACACCAAACAAATTTTGTGTGGCATAAAACCAGTTTTTCAGCTAGAAAAGAACAAACACAGTCTATGGCAGTTTGTGGTATTTCAAGGCAGATACCAAACAACTAAAATTACTTACTTGAACTTATTCATAAAATAGCTCCTTTAGCATATTTGCTAATCTTTGGTTTATCAAAGCTTGTTTCACTGAAGGTTGTGTAGTCCATAAATTAAACACAGAAACAGTTTTCCAATTTAATTTCATTAACTTCGGATTATAATGTTACACTCAGAAACTGATTCCTGCCCCTATTTTAGTGATTTGCAATTAGGAAAAGCTGGTTGAGATGAAACATATTTTTTATACTGAGAATCTACTGTCATAAGAAAGCTCCAACTCTTTCTGCATACTGTCACAATCTGCCTAGGATACAGATTAGCTCAGTTTCTAGGTAATCCAGCAAAAAAAAAAAAAAAGTCTTGAATGTAACAAGTTTGTAAGAAAATCTCTTTTTGTTAATTCCATAAAGTTTCATGGTTTATCAAAAAGCATAAAATTATACACCAAGACTTTCTTTTCAGTTCAGAACTTACTCGATCATCTCTCTCTCTGTCTCAGTTTCTGTGGCTCTGTTCTGGTAACACACAGTTTTAAAGGGAGCATGTTTACCACACAATCCTTTAGAGAAACTGCAGGATAATTCTGAAGAGAATAAAGAAATTTCTGTGAATGAGACCACAGTGAATTTAATACTATTAGGTTAAGGTATATGTACTCAGCTGCTAGACCTCTAGAAATAATTCACAGCTCCCCCCTCCCCGACTTACTCCTAGTGGTCATGTGACAGCAGCAGCTAGGGAATGCACTCTAGCATGTGCATGCTGAGCTCCTGTCTGCTATTTCACAGTGAAGTCATAAGGGTGGGAAAGATAAGGACCAAGTGTTTTTGTTCCGATGTTGGTAACAGAATGTAACACCTACTTAACAGATAAACCAAGGTATTAAGATCATATTTTACACCAAGGTATTCATTTTCATTGGTTGTTTACTTGACTTCCTTGGGAAACATTTCTGCTATGGAAACATACCTGAATGTTCTTCCCCCTCCCATTAGAAGTTAAAATGTTTTGACATTTTACTGTGGGCAATACAGCCTTCATCTCTTTTATCAATTATCAAATAATAGGCCAACATAAATGGTAACAGTACTGCTATTAACGGTAATTCTCTTGCAGACAATGCAACAAATAATGCTGCAATAATCATTTTCCATGGCTATTTTCTTTGCTGTCATCTACTTAAAATAAATCAAAATTTTCTAAATGGCAGAATTTTTTCCTAATTTAGAACTCAACAACATGAAAAAAAGCTTCTTTGAGACACGTTAGTTATTTTTTGCATCTAAATCATTTTTGACATCACTGGAATGGTAACCTCTAGATAATATAAAATAATTTCCCTATTTTGTTTTGTTTCTCATAGAGTTTGTTTGTGTCCTTCGGCTTTTCCCGGCTAGGGGTCGCCACAGCGGAACTCCGGTCTGCTAATGATTGGCAGTTGATTTTTACATACCGGCTTGCCAGGCTCATAGAGTATTATAGATGAAACATTATAAGACGATGAGTGCAGGAAATACAAATATGTTCCTGATGCGGCCTCAGCTTCTTATGCATTTGAAATCATTGTGTGTATGACAAAAGCATAACATTAACAAGGAACAAAATGCATCTTTATCAATTTCTTGGAGACATTTTCAAAATCTGCAAGTAGATTTCAAAAAGTTTGTTTGAGAATATTAACTGTCAGTGGGTAGTTAGGAAACAGGTTAAACAGTGGCAAGGATACAGCTAAATCATTAGTGCTTATATGTTACATGTATCCTGGTGTCTTTGCAGTGAGAGTACAGAAGTGATATTGGAAATATAAAATTAAATATAATGTAATTTTGTCATTTGTCATTCAGTGTAGGTTTTGTTGAGGTGGCCTTTTCTTTCTTTCTTTCTTCAATTCCTTCCTTCTTTCTCTTGCTATCTCAAGCACAATAATTTAATGCTTATTTTATTTTGATTTCCTATTACAAAATAATCATCTAGCTCCTTACAGGCATTGAAGCATGTAGTTAACACACTCCACATTGTTGCATAATCAGATAAACTTAAATTATAACATGCTAACTGCATTGGTAAAAGTTCTATAGGATAAAAGGACCTTAGCTGACAAAGATGTTTCTCATAAATATAGAAATCCCTTAAAACCTTGTTTGCGGTAACCCATCAGTGGCTAGAAGAACTTGAAAAGTGTGAAAACATGTCTTCATGTTCTAACAAGAATGAACTACCAGTCTCTGATAAAAACAACCCTGCATTAAAACTGAACTGCTTAGCCAGGTCAATAATCAGTTTTGTTAAAATAAAAATACAAAAATGAATAAAGTATCACTGGCATTTACTCACATAAAAGAAGTAAGAAAATTTCTGGATTGATTGCAAATATTTAATCTAGAAGTCAACTATCTGAACCAGAACAGGGATCCCATGAGGAGAAGAAGATAACGTACACACACACACACACACACACACACACACACACACACACACACACACACACACACACACAAACACACACACATGAAAAACAGAGTCAGTCTTCCTGTCATTGTTCAAATCAAAATAGTTAAAGATGTACTTGCAAACATCTTTCAAATAAACATAATTCAAAACAAAATGCCTACAATGTAGCTTATATAATAAATACTATAGTTTTTTCAGAAGAGATATCACCTATCGCACTAATACTGCAAACAATAATATTCCTGTGAATAAGGTCACTACTGGAAATAATATTTTGGTAATTGGTGACTAAATTATCTAGAGACATGACAACCTTTTGAGTGAAAGTAGAAAAACACATATGCAGTAGTGTGTCTTTCAGATGAAAAGGTTATGCACCAGGATTTAATAAAATCCATGTAGGCTCTGTGTAGAGCCTACACGAAATCTTTCTGTGTACACGGCCACGGTTCCTCACAGGCAGTGTTCCATACATATTAATTATGGTGCGCTTCCAAGGGAGGTCACAGTAACACAGATACTGAATCCATGCAAGTAGCAGTGTAGAGGTTATCCCATAGTTGTGGACTGTCCAGAAAACATCTGGACAGGTGGTAAGCACAGGACAGTATTTTATTTTATTTTTTTATTTTTATGTGATGTTTGTGTGGTGCAGCTCAGTGCAGTATGGTGCTTAGTGATGCCAAGCTGCACTTATACATATACACCTGACATCTAGTATATCTCTAAAAATAGAAACTGAATGTAATCAATTCTATTTTTTTTTTTGTCGCTCCCTATTTGTGTGTGTGGCATGGTGCTTAGCGATGCCAAACTGGGCTTATACATATACATCTAAGATCTGCTATATATCAAAAAATAGAAACCAGATGTAATCGATTTTATTTTTTTTTCTTTTTCTTCTCTCCCTGTTTGTATATAGTGGCTGATGCTTAGCAATGCCGACAGACATCTAAAAATTGAAGCTGGATGTATTTAATTGTTGCACTTGTATTGTGCTTAGCAACTTGCAAACCCATACAATATTAACAAGCATCTAAGTAGTATATGTGAAGATAAAGGGCGTTCTCTGCACTATCCAAGTGGCTTGATAGGTTGATTCATAACCTGCAGTATAGTAGGTCCTGGGTTCAAGTCCTGAGCAGCCATATGCTTTACATTTATTACTGTGAAAATCTGTCAAGTGACTGAAACATCAGTTTAATTTAATATTAAAAATATTGTTACATTTAGAAAAGCTACACAATGCTAAGCACCACTTAAACATGATCAATGGTCTACATCATTTGTGTGTTGCTAAGCTACACTTAAACATGGCTTGTGCGAGTTTCTGTGACGCTCAGCTTCACTGAAATGGTCTGTGTGAGTTTGCATGAAGGTAAGTGACATGGAGCTTTTTTGAAAGTTACTGTATGACGTGTAAGGGCAGGAATGCAGCCTATATAAAGGCTAATAGTTGGGAATTTCACACCATTCATTGGAGGCTTCACATGACTGTCAGTATGCCTGGTGGTATTGGAAAGTAGGCATGCTTTCAGGTGCAGATGTGTAGTGTGCAGGAGTCCAAAGTGTTTTTTGGACTCCTGGTGAAGAACTATGAACCCCGGCTGCTGTAGAGTGATTACCAGAGCTCAGAGTGTAAGTCTGAAACCTGGAATCAGTTGGCTAGGGAACTTACCAGTGCTACTGGCATTCCCCACACTGGAGAGCTGTGTCGCCAACACTACGATGACCTGAAGTATAGGAAGAGGGGAACCTTGGACACTTGGGTCCAAGAAGTTTGGGCTGGGCAGACCTCACAGATATGTAACTATGTTTGCCAGTACTTTAGAAATATGCAACCTGAATCTGTGCAAAACTGGTATTCATAAGGGCTTGCTTCTCTTTCAGCAGCTGTAGATGAGAGCACTCACAATGTCCAGTCCCATGCAGGGTGCCTGGCCAGGATGAGGCAAGATTGTGGTAAATAGGGAAACATCAAAGTAATAACCTAATACAAAGCAAAAACACTGCTTCCATGGGACCAGATGGCGTCCCAGGTTGCGTCCTACATGAACTACAAGAGGAACTAATCCCTCAAATAAAACAGCTATACAATCTCAGCCTCACTACAGGATATGTGCCCACAGAATGGCGTACAGCAACAGTGGTCCCACTCCACAAAGGTGGAGCCTCTACAGACCCTGGAAACTATCGCCCCATAAGCCTGACTAGCTTAGTCTGCAAGGCTATGGAGAGGATCATCATGGAGCTCATAAACAAAGACATTGGGGACCTACAGACACTAGATCCTACCCAGTTCGGCTTTGTCAAGGGCAGATCCTGCCTTTTGAACCTGGTTGACTTCTTTGAAACAGTCACCAAAGCCATAGATGAAGGAAGGTAGTCCACACAGCCTATCTGGACCTTGCAAAGGCATTTGACACAATACCCCACTCGGGCATCATAGATAAGCTATCCAGCTTAAATATAAACCCCTATGTCACAAGATGGGTGCAAACTGGCTCAAAGACAGAACCCACAGAGTGAGAGTTGCTGGAGCCATGTCAGACTCGAAACCAGTCACAAGTGGCATCCCACAGGGTTCTGTCCTGGGACCACTCTTGTTCGGTATATACTTTTCCGAGGTACAGGCAAATGTGGGAGGACTATGGCTCACCAAGTTCGCAGATGACTGCAAACTGGGTGCCATAATCAACTTTCCAGCTGACACAAACATCCTTCAAAAAGGTCTCACAGAGACAGATAACTGGTGCCAGCACCATGGTTTAAAGCTAAATGCCAAAAAATGTATAGTCATACCCTTTGGCAAAAACAATGTGCCCACAAATTACCACATAGGCGGAAACCCATTAAGTACAGAGAAAGTTATTAGAGACCTGGGGACCCAAGTTGATAGCAATCTCTCCTTTGAAAGCCACATTACCAAAGTGGTTAGAAAGACCTTCTACATAGCCCACCTCATCACGAAGGGTTTCACATCTAGATCAAGAGAGGTAATCGTGCCTTTATTCATCCCTCATCAGGCCCATCATAGAATACAATGCCCTTTGGGATGTACCTTACCCGACACCTGCAGCAATTAGAAAGACCCCAAAAGTATCTCACCAAGAGGATCAAGGGTCTCAAACAGATACCATATGCTGCTTGGTTAAAAAAACTCCAGCTCTACTCAGTTGTATACCGCCTACTTCGAGGCGATCTATGCCTGACATACAAAGCTATGTCAAATACAGAATTAATGGACATGCTCCACCTCAGTAAATCTAAATCCCTTAGAGCCACATGCTCGAAGGACTTGAACCTCAGCACAGAAATAAATAGAACTTGCTGGAGGGACAGGTTCATAACCCAGAGGCTCCCTTCGCTCTGGAATAGAATTCCAGTTCATGTGAGGCAGAGCACCTCACTAAATCTCTTCAAGAAGAATCTTGATAAGTGGATGGGGGATCGTAGGTTTGTCCCAGGGATTACTCCCGTGTCACTATTAGACAGAGGCACAGTAAACTAAACCTTAAAAAGGGCACAGTATGCTCAAATCAAGGGGTGGTGTAAGCCATACAGAATCGGGCTAGGCTTATAATTGCCCCAGGGCAGATAGCCTAGTATGAACCTATGAACCTATAACATAATTTTATAATAAATTAGTTACAGAGTTTGCAGTCTTAAGAGTCAGGTATAACTTACCTGGGATATGAAACATATTAGTAATGTGTCACTGCCTACCTGAAATGGTAAAGCAAGTTAAATCAGGTAAACATGCAATACTATTTAGTATAGCTTCCAAACATCAGTTATTGTTGTGGTCTACCAATATTAAGAGTCATGTTCTGGTCTGCTCATTGTACTGAAATATGCTATAGGTTGCAGTCAATTAAAAGACAGGGTATATGGGTTACTTATTAAAGGTCTTATACCACTATCCATGGCCTACATGCCAGACTTGAAGCAACATTAATCAATAAATTCTAAAGGGTGATGGTGCTTTCATATGTAATGTTTTCAAATAAAAATTATTCACTCTTCCTGTATTCACTGCATGTGTGTTCTAATCTGACACCAGTCAACTGTGAAATGTAAATGAGCAAAGAATGCAGCAAAAACTGTCTGAAATGAATGTACTGCATCATACAGAGTAAGGTTCAAGCCTGTGTTCTGCTTCTTTTGTCTGAAATAATGCTCTATAGTCCACCCAAGCAATGAACATGGTATATGGGTAAGGTTACTGAAGTCCTGGAGTGCTATCCATGTGTCTTAATGCCTGATTTAAAAGAACATTATCAACAAAACAGGATTGTGCTTTGATAACTATTTTTTTTTCAAATATTTTTTTATTATTCCTGTATTCACTGCACGTGTGCTTCATTCAGACACCAGTCAACTGGTACATATTAACTAAGAAACAATGCAACATCATATTTCAGATATGCATATATTATAGTACCCAGAGTAAGTGTCAAGCCCCAGTTCAGATACTTTCCCTGAAATATACTGTACATAGCACTCAGTAAATGAACAGGGTATACGGTTAGGTCACCAAATAACCTACACAGCCATACATGTGTGTAACTGCCAGATTTCATGTGACATTAATCGTTAGAGTGTAAAAGGAGATGGTGCTTTGATATCTACTGAATTCAACTAAAGTGCTCATTATTCATGTGTTCACTGCATTTGGTTTCCAATGTGACACCACACAGATGTATGCATGAGTGTAAATGTAAGATTTCACACAAAATGTTGCAAAAAAAGTTGTAAATAAAATAATGTTTTGAGAATTCATGATATTGAAATAAAGTGCATATAATTTCTGTAGTCACTGTTTGTGGGTTCTAATACCATGGCATCCAGCTGAGAAATAACCAGCTGTCTAGTGTACTTAGTGTACATGAACATACTTTTCAAATGTCACACTTTTGAAGAATGTAATGACTATTGCCCCATATGACTGGCCCTTGATTAGCAGATACAAATTGGAATGCAATTTATTGGCAAATCCTTTTACAGAACACCTTGGTCATAATGTATGAACTCATTATGTAAAACAGTTCCCTGTAGTTGTGCCTTGTGCCTGTGTAGCAGCATTTGTTAGTGCTTGGCCCATACTGTCACATGCTAACAGGTTGAGAGGTATGTACGTGCAACATCACATATACAGGAATTGCAGTCACTGTACTCACAACTAAAATTGCATGTCTGTATTAGTAGTCTGTGTAATAATATTACCTGCAAAGTTACTAATTGTATGTTTTTCTCTTTCAATCCACCCCTAATCCTCCTTAATTTATTAATGTTGTTTATTATTATGATTTGATATTAATATATTATTTGTAACTTATTGGTATGTTAGCCTTATGTATTATTTCATACTGGTTTGCTAACATGCTTTCCTTAATGTTATTTATTGTTGTGATCCTCATAATATCTTCCTTAATTTATTAATATTGTTTATTATTATGATTTGATATTAATATATTATTAGTAACTTACTGGTATGTTGGCCTTATGTATTATTTCATACTGGTTTGCTGTTGACATGCTTTCCTTAATGTTATTTATTGTTGTGATCCTCATAATATTCCTTTATATATCATTTGATTAATCAACATTATCTTCCATTATGTTAATACTAACATTTGTTTGGTTATTTCTTTTACCTTATGTTTATATTTCATTTACTACAGCGTAACAAGGTAGGCCAGTTCCTGTTGATCCACCTACCTTGGTTCACCTGGCCATGGCACTGGGGCCCAACACATCTGAGCCACAGCCTGGTGGTGCCCCCTCTGCTTGCCCTGCACTACCTGCAGCATTAAGTAGTTCTGCCCCACAGACTGGGGCTGGGCCCCCCTCTGGTAATGAAGGTGAAGGGGGTGATTTTATCACCAGTGAGGAACTGCCAGGTATGGTGCATGGACTGTTGCTCCAAACTGTTGGTGCTGGCCTACCCACGATGGAGAGCATGCTATCCATCTTGGGGGGGTGGTATCACCCCAGATGCCAGCATCCACCACTGCCAGCACAGAGGCAGTGATGGAGCAGTGTTAAGAGTCTTATGGGTGAATACATGAGTTGAACTGCTACTGTGTGTGATGCTCATGGGACTGGGATTCCACAACACCCTCCCCATCCAAGGTGTTCACCCCCCTCTTGTGTCACACATCTACCCTGTCTGCTGTCTTGTGTGTCTGCAAAAGCCTCCTCACCTTCCCAACTTACCTCCCTTACATGTACCTAAATCCCTTCCCCAACATTCCATTCTCGCCCTGAAAAAAATGGGCACCTGTCCCAAAAACAAAAAAAGTTTTCGTCCCATGCATAGCTCTCCATTTTACACACTTGTCCAATGAACAGACTTAATTTGGTCCAATTGGCTTGACAACTCACTTATGTTGTCATCATTCCTCTCTGGGACTGACAGTCCAAATTCAGCTAAAAAATCTCTGAATGTGCACAGTTGTTGCTCTTCAAGAAATGGATAGCTATGGTCCTGTCCTACACACATCCTGCACATCCCTACCTGCTTTTCATTATGTTTTCCCCCTGATTGCATCCCATTTCACCACTTTCCTAGCATCCCATTTTTCTTTTCTTTAAAGATTTTCTGCATGACACGGTGCGGCATGCCACACTTCTTAGCTATGCCAAATAGCGCCACATTGATATATGCTTTTGAAACAATGTTAATCACATTCGAAAAGTACACCTGCACCCTATTTCGAACACAGGGCCATCTCCCCTGCATAACAATGGATGAATACACCAAGCCACACAGCTGCTAATTAACACAGATGTTTTAATCAAAACAGAGTAATGCTCAAGTTCCCATCATTCGGTGTTGAAGTGATGCGCATCACACTGGACCTCACAAATCAGCTAAGAGATTAGTAAAAAAAATAGTACTGTAATTGGCACTTAAGTAGAGAAATATATCAGTATAAAGTGACACACATAAGCTTAGATGTAAGTGAGGTATCTAATAGCAGGTAGCACTGCAATTATATGTACAACATGTAAGAATACACTTGCTAAAACATTAATGGAAAATAGGATTTTAACGGGGACTCTGGTATACAAATACAGTACTCTAAAGCCATACACATAATATTAGATGTAAGTGCAGTATTTAACAGCAGATAACTGTGGAATGATAACTACAACATATAAAAATACAGCTGCTATAACAGTGACTCTGTAGCTCAATCTGTAAAATGCATTGGGAACATTACTTTTTGGTACACGTGGTCCTGTATTCAATTACAGCTGCAACTAGTAATGAAAATACATGTATGTAGACATTGGCATTATATATTGTGATATGTATGTTTGTCTTATCACCTATATATCCACCCAAAGCAGTAAAGTTGGAATGTGTACATCTAAGTAATAGAGGTCAAAGGCCTACAGATAGGACCACACTTAACTAGTCCAAGTGCAACACTACAAAGTGCAGAGAATGTCAGGTCATGCATTAGACTGAATTCCCAGATGTTGAAGTGTGTACTGAAATTGTGGCCCAATAATATGAGACTGCAGACCACAATGATTTGCTGGTGATATCACAGACAACCACAGTTGCACAAGTAACATACATATATGGAGGTTGAGCTAGATGCAAAGATTGCCAGCTCACACTTAACAGGAGACTACCATGACATAACACGTGACATGTCCAATTGCGTGACATCATGGTTAATGTACCCTCTACCTTTTTTTAGGACACACCAAGCATTTTGCCTTGTATTGTGCTACTGATACCATTGGCTGACATACTTACCTGAAACACGTACATTAATTCCCAGTGGGATGGGTACCATCAATCTTGCTTTGCCTATACATCAAGGCTGCCACAGGTTCCACCTTTACTCTTAAGGCTTGTTGTCCTGAAAAGTGTTCACCTCCTCTACCTATGCCTATTGCCTGCCACATCACCTTCAGCTTCAGTCTTTATCTCACACATTTGTATGTAAAAAGTAGCTGCTACAAACATTCTCTCCACCATGATGTAGTATCTGTACTCCAGTAATTTCAAACCTAATATACGAGAAAGGAGTTGTAATCTACATTGAGGCCTTGTGTCTTGTTCAGTGGTTGCATGGGACTGGTTGATTATGCTGCAAATCAGCTGTCTTGGCGGCAATTATCATTTCAGAAGCACAGATTGGTTCAGAGGCAATCACTTGCTAATGAGAATCATTTTAAAAAGTTAAACAGATAGCTAGGTGAACCATTATGTATGACAGTTACTTCACAGGGTGAACTCATCAGCGCAACCTTTACGTATCTGCACCTTTCAAAAGAGGAGTATTGTACCCCATCAGGTATGTAACCATTTTGTTTCCAACACAATGCATATGTTTCAATATATTTAGGGGGAGTGGGGATTAGATCATTAAGCCTTTCTTATAACTGTAATGATGACATGTCAATGATCTCCACATGTGTTATACCTATAGAGGAACTAGAGCACTGTAAGGGTAGAATGCTTTTTGTTAATTAGGTACATCAGTCTCCTGGAAATTTTCTTTGATAGTGGCTGTAATACTACACTGCAATTTGTTTGGCACTGTTGTTTTTGTATATTATAAAGGGGGTTTATACCTAGGGGCCACAATTTAATGGACTCCTGTGTTGGGTGTGTGGTCATACATCAGTTTCTGTCATGGCACAAACAGGAATAGCTGCCTATTGGTACTATCCTAGTTGCATCCACACCCTTACTATGTTTGCATAGTGTTGAATATGACATGTGTAATCAAGCAGTGAATACTGGTAGCCTCAATGCCGGAGCCCTTTTACAGAAGCTGAAAATGACATCATACTGGAGGCCTTGCATCAACACCATCAACTCCTGCTGTCCAGGTGGAAGCCAAAGGGAAGACCGTGCAGTATTGTGGACTGACCTGGTTTGTAATGTGAATGGTATTGGTCACCAGAGAAGGACATATGAGCAGGTGCAACGTCATGCCACCAATATTATCAACACTGCATGCAGAAGAGCAGTAGACATGACCAGGGATTATGGCATCAGTAGTGGAGGGCCTGGGGTGAAACAACCACTGTCAGCCACTGAGGAATTCCTGGCAAACCTAGGAACACAGGACAGCTCCCAGACATCCATCACATGGTATGCTGTGAATGTGGGTGCCACCATTTCCACACAAGAGGTGCATCCAGGTATGCTTAGTGCTTAGTTGGATCAGCACTGGAATACTGTAGCATTCATTGCATCAGGGTGTGCATCATTTTATGTGGGTGTCAGGTATTTTTTTAGGGAGGAGAGAAGGAGGTTACTTGTTATTTGAATCTCAAGCTCAGATTGTGACCGGCATATGAATTAACATAGTAGCTACTGTAAATGTGAGATATTTGGATATATTAGCCTGTTATAGTGCAACATGTGGTGCTGCTTACATTACCTCTCCCTCAAATTTTCACAGGCCTTTCAGGATTCAGATGCAGCCATGCTCCTGCTCCTGGTAAGCACAACACTATTTTTGTTAAAGATGTAGATTTAGTGCAATATATTCACTAAAGTATCATCCCAGGCCTGCTGGCTGGATTGGTATAGTGTCTGCATGATTGCCAACTGCACAGATATTTTCCAGCTGAACACAGTTTAGAGTCATACCTATGCCTCGTAGGTGTGCCCACACTGATAGATTTGACAGTATTTTCAGGACATTGTAGATTGCCATATGTGTCAACTGTGCAGAGTTTTGCCAAATGTCAACAGTGTACATTATTGTTGCATGAGATTCTTGATTATTTTTTTTTTATTTACAAGTAATTACAGTTGTTTGTTAGAAAATAATGTCCTCATGTCTTAGTATATGAGGTTGGGGGTTAAACTAGTCTGTAATACTGACAACATTGTATACAGCTTAACATATATTACAATATAGTACTGCAGAGCATGGCAGTGCAGGTATTAATGTGCTGTTTTTCCCTTTTTATCACAGGTGGCAGGAGGGGTGGTCTCTGCCCCCTTGACAACCTGATGTCAATGTCTCTTCAGACTCTGATGATGATGGTGGTCAAAGTGAGGCACATGTGAGGGTTGCAAGGGATGAATCTGTCACAGTGGTTTACATCCCTCTTCTCCCTCATTATCACTGTACACAGTCAGTATGCCTGCACATACCCAGTCAACTCAGACCACAGATATTGGACAGTCAGATGGTGGGGACATTGAACATGAAAGTGTGGCTGCTATGGCTGCAGTGAGTGTTGATACTGGCCATAGCCAAACAGCAGGTGAGGTTCCATACACGTGGATTGATAGGAGTGCCCATAAGAGGCCTGCTGTCCTTCCACCACCTGTTGCAGGTGTCTCATCATGTCTCACTTGGCATATGCTTAGGGCTGCCATGGAGGCACAGACATGTTCCGAAAGGAACTCCAGATAAATGCTCAGTGTTATGGGTGCAGCACAGTCTGACATCCATGACTGGCTCTACCGCATTGCTAATAACTTGGATCGGTTGACTGAAGCAGTAGAAAGATGTTGGTCTGAAAAAGATCACAGAATATCTGTCTTGGAATGCACATTGCCTATAATGGAATGTCAGGTTCGAGTTGAGCATTGGACTCGTGGACGTAGGTCAGCAACTACATCTGCTGAGATTCCACTTGGCAGTGCACAATCACGCTCCCAAAGTGGCAGTACATCCTCCACTCTAGACGGGAGTGTGCTGTACATACCACGATGTGGTAGGCCATGGGTTCATGGTTCTGGGTGTTCCCATGGAGAACATGGTCACAGCAGACAGCAGTGACCCTCAGATAGTAGCCTCCCAGCTTCTGACCATGGGAATGGAGGTGCCAGTGCAACTCCTGGCAAAGCCAGTTCCAGTGTTTGGGGGCAGAGAAGGTAAACTGTCAGCTCTACCATGCAAGGTTCAAAGCTATCCAACATACAGACATGTAGGGCTAGCACTGAGCTTGACTGTATTCATGCAGACACTCACACACCACTGTCACAATCAGGTCACCTACAGACACTCATAGCACATTTCCATGGTCCATCTTGCCTGCTTCCCTTCATGACTCACACACACATCTGCCAACCTATTGGGTCATCCCAGGCCTCCTGCACCCCTACATAACAGCCTGTGCAAGTGATGGTACCTGTATCTCATCCCTGTCATCCTTGTCACTGATGCAGGGAAATGAAGCTACGTGTCTGATGCACAGGGTGACTATCTAAATTACTATGTATTTGTTTCATCCATTGTTGCCTTTGACATGTCAGTTGTACTGGTCACTGACAGCTATTGTATGCTGCCATTTGTAATGAGTAAACCACATTATTTTGTGTAAATTACATTGGATGACGTTGTGATTGATATATACTTACACAATGAAAGGTGCCTCATGGAACTGTTTATTTTTCAGTTTCAGAATTGTGTAGGACACACCTATGGGTACACAGCTACAATAAACCCATAAACATTAGAGCACAGGATAGAATGTCAGCACAGAAGAAAAATGTCTTCACAAAGGTAAAGCAGCAAAGGTGCATGGCTCCATAGGTTCATATAGGTATAACAGGCTAACAAGAACAATTGCTTCTTTCAGCCTAGTCATGCATCCCTAATCTTTGACAAGGTCTGGTACCCTTGATAAGTGTAAGCAGGGTTTTGGGAGCTAACACATTGACAAGATGTTGCATAGGAGATAAACCATCTACAATTTCCCTGTGTCCATTACAGACATTTGTCTTAAACCAGTTATGATTGTCTTGTTGCATCCCATTGTGTAACTTGCACATGATGTATGTTACAGCGGAAGTGCGCTTCACATGAATGGAAAGCCTGTTGCATATATGATGTAGTGTCTAGGTTACATACTTGTCTCTCTGGCATGTCCTGTTTATACCACAGTCAAGGTGCAGCTGTCTAGAACAGGTAATTCTCGTGCTAGTCCTTTCTTGGATATGCAGGAGGTACACAGTGGGATCTAACACCTCCCTGTATGGCAGCCATACACCTCCCCTACAAAGCATGTAGGAGACAGAATACACAGTTACAGCCTTGACTTGGTCTGCACTGGACATGTTATACACACTGTGTAATGGTTTACTGTGGAAACTCTGTGGCTGTTACAGTTGTCAGATATGCCTGTGTATTTACATACAAAAGATGGCATTGCACTCAGGGATAAGTGTGATGAGTGCAAAATACAGAGTAACAATGACATTCTGGGATTTACATGTCATACCTTTCTTTATAGGTTGTGCAACATTTGAATGAATCCCAACATCTTACTGACCAGTGAAAGTCAAAGGCTACATCATTCTCTGTGCCTATAACACCCTGACTAATGGATCAACTGTTGGAGGTGTGTGGACAATATGATATTTTCCAGTGATGGATGACTTCCAAAAGTATAGCACTGTACATTCCTTGTCATTTAGCATTTGTCAGTGGCTCTGACAACAACTGAATGTGTGTGTCAGCCCATCCTGGATACCTGTTGGCTCGTGTGGGATTCAGTGACAGCTCCTAATTTGCAATCATCTGCAAATGTACTTCTGAGGTCACTAACAGTGGCTGTAACTGCAGAGAAGGGAATGGCTAGGAGGGGTAGTTGGAGGAATGATTTGTGAGGGAAGTCCACTAGTGACTGGCCTCATTGTAGCAGTGGACTACCCTATGCTGTCTTCCCAGATAATGACTGTCAGATACTTGGCTATCCACTGGCTGACATACTAGCTTGTAAATAACCTCTACAGTGTTTTAACAATGCCTGATGGCCTAATCTTGTCACCTGCCTTCTCAGGCCATGGTAGGTGGAATGAGTCATTTTCCCTCATCCATTGCATAGCTTAATACTCAGTGAGGTCCAATGATTAGGGTAGGCATGATTTGACCTTAAACAAAACAAGCTGGGTGTGGGCCAGTGTTGGTTTACTACATTGTTGCTGATCATTTCCATGTTGTCTTTTCAAGGCTTTAAATATAAGACTACTGAGACATCTTGGGAGAGTGCTTGTCACTGCATGCTAGTTGTCCTGTGTGCAACTAAGCATTGCAGTTAATTCCATCATTGTCTCCAATAAGATATCCATCCAAGATGTCTATGTCTGTACAGTGCACAGGTAAACACTGGAGGGGAAAGTCATACGTACACCCTGTGAAGGTAAAGGGGGAGTGTTTACACAGTTATTCTGCAGTTTGACATTATTCAAGCAGTGTGCACTGAAGTGACACAGTTACCTTGCGAATAATGCTGACAGAAGGGAGTCCCCTGAATTACTGGTGCTTGGCTACTACTACTACTGCTGGTCTCACCACAACCACTCTCTCCAGGGAAACAGTGCTCCTATACTTTGTCTCTGACCTGAAGGAAAATGTTAGTACCAAGCTCAAGATGGGGAGCAGGCCACAGCCTGTTTGTTCATCTACATAGTTGTCTTGTGTCATGCAAGGCTCTGTAGGCTTGACATACTCTTTTCCAGGTAGATGCCTTGATTAGCAACCAGAGCAATCATTTGAGTTTGGCATGTATTATGCCTTGTATTCCAGGGTTGTTAGGATTTCACTAGGGTCCTGACCAAATGGTGAGTTGGAGCACAGCTGCAGCATCACAATATAATATTCAATGTCTGGTGACATAGACATCCAAGGTTGCTCGGACAAGCACCAGAGCAGCAGTGCTCCCTTTTAGGTGACAATTTCTCAGCAGCTCATCCAGCCTGACCTTCAACAGCTTTATGGTGCACATCTGTGTAACATGGATCTGAGGCCTACTGCAGGGGAGTGGCCACCTTTGGCCAACGTGTGTGTACCTCACACATGTCCTAGATATGTCATACTGTACATTTATGTAACAGAACACATCTGTGGTCCGATACCATGTCATACAACATCCAGTTTGCTGTCTGGTTGCTTGACAGGCAGTGTAGACCAGACTGCAAAGTTGAACAAGTTCTCTGCATGCACAGACATCCACATCTTCATTGCAAGGAGTGCCTATAGACAGTGTGTTTGAGGCTGTCAACACCAAGGGTGTAGCAACATGACCCTAACTTTGCTGGAGTTGTACATTGTCATATTTGTAGGCATGCTATGGTGATCATGTCTAATAAGAGGATTTTGGTTAATCCAAGGACCACATGTTGCAGCACACTGTCAGGTGCTGAGTTACCTTAGGAGAACTACATAAAGGTGATAACATGTTACAGTTCAGCATCTGTCAGGCCACTGCCTAACAATGGCCTGCTGTGATGTACAAACATGCAAGACTCTATTGCTAATGGCATTATCATTGACCACTGTCGAGATGTGGTAAGTGTCCCCACCCTTATACTCCTATGTCACACAGACACAACATGTAAGAGATGTGACTATATTACAAACCTTGATTCTATGCTGTCCCACACACCTGTCAGTACATATGACAATGAGCAGTTTGCCAACACAAACACCTTACCACGTACTCCACCCACACCCATCACTCACACCTGCATGCATGGAGATCATTACCAGACACATACACAAACAACAGACATCTCAGAAAGCCATTTGCAAGCTCACTACACATAATCATACCTCTGCAGAACACAGTACACATAATAGCACATGCATCACTGTCTCAATGGTCAAACACCTAAGGCAAAAACAAACTCAAACTTATTATTCATAGGTGATTACATCATGAGACAGGTTAATGTCCCTCTCATCAGGCTACATATGGGAAAGGTCACAGTTAGCTGTCTGAGAGGTGCAAGGATATGCCATACCACACATGCATGCAGGTCTGTCAACATCACATAACGTTATGATGACTTCGTAGTTCCTGTTTGTGTGTACAAATTGAGACATGACTCAATGGACTGTATGCAGACACATGACTGAGCTTACAGACTCTGCCTTTCTGGTGGGTATGCTCTTAGCCTTCAGCTGCATTTCACCTTCACCTAGAACAATGGTGCAATACACACTGAAAATGACTGAAGTCAATAATTGGCTTATCATATGGTGTCATTGTAAGGGAGTTCAGCACATGTCAACCTGGGATGACTTGCTCAACAGGCCACAATGCTGGGGGTTTGTGTACTGGCCAAGGCTGCTGACATCCTGATAGTGCATCTTATAGGTGGTATCTCAAGGGAAAACTTTCCAAAAAGGAAATGCCATCTTCAAACAACATCACGGTTATGCAGCTGCACATTAGGAATGCCAACACTAAACTCCACTCACTGGAAGGTGTCCCCACCTTGGAAGAAGCAGACAGTTGTGCAGTCACACACACCTGATTCGAGGTTATGGACAGCATCACAGCCATGCCAGGCTACATGTCCTTCCACATGTTCAGACCTCGCACTGAAAGTGTGCCAGGTAATGCAGGTCCTGTATCCATATTCATTAAAGATAGATACACTGGTTAAACAGTGTGATTCCCTGGAGACACTGCAAGTTGTTTTATTCTCTACTGGTAGGCCACCTGATCAAGCCATTGCCAGCTATAGAAGCAACTCTATGAATCAGGACACCTATTTTGCTTATTTGACTCTACTAGTGTCTATCAAGATACATCACAACACCATGGTGTGGAGTGACTTTCACTAGCCACCAACTGTCTTGGTTACTCATGCTCAAACTTACTTACCCAAAGGTTAATCCATGTCCTTAACTACAATGCCCTGAACCAGTGTAGTGACATCCCCAAAAGGAGAGCTGACATACTGCATAAGGTGCATATCAATATGGGTGACCACTGTGGCACGTCCACTGTGAGGTCCTCCCTGGTGAGATCTGACCACAGTTTGGTCTTTTTAAAAGTACGACTCACATCTTAACCCCCCCCCCCTTGCAGCAAACACAGTAATAAACTTCAACAAAGCAAATTCTAACCTCCTATGTAATGGTAAAAATAGCTTTACTGCAGCACCCCCTCAGAAGGGACAGGCAACTATGCCAAGCTCTGCACCAATGCTTTATGCAAGCACCTGTACAACTGCATAGACTTGGCTGTATGTGACAGAAGGAAAACAAGCTCCTCATGGCATAGCAAACTGGGAGTGGCCATACAATCTCCCAGTTAAGTCAATCTCCTACAAGAGGTTCTTCATTGACAAAAGCTTGTTGGCTTATGCCTAATGTATATACTCAGGGGTGATAGACCTGGGAACACAGGCCTGGCCACACAGGTTTACACCTACTTTACCATAGATCACCATGTTTCCCCAGTAAGAAGGGAAGTATATCATGCTAATGTCATCACTGAGGACACTGTCACCTGATAATGAAGTAGTTATAACCTCCATGTACTCTTCCCTCAGCATGTCAATATTTGAGTGCAATGGCCATTTTGTCATGCACCCTTCCAAGTACTAGTGGCAAATGTCCACAACACAAAGGTTCCTTACAAGGGAAGTTCAAGTCCCCAGTATCTGTCCTATGGGGATTGTCTGAAATAACTGTCATTGTAGCTTGTGTTATATAGACTACTAAGAAGTGATATCTGCCTTGCATACAGGACAATGTCTGACCCTGCTGTATTGGAAATGCTGCATATCTGTAGGTGGAATGATACATGGATTACTCATTGTAAGGACATTAACTTGGTGTGTGACATTACTAATACATGCTGGTGGGGGAAATATGTCTACCAGACTTTAACAAAACTTTGAAACAGACTCCCACCTAATGGCAAACAGTTCACCTCACTGGCCCTCTTCAGATGCAATCTGCATGATTGCCTGGATGTCTGTCATTTCACCACAGGACTTCTGCCTGTGCCTCTCATGGGCAGGGGCAATATGATCATGTAAATAAGGGTAAGAACTTGACTAGGATTTTAAGAGAACTAAGGTCATTAGGCTACTAAAATCCAGTGATTCCATATGCAGATGTAAAATGCTCTAACATCCAAACCCGGTTAGTGAGAATAATACAACTACCAATTAATGTTTACAGAACACTGCACAGCACACAGACACTCCAAGTTGGCTGCAATTAGATTAGAACCCCTACTCAAGTCTGCTATTCACATCTCTTTTAGGTAATTTTATGTTTTAGGTGGTGTTCCAAAGATCAAATTACCACCATAACAGCTACAAACAAATGCAATATGAGGGTCATGCTGCTCAACGCTAGAAGTCTAAATCTCAAAATGCATTCACTCAAAGCACTCCTTAAAATGGAGAACATTGACATTTGTGCTGTAACAGAGACCTGGTTCAAGGCAGCAGAAAGCACCCCTGCACTACCAGGCTATAACTCATTCCACACCTTTTGGCTACATAATGTAGACTGAAGCACCAAAGGCAGTGGTGTTTATTTATTCATAAAGGATATGCACACCTCTAGAATGGTAACCCAACATAACGCAACTGAGATACTTCAGATGCAGCTAGTATTGGGTAAGACACCAATTCAGGCCATAGCCTGCTACAGGTCCCCAACCATGTCCCAAGTCTCACACTCCAGATTCCTAAGCACCCTGGAGAATATTAGGGTCAAACCAAGCACTCTCATACTGGGCGACCTGAACTACCCTTCCATTAACTCGAAAAACTACCCATGCACCAATACACTTGCCCAATGTTTCCTGTAATTCATTAATCCCAATGCCCTGGAACAGCTCATTCTTACCCCCACTAGAGGTTGCAACATCCTTGACCTGGTCATTACTAACATGGATGACCATTGCTCTACACCAATAGTCAACTCCTCCCTGGTAAAATCCGACCACAAACTAATCACCTTGGAAATCCACACCCCCCCCCCCCATATAAGTAACCACCAGGAAAAACCTCTCCAAAGCTAACTTCCGGCTCCTAAAAACAGAGGTAGCTAACTTCACAGCACCCATGCAAATGGAGAATAGTTGTATCACCGCCGAATCATACACCAATGCACTGGACGAACGCATACACAAATGCTTGGATCACACCATACCCAACAGAACCAAGATGCTCGC